>NC_140628.1:18045645-18393145 GCF_057382275.1 Copadichromis virginalis | reverse complement strand
TATGATGGCCCTGTTTTGGATGATTGATGTGTTGGAGGGAGCAGTGAGGAGCCCAGGTTGGGCCAGAGCCTCAGTCTGACACACTGCTGCTTCCCTGCTGCTTTACATATGTAGACGCAGCAAGACTCCTCCTCCCCTCCCATCTGACACTGCTTCACTCTCTAACACTGCCAACAATCGCAGGTTTCTTTTTTTGGAGGTTTTATTTTGAAGCTTCTGTTTATTCCATGAGAGTAGACTGAGCCCTGTGTGCCGTTGTCTAGCAACTTCCTGTTGCACATTTTACACCTGTTAGTACAACTGCAGACTGAACTGTTGGGTGGGAAACCTTATTATTTAATATTCTGTTATCTGTGAAAAGAAAATAACATTTAACAGACAATGCAGCAGTTTTGTTTTTTAAATTACAGATTTAATTTTTCTGTTATATAAAATTATATGAAGTTAGACTTGATAAGTCTTTTAAAATGGGACCTCATTTCTCGCTTGATAGTTTTTATTCTTAGAGTCTACTACGGTAGCTTTGCATAAATCAAAGCTTAGAATAATCTTCATTGTTCTTGTACTGGGCACTGGCCCCTCAGTTTATACGTCTGTCAATTTAGCTTGTCAGTCTTCAAGCCAACTTTTTCTTGATTGGCTTCCCCTCCTAAAGTGAGTGAGTGAGTTAATATGTTAATGTACTTATTATGATCACATACTATTTTAACAGTAAATATACAGTGGTGGAAATAAACCATTTCTCGTTTTTATGCTAGTATCATTTTAATTGTGAGAGACACAATATTAAACAGAAATCCAGAAAAAAAACACATTACATAAAAGTCATAAAGTGATTTGCATTACATTGAGTGCAATAAGTATTTGATCTCCTACAACCCATCTCCAATTCTGATTCCCACAGATTGACTGTGTGCCCATGTGATACACAGATTACATCAATCAGTTGCTTAATTTCAGATACTCCTGATTAGGGCTGTTCGATATAACGATGATATAAAAGCCATTTATCGTTTCATCGCTATCGTTTGTTTCGTGGTGTCGCAAAATAAACTGTTTATGGCAATATTTTTTCATCATTTTGATGGTCACTGTAGTGGCTATATTTATTTCTTAAAGTTCTCTCTTTCTCTTATATTCAATATAACCACACTACAGACCGACATGCGCCTGTTTTCATGCGTTGTCGTTAGCAACAACGACGATAAAACCATGGCGTGTCCGCTTGTTTATTTTCCACATACGCCTTTCACAATAAAGCTCAAGATCCTGTTGAGACTTTTCAAAATAAACGGAATCACGTGAAACAGTATGAAGAGTGTTTACGGATGAGAAGCAAAAAAGAGCCGTTATGTGCTAAAAAATAAACCTTAGATGCAAACGTTGGAACGGGCTTTCCCCCGCAGCACACCGTGTAATAAATACAACGAAAACTGCGGCCGTTACAACTTATGTAGAAAAATATATAGTTTCATGGATTGGGTCAAACACTCGACTCCGGGTACATGACGCCCAGCTGGAAACACTTCACGCAAGTCGAGCTGCCCGAGATTCACAGAATTTACAGAAAATGTTAAATTTTTGTGATTTATATCGTTATAAATAAGACGATAGATGTCTTATATCCTGATCTCAACTCATTACGTGAATAAAATGCTAGCCTGTCCACAGAATCAGCTTCTTCCACCACCATGGTCAAGACCTGGTCAAGACAAGATTGTACACCTGCAGAAGGCTGGAATGTGAAGTCCATCAGCAAGAAGTTTGGTGACAAGGTAGCAACTGTTTTAGTTGCCACCTTCTGCTAAAGAAGAACCACATTAAGGTCATGGAGTGGTCTAGCCAGTCTCCAGACCTCAGTCCTATAGAAAATCTGTGGAGGGAGCTGAAGCTTGTGAAGCAGCAGCCAAGAAACCTAAAATATTTAGAGTTTCTGTAAAGAGGAGTGAAAAAATCCCTCCTGAGATGTGCAAACCTGGTGACTAACAACAAGAAACGTGTTACTAGTGTACTTGCCAACAAGGGTTTCTCCACCAAATACCAAGTCAAGTTTTTTGTGGGGGATCAACTACTTTTTTCATAATAATACTAATAAATAAAATAATACTATTTTCACTCAGTGACATGCAAATCAATTTATAACTTCAGATTTTTGGTTGATATCCTGTCTCTCTCTCCACTAAAATAAAACTAGCACAAAATTACAGACTGTTCATTTCTTTGGTAGTGAGCAAACTTACAAAATTAGCAGGCGATTAAATCGTTATTACAAGTATTTCCCCCACTGCATGAGAGAAAAAAGAGTGAAGGCATAATTGGTTCAGATTAAAGTGAATCTATATTTAAAAAATGTGGAAACACATCTCAGGAAAGTATTTTATATCATCACAAACTGACCATTTCTTGGCAGAATTAACAAAGCCATTTATTTAGAATTAACACCCATAGTAACAGTGACTAAACAAACATCTGCCACCTGCAAAACAATCAGTACGTATTTGTAAAAAGGTGTCAACTTTTAAGAAGGAGAGGATGGTGTAGAAATGGTTGGAGAAATGACACAGCAGTGATGCCTAATGTAGCTGCTAGCGAGCTTTGCTTTGATTCAGAAATTTAACACGGTGCAAAGTCACGTCCTTTCTCAGAGGAGCTGTACTTTTAAGAATTATGGACTTGTGGTGAAAGTATCTTCCAGGTGTATGATTGTATAAATGTGGAGCGGGGTGTCCTGGAAAGGAGTTGATACTTCCTCTGGGAAGAAGCACTGAAAACATCATAAAGTACAGTTTTCTTGTCTTTTCTTTTCATGTCTCCATTTAATTGTCTTTCTCAGTGATGCTCTCCGCTAAATGCATAATTTGTCCTCTGTTTTTGTTCTTTTCATCTCATTTTGTCTATCATCCTCCCACTCTCACCATCTCTCACTGTTCCTATGTTGTTTTTTTTCACAATTCCACTACCTGTGTATCAGCATCTCTTTCTGAACTCCTTCCTCATCATTCCCAGTCACCGGGTCTCGCTCCCATCACCCTGACACTCACCCGTTTCGATATCCTGCCATCTCTGGCCCATCACTAATCCCCCTCTCCAACTTCTTTTTGTCTCTGTAGTTTCACTCTCTCTCTCTGGCTTTTGAAATCCTTCCACTTTCCCCTCTGTTCCTCTACTTCTGCTAATCCTTTCATGTTCTTTGTCTCCCTTTTGTCTAAAAGTCAGTTTAACATCTGTCTATCCTCTATGCCCCGATTTTGTCTCCACATGTAGTTCTCACATTTTTTATAACATTGTAGTTAAATATCATTTTCGTCACGCCTTCAGTGTAATAGCTGGATGACTGCTTCTTAATTTTTGCCTTATCTTCAGTTATAATGAAGATAAGGTGCACTTATAGTTGACACCAAATATGTGCTTTACAAAATGATTACAAAGTTATGGAACTCACAAGCATATTTTATGAATTCAGGAACATAACTTTATGTGTAAAACGAACTTCAGCTCAATTAGAAACAATCTGGAATTTGAAATATTTGATTCGTGAGGTTTCCCGGTGACAGCAGGGTTGCAGCTCTTCAGAGAGCCATGTCAACCTAGTAGAAAGTCCTGCTGGGAGGCGGGGAGGCGTGCAAGGCATATTGATCCACCTGTAGCATCCAGCTGTTTGTTTACCAACAACAAATCAATGCAGCACTCAGCTGGGGGCTGCCATGCCTGGCCTCCGATCTGCTCTGAGCACTCTCACACACACACACACACACACACACACACACACACACACACACACACACACACACACACACACACACACACACACTGCGTAGAATATACACACACACATATGCACACACACACAGGCAGAGAGGCAGACTGGACAGTTGATGTAGCAGATTTATGGTATAAAGCCATCTTTGAACAATGCTTGACTAAAAGGGGATTTTGTGGGTTTTCATAACAGTCAGGTAATTTAGATATGTTTCTTTTAATTATCTGTGGGCTGAGCTACAGAAAATATTTCATTTTTCCATTTTTTATCCAAATACTGTCCTGATTTATGAATAAAATAATGATTTGATGTAATTGAAAGTGGAAGTCAGAGAACTGACATGACAGAGTGAAAAAGATAGTTTTCACCACCCTTTGTAGCCATAACTTGAAGTCATAGTTTTCCGTATGACTTTATCAGTCTCTCACATTGTTGCTTCAGTTCATTGAATTTTGCAGGCATTCGTTTATGCACAGATCTGTTAAGGTCCTGCCAGGCATTTTAGTCGGGTTGAGGCTGGACTTTGACTGCGCCATTGCAACTCTGTTGCTGTTGTAGATTTGCCGGTGCACTTGTGATCCTTGTCCGGTTACAAGCTTTAGCTGTCAGACAGATGGCCTCATGATTAAATCTAGATCTAGGTCTGTATGGCAGTAGTCGACAGTTGGTTGACCAAATGACTGCAAGGTATCCAGGTCCTGTGACTGAAAACGAGACCCAATCATCACACCTCCACCACCATGCTTGACAGTTGGACAAAACATCACATCAAACATCTCCATTTTGGTCTCGTCTGTCCAAAGGACATAGTTCCAAAAGTCTTGCGGTTTGTTCAGATTCAATTTTAAAAACTTAAGATGCGCTGCCATGTTTTGTTTTGCTTTTTAATAGAAAGAAGAAGCTCTTTCCTGGCAACCCTTTCAAACAGGCTATATTTGTTCAGCCTTTTTCTAATTGCAAGTCATGATTAGCATTTAACATGCTAAGTGAGCTCTGTAGAGTATGAGATGTAGCTTTTGGATCTTTTTGGACTTTCTCTGCGCATTGCACGGACTGATGCTGAGGTGAATTTCACTGACAGCTGTCTAGAATGTTTTCCACTAATGAATACTGTTTCTGTTTTTGGAATGGTGACTTCAGATTGTTAAAGAAAATGTTCTTATACCACTTGCCATATTGACAGGCAGCAACAGTTGCTTCTCTAAGATCACTGTTGAATGCTCTTGACCAGCTCTTGTAGGGATGAAGTTAATTTTTGCCTTGAAAATTATGGAATGATTCATCTTGTACCTTTGGAGATTACAGACCTCAACTTGCACTTTTGCTGCAACACGCTGCATTTGCTGCTGTGACAGTCAAAGGCTTTTCGTTGTAAATTAAAGGTCACAAGTCTTTTGTGTTGTTGTGTACAAGTTTTAAGTACTAAGTCATCAGATTGAGCTGTCACATGATCTCACCCCCACCCACCTCTAGCCAAAAACATCCCTCAAAACAGCTGAACAGTTGGCATGTCGATACTCTTTGTGGTTGTTTAGAGTAAATGAATAACTTCTGTCCTTCACTTAAACTCTTAAACTCAATTAAAAAATAATAAATAAATAAACTAAAAACTGTGGATGTGAAATTCTGGGCTGAGACTGATGCTTACAGTAACAGTATTCCTTATTCCTTCTTTCCAGAAGATATCTTCATTATAAAAAACACATTACTGAATATCCATCCACATTATACACTCAAGGTTGCCATCGAGTTTATTTTTGTATTGTTGTATGAAGACTTTATGATTTTGTAATCTACACTTTGGTTTTAACACATAAGCTCTTCCTGCCTTAAAAATGTGGGTTGATTAAACAAAGTAAGAAGCGTTAGTTCACAGTTTTTATGCTTTAATAAATGTAAAAGTAACGGACAGAGACTCTGGGGAGTTTTATCTCTGTAACAATGCATGCTGGGAAGTCTGCTACTATGTTTATTCTCTTTCTTAACCTCTTGAGACCAGAGCTTCTGTTGGGACGCATGTGCAAAATCCGATGTAAGCATCTGGGATTAATTCAGCTGATATGAACTAAAGTTAGATATTTAAATTATGCCAGAATGGATCGGTGTATTCCACTAAATTCCTGCATGATAATTTACGATCAAAATCCATTTCATGTTTATGTATACCATTACTTCATCACCTTTTTATAAGAGAAGTCTGGCGCTTTCCTAAAAAAAACTTTTTCCATCATGAAAAGGTTCATCCAATAGTTTACTGTAAGATAAATTCTCAGTTTAACGATTACATGCTTTATTCACATACTGCCAGATCTTCTCATTCTTTGCCTTTGGTTTTAGTATTGCTGTGTTTGGACATTTTCACATAAAATATTGATTGACTTGTTGATCGATTGATCGGTTTTTTGGTGAAATGGTGTCTTTGTCATGGTGATTGTTTCCAGGTGACTGACCGCAAGGGCACAGTGAGGAGCTGCGCGAGGCCAAGTGAAGAGGAGGCAGCCGGAGCTCTACACAGCGTTACACTCATCCTCTATGGCACCTACCACCCACACAGGACCACGCACGGTATGTGAAAACGGCAACCGGTTACTGTAGAGGTGTGACATGTGTGCTGGACGTACTGCAAACGATGCACAGAGTTAATATAAAAAACAGGACAAGGAAAAAATAATACACGAGCTAATTAAACAATAGAAATCTGAAAATAGATATAACATGTGCTATCCTTATTATTCCAAGTTTCCTACAACCATCCACTCCCACCACCACCTGCCATCCCTGCTCGTGTGGCTGAGGCACCGCAGTCAGAGGAAGTCAGTGGACTGACCACAGGGACTATGATGTGTAATTACAGCGTGACCCCTGGCTGCCCCTTCTCAATCCCACCCGTTCCTCCACAGTGTGTGTCAGCTTCCCTGTTGCACACAACTTACACACACACACACACACACACACACACACACACACATCTTGTTAGCCACACACAGCATAAAGCCACAGCGCCTTCCTCTGTGTCCCTGTCGGGGGTTTCAGGTTTGTTAGACTCACCGAGGCATGCTGGGAGAGAGAGACGTACCCAGACTTTCTTGTTGATCTCTGTCAACAGGGGTTCACACTGGTCATGGAGGTCCTGGAATATCACTTTTTACTGATAGTCAGGCAAAGTCAGGAACCTTAACCAAAGTGCTGTCAAAGTTTAGATTTATTTTAGATTTATTTTTTTCCTCGCATTACATCCCTGTTTCAGCCCAAATTAGGAAGAAGGTGTGTTTTTAGGACATAAAAGTACTCAAGCTCAGTTATGGAAAAGTCATGGAATTTCACCCGAGGGCCGCAGTGGGTATCTCCTCTCTTTTTCTGTGTGTGTGTGTCTTGCTCCGTTGCTCACTCGTCTCTTTCTGTCAAGATGCTGATCTCTCTGTTGAGAAATCAATGGCTCCCCCCCTCTTCCCTCCTCCCTCTCTCTTCATCCATCCATGTATCCCTCCCCATGCTCCTGGATCTAACCCAAGTTCAAGCTGTTAGTCAATCTGCTGTCCACACACACGCTCACTTCATTCACAGGTTCTTACAGTGTTGCTATTCCTCAGTCGTATCCCCAGTGACATCATTCTGTAGTGGGCCAGTTAGCCACACTGTGCCCTGAGCATCACCCTCAGTCATGACTTTGGATGATTCTAATTTCCAGACTAGCTTGTATTACGCTGTGTGCAGAATAGATTAGAGTGTGTTTTCATATTTTTTATAAATAGCTTTCCAAATCTGTCTGCTAAATATGAAGTTTGTCATAGAAACAGTAAACTTAAACTTAGTAAGATATGAATTTGTATGTTTCAGACTTGATTGTACTTAATATGTGTACTTTTTAAAGTAATTAATGAGTTCCCTGTAGAAAGTGATATGTTACACTATTACATCATCACAATACTGACTGCAAAGTTGATGAAAACTAGCTGCACAAGAAAATTATCATTGAAACAGCACTTCAACTGTAGATTTGTCCCAAAAATGTCTCTCCTCTGCGTGATCCTATAAGCCTGTTGATCTCTGCTTTTTGTTACCTTTTAAAAATTAATCTTTGGCAGATGGCATCAGCATCACCCTGGGTCATGTGGTCTTTAGCTGCTATGTTTGTGTTAGTGTATAACAGACTTCTGCAGATTTTGAATGCCTTTAAGTCAGCGTCACTACTACCTAGGCTTGTTACTTTTTACAGGGAGGGATTTGCTCTTGTTCTGACACAGAAGAATTATTTAGGTTGCATGCTGATGATGGGTGAAACCATGGCTCACATTTGGCATTCTCACTCATCCTGAACATGTATGGATGGAGTTTGAAGACACAAAATTTGTCTGATTTCTTGGAAAGATAAAATAACAAATCTTTATGCCACTCACAGAAAAAGAATATCAGAAGCAAGGCCCAATAGCAAACAGGACCATTGTGGAAAGGTTATTTCACTCTTAGTTAATGATGATGATAATTATAGCAACTTACTGATGATTTTGAGATCCCTGGTGTCATAAAGAATGTGCAAGAAGTGATTAAGATGAACAGATTTGGGTCACAAATGATTTCTGTTACTTACTTACAGCGCGTACCCTTAAATATACCGAGCTACATTTGCTAGACAGAAGCTGTGCTATTTATAGTGGTGGCAGTACTGTAATGGACATGTTGGGAAGTGCTGTTGCTGTTCATCACATATTTAGTGAATAAGCATTTCACTTAAATTGTTCTCTGCCGTCGTCCTCCGTGTCTGTTTGATGCTGGTTAGCCTGCGGATGCCTCCAGATGAGCTTCACATTAATGATGTGTAGAATGAAGCCAGTCTGGTCAGTCTTTGTGATGCGGCTGTGTCTCTGCTGGCGTTTGTGAGGGGAAACCGCCTCTGTATGTGCGCCTGTGCCTCTGTGTGTGTTTGTTTGGTGGCTGTGCAGCAAGTGAAGGTAAATTGCTGTGATTATGTGGCAGTAATTGAACAGGGATGGTGTGCTTAATTGAGTTGTTGTTTCTTGATGTTTCTCTGTAGTAGCAGGAACCACCGAGCTGACAGGTGCCTCGTCTCGTCTCGCCTCGCCGGGATGAGGGCTTTTTTTTTCCTTCCATACTATAGGCTTTGTTGTGTCTTCTTTAAAAAATATGTGTGTGTGCATTTGTGTGTTTGTGTTTAAATGTTCAAGCAGGTAGAAGAAATTATGGGGTTTGTGAGATGGTTCTGTGAGCTTCTACAGGTTATTTACATAATATTTGTACAGATTTATGGCTTTAAATGTATGCCTCTGTATATGAGTCTGTGCATGCGTGTCTTTCATGTATGGGCTCTATGGAAGAGGGATGGTGTGCATGCATCCTTGTTTCTTTGCATGTGCTGATTCTGTGTGTGCATGTAGCTCTATCTGATCTGCCTCCTGGGCTCTGTGGCCCAAATCAAATGGTAGGAAACATCAATTTCACCATTCCGTTTTCCTCCTCCCCCTTCCTCTCCTCCTATCTCCTTGTATAATTTCTCCTCTCTTCTTCCCTTCCTCCCCCCTCTTCAGCCTCTCCTTCTCTCCTCCCCTTTTCGATGTCTTTCTCTCTGCGGAAGTGTGATTACGTTGCTCCTCTGAGCACCAGTGATCTGAGGGTTCAGCATGTTTATATGTGTGCGCGTGTGCGTGTGTGCACGCGTGCTTGGTGACTGCTTGGTGATCTGAGCAGCCCGGCGCTGGGTATTGTGCAGCGCAATTCACGGACGATGTCTCCAGATGAATGCCTCCATTCACAATTACAGCCTCTCCATTAGCTGCAGCCCTCACCGCCTTGTTGTTGTCTTTTCTTCCTTCGCTGCAAAAGGGAAAAAAAAAAAGAAAAAGCAATTAAAGCAGGACAAAAACAAGCTAGAAGAACACAAGTGATGTACCTGGAAGAGAAAAAAAACAGCAAAGGCAGGGGGAGTTGGGAGTGTTTGAGAGGTGGGGGGCTGATTCTTCAGTTGGGATTCACACTACACACTATCTCTGTTTTATTCTCAAGGAAAGCTTGTGGATTTATTTGAACATTTGTGCATGAACTCAGTCCCCTCAACTACAAATACTCTGTCAGATATATATTTTTCATTTTGCTGTTTGTGCTGTAAGTGACTCTGTCCTGCAGTTTCATCCTTACAGGGATCTTTTAATACACAGAAAGCTGAGAAGCATCCTCTAAGTTGAGGACAGACTAGTGCTTTTTATGTGTGTGTGCCTCTATTACTACAATATTATACTCTGTAATATGATAGAATACATGATTCCTGCTTTTTTTCTTTCTTTTTTTAATTCTGCAAAATGATTCTTACACATTCTTTGATATTATTAATGCAAGGAACAGATGGATATGTTGTGTCACTGCGCTTACTTATTCTAACTAAAGAGGATGATGTCAGTGAGATAAATGGAAAGGCTGGATTGCATCTTCATGCAGGGAATCCCTTTTGAAGGGTAGACAGTTTGAGTCTGACACTGAAATGGCAGAGTCTGCCGCTAACAATGAAAACTCCTGCATGACTCTCTTGGCTCACAGTGAGCCCTTGGTGGGGTGAAGGCAGTGAGTCTGTGTTGCAGTATCTCACCGAAAACAAAAAAGTACTGTAAATTTTCTTGTTGAGTAACAGAAGTATAAATTCAAAAATCTGGTTTTAAATCAGCTGCTGCTGATTTTAATATCAATCTAAATAAGGGCTCTTTGGAAGAACAAGAACTCCTCCTGCAAGTAAAACCCTGCATATAAAAATATTGCACAACAATGGATGAAAATAACAGTTTGTAAACTGTAACAAAACAGGATTGACTCGATAAAATCTTCTGATGTATGTGCAAAATGAAATTGCAAGGCAAATATCACCCAATATCATTTATTTTAGCAAAACTGCCTGAATAACATTTTTCTGCTACTAACCTCAGAAATGGTAAATGGACTGGTTCTTATATAGCGCTTTTCTACTCTATCTGAGCACTCAAAGCGCTTTATACAACTTTTTCATTCACCCAATCACAATTTTCTAGGTTTTCAGTGCTACCTAACTAGCATTCATACACATTCACACTCCGATGAATGCATCCTTGGGCAAGATATTTGGCATGCAGACTGGAGCACTTAGTAGGTGACCCGCTCTACTACCTGAGCTAGAGCCACTCCAGCACACTTTATGTATTTACAGACCACAGAACCGTTCCTGTCTTATTTTAAAAATGAAATAGAAACATATTTGGCATGTACTGTAGATAGAAACATAGGTAGTGAGGCATACAGCAATCTAATTGTGCTTCTATTTTTAACTTCAGAGGGACCCCTGCAGAGTGTTGTGTCCATGGGGTTGAATCACCCTATCCCTCATGGGTGGTTGTTCCAGAGGGACCAGTCCCCTCCTATGGACCTGCTGCAGTGGATCTACCAAATGGAGAGGGAGAAGAAGGTGCGAGCTGCTGATATCGCCATGTCACTAAGAGGAAAGGTACAGTATGGCGCACAGAGCTGGAACACAGACTCTCCACACATCACAGGCACCATGATTTACTGTTCCAATAAATCACTTGCGTCGCCTAATTTCCTATGGATTTCAATTTCCCCCTGGACATATCTGCATTGATCAACTTCAGGTATAAGGATGTGCCAGGCGTCGCTCACTGTGACACTGAAGAATGGCTCACAGATCTCTGTCAAGGGTGTTTCTGTGTGTGTGTGTGTGTGTGTGTGTGTGTGTGTGTGTGTGTGTGTGTGTGTGTGTGTGTGTGTGTGTGTGTGTGTGTGTGTGTGTGTGTGTGTGTGTGTGGATAGGGGGTAGAGCCGTGGGATTTGTGCACATGCAGCATTTCTATTGAGCGCCGTCGTCGTCACTGTCGAGGCTTTAGGATACAAATCCTTGAGTGTGAGTAATAACATCTGAAAATGTCAGAATCATACAGGCAGAGATAAGGATCAGACAGTTGAATCGGGACTCCAGATATTGTTATTCCCATCATATCTGCTCGTAGTCTAGGCCTGATTATGAGGAACAATTAAATATCATTCTGGCTTCTCCAACAGTTGTTACTGCAGAAAAAACACCAGGGTATAACGCTCCTTAGAAAATTAGACGACATTTTGCGGTCTACTTAATCATTGCTCCAGCCCCAGCGTTTGAGCTGAAACAAATTCACAAGCCCCTGTCACTGTCCTTTATGCTGCATTATCAGGCCAATTACAGCCTTGACAGAAGTGTGCCGCCGGACGACAGGTAGCTGTTTGCATGCACACATTGCTGCCCGACGTGTCCTTGCAGGGGTACACGGTCCCCGGGCCTGTAGATGAGTTTTGAGCCGGTGTTAGGAGGCAACGGCAAGGCCTGACAACGTCTTTACCCCGAGTTCCTCCCCTAGAGGCAGATCTGAATGGATTGCAGAGGCAAGGAGGAGAAATAAATTGGAGAAAAGGATAAATCGATGCTTGGCGGAGAGGCAAACAGACCTTCCAACCCCCGGCCCAGAGACACACACACACATGCACGCACACACACACACACGCACACTCGTACCACAGCGTGGCTTTTTTTCCTTGGGCTGTATTGGATTGGTATGCAGAGCTGAGGAGAGAGACGCTCAGAAAAAGACTTGGCCTACAAATGATGTCCTTTGTTTGATCCATTAGGTTGGGGGGGGGGATTGGTTGGTTGGGGGTGGATGGGGAGGGTCGTCCCACGGAGACGGTGGAAGGGCTGGGAAACAAACGTCTCTGTCTGTGAGCCTCTCCCTCTCTCTACTCACCAGCATCTTCTCATCTCAGAGAAGAGAGAAAGATCAGCTCGAGGAAAAGCTGGTTGTCGTCTGTCTGCGGTGATGTGTTGGAGGGCAGAAAGGATGCAGTGTAGGTGTGTGCGCCTATTCGCTTGAATATGCTAAATTTACCAATCTGAAGCTTTTCATCTGGAGGTTGTTTTTATTCTTTTTTTTGTGGTCGTGGATTTTTCTATTTGTTCATCGTAGTTGTCGTCCTTGCTCTTGGATAACAGTAACACTTCGTTCACCACCATCATTTCTGATCTGAACTGGGAACTCTGTGACACAATTACAAAACAAACAGTCTGACAGATATCTTTGGGTTTTCATTTTAATATGTATATATATTTTTTTAAATAAAGCAATCAAGGTTGATGCCAAAAAATTTTTTGTTAATTGAACAATGAATGATGTTAATACACAGCAAACAACATAAACCCGAAGTTGCTGTTGCTGTTGAATCGTATTACCTCTGCCAACAGGTAATGTGATCGGTTGAGTTGGTCTGTTTTCACGCAAAGTTATTGCAATTTTATTTTTTTGTTTGGTGTTGTCAAGAAAATATCACAATCTGGTCTCTGTTCTAAGTTCTTACTTTGGAACGGGTTTTAGCCTTAGCTGAGGTTTGCAGCATCACACTGCGCTTGTTTGATAAGTTATCAAGGCATATAAATACTGCAAGACTGTAATATAACATGGCAGTGCAGAGAGAAACACTCTGATGTAAGAAACAGCATCATGAGTTTGGACTGGGTGCTTCATTTGTTTTCACCCATGTTAGCAGCATAGCGGTATGAGCTGAAGGGTCAGTAGGGCTGGGAGTCAGTCCACTGCTTTGATCCAGACCCCAAAAATATATGCGATCAACTACAGGACGGATTGATGATGATTATGTGCCGAAATGTTTGTATTCTGTCTGTTTTTCTATAGCATTATCATCAAGCCAATAATTTAAGGTGGCAGGTTCACAAACAATAACCTACAGTAGAAAATTAGCCATATTCCCGTTAGCCTCATTTGTGCTTAGCAAATGTTAACGAATTAGCATGCTAACAGCGACAAACTTAAAAAGCAGGTGTTCTCCTTTCTGAAACCCATGTAAGTTGCAGCAAGTTTCCATCAAGCCTTCATATTTAATATTATGAATGGATCTGCGTGTATGAGAGGCTCTTTGATGCCCACTACTTAGAGCATCAGGCCAACATAACTCTAAAAACCGATTCATAAGATGCTCTCAAATCCAAACTTCAACCTCCTTCCAGTTATTTATGCATCCATTTTGCTCCATCACCCCTACTCTGGTCTGTACTCTACGCTATTTCTGACTCTTTTTGGGAGGCATGCATTTTTCTGAGCTCTCCACCAAGCAACGGCACACAACGCCATTTATTTTAGCTTGGGAGTTCTCTTTTCACTCCGTGTCTTTTTATAGTTTTGTCGTTCATACTGTACTCCCCGCTGTGCTTCTATTTTCATGAATGCTGTGAGAAATAATTGAAAGCACCGTGTATGGTGCCGTCTGTTGCAGCGCTCCCACTTCCTCATGCCTTGTAAATACTGTATCACTAAAACCCCCGCTGTAAGCTGCCGGCTCGGGATTCCTCACAACTCGGAGACGTCAACACTCACTGAAAACTTGAGCCAAGATCAAATCGTAACCAGAGCCTGAACGTTGCTCCTGTGGACAGAGCCAGCGTTTGATTGATTTCAAATTCAGCTGTTTGTCCTTGCCTTTTTTCTTGCAAAAACAGAGTTGAATTGGATTCCTCTGAACAGCTCGTGGCCCATTTCCTCTGTGTGTTTTCTCAGCTTTTTGACTTCCATAAGGAGGGGGAAAAGGATGTCAAAGGAGTCGCGACTCCTGCTGCAAGTGGTGGTGGTGAGAAGTGCAGCAGATGGAAGCCCACAAGGAGCCTTAACAAGAATAAATAACGTACCATAGCTACTAAAAATAAAATATTGCTTATTAGAAATTAGAGTTTCTCTACTGGTTTTGCACATGAATGCAGCTTGCTAGTGTAGCCGAGTGCTGCTCAGCCTGTAAAGACATTGGTGTCACGGTGAGGAATAACTTTAAGAAGCTGAAAAATATGGTTCATTACCTGGTTGGAAGAAATCTGCATTATGGGAAATGCAGGAATCAGTGTATTTTCGCTTCCCTCACACAACAGAGCCATATTTTGTACATATTTTGTTTGTCTTTAACATGAAACATCTGTTTCATTAACCAGATGGGAAAAACTCGAGGAGACAGACCGGTTAAGTCGAGCCTGACATCTAGTCTGGCTTTCAAGGTAAGCTGCAACCCCCACCAGTCCTAAAACACAGGTTATTTTTATAGTTTGGGTTTTTTGTGCTTTTTCTGTTAGGGGGGTGAAGACTGAGGAGTGGAATAGATGAAGGGAAAATGATTTGATTTAATGAATTCGAGGAATGTGAGTTTGCACGCTAGACACATGGCACTCTGCCCATTTGGCCACCAGAATGCTTTATTATTTTTTTTTCATAATAGATATGTGGTTGGTCTTTTTGTTTTTGTTTTTGTTTGTTTTTTAACAGCTGAAACAATTATTTAATTGAATTGGCAACTATTGTGATATTCAGTTAATTAATTAAAGAGATTTTTCCCTATTGAAATGTAACCCACTCAGGTACAGCGTTTTTGATTGTAGGAGAATTTTCATATTATAAAATTACCCAATAAGTGAACTGAAGAGCAAAATCAGACCCTAGACTGCTATCTTATGACTATTTACACTGTCCCACAGATACTTGACACACATGTTGCCCAGAAAACAAGACCTACTGTTGAGAGGGAGCCTCCTGAAACCGAGACCTTCGGGGACGACGCGGATGAGGAGCGCAGGTCCTTGCCCTCACAGAAGATCCAGGATGTCGGCACAATCAAGCGTTTTAGATCCAACAGATGACGGATCTGTGAGCAGAAAGGCGTGAGAGGGGGCGGGGCAGAGGGAAGGGAGTTAAAAACACAACCATGAACCATAGTTTCGTAAAGACTGTCATTTTCCACAGTGCAGAAAAGCCAGTTAATCATGAATCAAGTCAGCGTACTGTATTTTGACTTTGTGGCCTCGGTATCAGCAAAGATGACTTATTGTAGGTCGGCTTTGAAACCCACTTTCTCGCCTACACAAACCCCAAAACCCTGTTTCTGAAAAACAAATAGCTCCAGCAGCGCTCGTCTCCGCCCCCCAACCCCCGATCCCACTCCTGGTTTGCCTTCGGAAGTAGCAAAGGTTAGTGGAAGATATGTTTGTCTTTTTCCACTTCAATGAAGGGTGAATTCAGCTCCGTGCAATAAGAAATGGATTACCCCGTTCATTAAAGGGGGCTGCGTCACTCCTCATTGAGTTGGACAAATAACAAATTAATTCCTAGCCGCCTAATTTCTCTCTGTTCTCCACTGAATTCCCAATAACGTCGAATTACTGATCACAGCCATGTGAGCTCTCTCAACTTTCTATCAGTTCATTAAAATTTTTGCCACAGTGGAGATACTGCTGAGGAGGATCTCTTCCTTTTTTCTTTTTTCTTTTTTTCCCATGCATGCTTCCTTTAACACCACAAGCTGTATACAAACAGAAAGCAAGTGAAGTGTTAATATTAGGAGATTAAAAAGACCAGGAAGCGTTACAGAGAAAGTTACTTTCACCCCGGGCGGTAAACTTTTTTTTTTCTTTGCCAGTCTAGTGCAGGTCTGTTGGTGGAGGTGTTTTGTAAAGTAGCAGTAGTGTATTGACAGGGCAGTATTGATGTTTCAATTAGAGCAGCGTTACATAGTGCTCCAGCATGGTAACACGGTGCGTCTTCTGCCATCTGCTCTGCCTCCACGTCTGACGAACGAGGCACGTGGGGCTAATCGAGCCGCACATGAGCGATGGGGCTGCGAGATCTTCCGCGCACACACTCGCGCGCGCACACACACACTTATCCTGTACACACGTCCTTATGCAGAAAAATAAGGGGGGAAGGACGATGGAGAGCTCCTCAGCCCTGCTGTTTAAACAGCCTTCAGAAAGCCTGTGATTCCTCGCTTCACATGTGCCACAGGAGAAGCCAGCAGGTTATTTCCCCGACAAGAAAACGGGCAAAAGCGCCAGATGCACAAGTTAAAAATCTTCAAAAAAAAAAAAGAAGCTCATCTGATAGAAAGAACAAAAAATAAATAAATAAAAGAGAGAGAGAGATCAGCTTCTGCCAGGTTTTCTCGTGCTGGGACAGCCTGAAATAACAGTGTGTATTATGCCTGGCATTATTGCCTGCCAAACCACACGAATCAAAGACCTCATTGTGTGGATTACCTCGTTAATCTGTTGATGCCATTGACTAGTATTGCAGGTGCTAATGTGCCAGGTTTTTTTTCCTCCTCTTTCCTCCTCTCTTCTCTTATTGGGGAGGTGTAGCGTTAGGTTTGTAATCTGTTTTAAATGCTTTCTGGGGAATGAGACGCACTGAAAGCCAGCCAAGAGAGCTCTGCTATCATGGAGCGCTTTCTCTTAATACAGCACACAGAGGGGGACAGACTGACTGAGGCTGCGGCGCCTGTGCCAACGGGGACGAGCTAGCGAGCTACACGCCCCACGCCACTTGTTGAAATATATGACTGCATGAATAATGAAAGAGGAAGAGGGAAGTGGTATTGCTAGAGCAGTCCCACAATGACATCCATCACAGGAATGCCTCATTGCTCCTCTTCTTCTGTTTCCTCCTGCAAAAAGAAAAAAAAAAGGAGCTCCAACTTGTGTCTCTTTGGAGAAGCTAACGGGAGCTGAGCTCAGTTGCCTGCCCGAGCTGATAGACTTTAGAGGTGAAACCAGAAAGAGAGGAAGATAAAGAGGCAGAGAGAGAGAAAGACAGAGGGAAAGGGGACAGAAAGAGAGGTAATCCTTGCTTTTTTTTTCAGCTCCCCGGGGTGGTCTCTTCATCCAAGGCCTCAAAGAGGGACAGAATACACGTCCCTGCTACAATGAAGGGGACCCACAGGGGATGTTGCTATCAGTGTGTGTGTGTGTGGTGGGGGTGCAGCTTTAAGCAGGCCTTTGAGTGGCCTAATTGCATTGGAATACAGCAGTCTGAGAGCTGGCTCAGATCATGGCGGGCTGCTGGAGGGGTGAGCGCCCGCACCTCGACAGCCACACTCAGCAAAAGAGCCCCGGCACAAAGCACACAATTAATGCTGTCCCTCTCGTTAACTCTCTCCCCACTTTTTGTCCTCTCCTACTTTTCTCTCATTCTCCTCCTCCTCACCCCCATACCTTCGTCTCTCGCTCTCCTCTCCCTCTCTCGCTCCTCCCTCCCGCCTCAGTATGTCGTCACTCACCCACTGTATTAATCCTCCCATACAGCCTGTCAGTCTCCCTCGTCTTTGATGCACACAACAATTACAGTAAGGATGAAAGGCGTGGGTCGGCTCTCGTTATGCAAGATTCGAAACGGGCCTTGGCGAGAATTATTGACATCCGAACAGCTAATCTGAAATAAAACTCTGTTATTACTTCGAAGGAAGTGATCTGTGCTCGCTGCATATATTTCTGGCTGTATATACTCAGGATTAGGGGATCTTATTTTATTGCATAAATTAAAAATAAGGCATGTACTTTATTTGTATTTAAATGAGCCCACACTGATTGTATTCTTCTGATCTGAAGGTTTTGTATCAGTTCTGCTATCAGCTAAAGTCAAGGCAGCTGATAAATGCAAAGTAAACAGATTTCCATTTCATCACGATTGTTCCCCAAAGATGACACCACGGTAGAGCAATAATGCTCCAGCGGGGACTGTTTGTATCTTTGCTGCATTAAACACAAAGCTGTTACAATCTAAATGTGCTTCATTGGATTTTATCTTTTACAAAGAAAGCCTGGATATCATACAGGAATCTAGAGGTGTATTATATTAGAGATAACCGTGATATTAAAAAAATATATATATATCAATATTGTGCTAGTAATTCATAGGTGGTAATGCTGCAAATAATTGTTTTTTTGTTGTGTGTGCTTTAGTACAGTTATGTAAACATTTGTCCACTGGTATTTTGAGTTTGTTTCATTTAAACTATGAAAAGTCATAGATTATTTTCAATGATAACATTATTTACATTACTTTAAAAATATATTTTCTACAGATGTTACAGTATTGTTTCTATATTTTATTATAAATCATCAAACTAAATTCTAGTATTTTCTGATATTGATTAGACTTTTAAATACAAGGTAAAAAAAACGAATCAGATTTTCAAATATGAATATCTAGTGACTGTTTACGGCTTCTAAGGTAACCATATGAATCTTTTTGGATTTTGGACTGTCGGCTGGACAAAAATAAATGTTTATGACGGGAATTAAATTAATTTAATTTAGCAAGTTGTTCCACACATAAAGTTCAGCAGCTTCACTGAAGGTTTATTTTAGACTGAAATTTCACTGGAAAAAAAATTAAACAAAACAAGTTAACCTACTGGACACAAGATAACGCATCTGCATCACCAAGAAGCCTGTTTTCAGTGAATGGAGGCTTTCAAATCACATCACACCAAAACTGCATACTGAGTTGTGATTGGCTTTCAAAATGATGATGTCATGAATTGTTTTTTTATACTGTGCATGCATATGCAAGGCAGGTTTAAGGTGAGCACAGCCAAACCTAACCATACCTGTCAGCACATGGGTGTGAAAACCTTCCTACTGCACACACACACACGCACACACACACACACACACACACACCCACCCCACTGTGTTCTGGGCTGTTTGTGTTCTGGAAACTGATAAGTAAGTTTCATTAGTTAAGACTGTGAAAATAATCATGATTACAAATTTCTTTCTAAAAGGTCTGACACGTTAAGGTGCTGTATCCTCTCTCTGCAGTGGGCGGTGGACATACTTTTCATTACACGGGTTAATATAATCGTTCTTTGGCGTTCACAGACAGCGAAGAGTGATTGGGCCTCGCCTTCCTCTCTCCCTCAGTTTGGACCCCAATGTCCTCGTCTTTAAATAGGACTCAGCGGACTGAGATCGTGGAACAATCAGTGATTTAAAAAACATATCATACTCAACCAGCCCCTCCTTTGATTTTCTTCATTACACGAGCCGTGTCTTAATAAAATCAAATTATTTCCGCTCACAGGACGCTTTCTGGTGAGAAATTGGCAGAGGGATGTGAGCTGATGTATGGGGAGACAGTCGCCTAATTAGAGCGTTAGAAATTGAATCTTTACAGCACACGGGTCATATAATTATCCTACTGTTAATTTAACGCTTACATTCTCTACTGTTCATTTTTATTCCCTTAAATGCAGTTTGGCAGCGACCTCACTGCGTCTCGGTGCATGAGAGGAAAGGCAGCGTGGCCCCTAACGCTGGCCCCTCTGTGTGATTGAATAACTACGGACCCTGCAGTCCAAATAACAAGGCTCGCATCATTTATGCATTGTTAAGCCACGTAATTGAAACGAGCCATAGTTTGCATATTACGCCATTAAAATAATGTGCTTTGCGTTTCTCCCAACACGACTATTTAAGCCTGTGTGGCGATGTGGTAATTCCTTGAATTACAGCCTAATTACCACAATGTTCTTTTGATTTGGCCGATTTCAATGTTACACCACAATAATGTTCAATATTACCAGAATGAATTACTGAGCCGTGCCTGGAAACTTTTTCCTGGTATGACTTAAATCCTGGCCTCTTCATGTGCTGTCGGTGCAGCTGGATTCACTCCTATGAAAGATTATTAGCCTCTGAAATGAGATCCATTAAAGGCCCAATCAGTAATACTTAATTGAAGAGCCTGAGTGATACATGGAATACGAGTATTTTGCGTGTGTTTTTGCTCTTCATCATCACTCGCTTTATGCTGCTGCGTATTACTGATGTAAACAGACCATCAGAAAGCATTGTAGCAGTTGTCCACTGTTTATCTCCGCAATGAATCAGGGCTGATGGCAGTTTTCTTTCTTTTTGAAAGTTTGCTGACAAAACATGTATTTACTATACAGCTAACAGTCTCAAATGTATTCTAAGTTGGTTACGTTACTTGTCTTTTGTTCATATTTTGTGGCATAAAAGATCAGAAATGAGAATTTTGGCCACTTAAGCGACATCAAAGCGCAAAGAAAAAGTTGTAGTACAACTTAAATCAGCATATGAATTGAAACTGCAATTCAGGTCATAGAGAAGCGACATTTTGCAATTAGCACTTGCTCTTTGTTGGATGGCCCTGCATTGTTCCCAGACCTTTGTCTATATACACGACATGTGTTCCTGTGTGAACTTTTTGAATAAATTAACATCACTAATAATGATTTGTGAGCGTGAATATTCACCATTTGTGTTTTCGTTGCACGGCTAGAATTTTTTTTTTTTTTTTTTTTTTGGGAGGGGGGGGGTGAAAAGTATTTCTTTGATAATTGCTTTTTTATTGCCTCTTAATTTTACTGCAGGTCCAAAGTTATTAAATAAAATGTTTAATTACAGTTTGAGTCATTTGCATACTTTGAAAGTTATAAATTGTGGATATTGAAGAACTGCCTGCGTTGATTTATAGGTTTAATTTGTGGCCAGTATGTATGACTTTATTTCTGGTGGACTGAATTGTTGTAGGCCATAGACTAACCAAAGGTACTGTTAATTGCACACATGCAGCAGGAATCATTAATGTCTTCTAACATGCAGAATTACTGCCTCAGAAGTTAGAAAGTTAAACATGTGCCTCTGCCAGTGAAAAATGTCCAAGATGTGTTTGTCATTTTTTTCACAGTTTGCTTTCTCTCAGCGGAGTGTGAGGAGCAGCTTTGAGGACAGACATAATCTCTCTCATCTTTTTTTTTTTTTTTTTTGCTTTTTCTAGCCCTTTCTCCCTCTCAGGGCCCTGTGCACTTTACTCCTCCCTCCTTTATCCCTGCAAAAGCTTTGTCCCCGCAGTAGAGAGCCTCTCTAAATAGAGGCCTTTAGATAGTCCGGGAACAGGGGTGGGGGAGAGCTGCAGCGATGCAACTGCTGTTGTTTCATTTACCTCTCCCTATGGCAACCAGCAGCAGTTGGCCAGGAATGTCCCCTCTCTGGACAAAGTCCTGGTCCCCGAAGCTGACACTGGAGGGTTGGGGGGGGGGGGACAGCTGAGACAGGATGGAAACCTGCCCTCCCTGCTCTGGACTAGAGGCCTGAGTTTGGACTTAATCCTCCTCTTCACTTCTTTCTAGTTTCACTTTAGTGGATGACGAGCAACCAGAGAAGGTGTTCACACAATATTAACTCTGTAATCGTTCTATATAAGACCTGAAAATAATTTTGAAATCTCTTTTAGTGAAGTGAATAAGCCTTCAGTACAGTTGCACCATGCTCTAATGGCCCCATATACAGGTTCTTTACAGTGTTGTAAACAGCCATTTAGTCCCTCATAATATCCTTTAAACTGCATGTAATAAGGGCACACTGGATAGAGTTTTATGTCTCTCTTTTTTTTAATCACTAAACTTTGCAAGTCCTCCATGCTATATATGTATAGAGAGAGAAAGCCATAACTTCAACTGGGAGGGGGCTTCCTTCTTTTTATCAGCATGTAGCCTCTCCCACCAAGACAGACTTGTAAAACTCACTTTACAGCCTAGTTGGACACAAAAGTTGATCTGTTTACTTTATGGGCTGTTAAAAGTTTTAAAGTCAAGACAGCTGACCGACATCTACATTTACAAGCCTTCGGTGAAGGGAAAAAATATACTAGTTTACACTTTTACAGGAAAGCGTCAGTGTTTGAGGAAGTGCAGCTTGAATAGCCGATGCTTTTAAAGATCCCAGTCCCCATTACCAGCTGCAAAAATCACCTGAGACTGATGCCAGCTAATGGCACACACCTCAGTTTAAGCAGAGCGCAATGTTTTTACCTGAAGACTTTAAATACATTTCAGTCTGCATGGCAGCAAATGTTCAAAAGTTTGTTAACATTTTGTTACTGTCTTTTTTTTAAATAAAATCAAATTGTTTAAAACATGCCTGAGCTCCTTTCTCTATCAAATATTTCACTTTAGAAGCTTCTTGTGTGACAGATTTGTTACATTTAGTTTCATTCCAATATATGTCATTATAAAAAGTCATTATAAAAAAAATGATTGGCTCATCTAAGATATATATTCATCCTCGAGGAGAGACAGCGCAATATGATGCATTTTTCCTGCTTACAGTACACAGACAACTCTGCACGAACAGCAGCAGACATATGAATATGCATGCATTACAACGACAAGCAGAAATGTTGCACTAAAACAAAGATGTCAGACGGAACTAAGCTTTACTGCAAATGTAGACTACACAAAACGCCGTCTAGTCCTTGATGGCACTGAGGGGGGAAAAGTTATGCGCAAATCAGAAGGGTTCGCACTTTTTCCAGTATTTAATGCCATAAATGTGCATAAAAATCTGAAGTCCACCTAAATTAGGGATTGAATGGTTAAATACAGAAGAGCTCCGGGTCTCCTGGAACTAGACTCCCTGCAGTCTCAGTCTGGATAGAACGAGATTATCAAAGTAAATGAACTGGATCTTACAGCTGCGCTGCTGATCCCGGTGCTCCGTCTCCCCATGCTGCACTCCGGCTCTCCGCTTCCACGGGAGCCTCGGCTCGCACCTCTCCAACAAAGACAGTAGTGTTTGTTGAGACTTCCACGCGGCCAATCGCCGCGCCGTTGCCCCTGGTAACCCCGTCCATCATCCTCCCGTACCCAATGAGCGGCGGGGGGCGGGGCGGAGTCCAGGTGCGCTTCGGCGTCCACTTGGCAGAGCGCCTGGGAGCCGCCTGTGGGCAGGAGAGGTTCTGTCAAATGCGAGGTTCCTTTAATAAGAGCGACCAGTCCGGCTCCGAGAGTCATGGCGACCGCAGCGTCTAACCACTACAACATTCTCACCTCCAGCGCATCCATCGTGCACTCGGAGCCCGGCAGCATGCAGCAAGCCACGGCGTACCGGGACGCGCAGAGCCTGTTGCAGAGCGACTACCCGCTGCAGAGCAACAGCCACACGCTCAGCCACGCACACCAGTGGATAACGGCGCTGTCCCACGGAGAGGGAGCCCCGTGGTCCTCGAGCCCGCTCGGCGCGGAGCAGGACATTAAACCCGCGGTGCAGGGCGCCCGGGACGAGATGCACAATTCCAGCAGCAACCTGCAGCACCAGTCACGGCCGCCCCACCTGGTGCACCAGACGCACGGGAACCACCACGACGCCCGCGCGTGGAGAACCACCACGGCGGCGCACATACAGAGCATGGCGACGACAAACGGCCAAAGCCTTATTTACTCTCAGCCGGGCTTCACCGTCAACGGGCTCATCCCGGGCAGCGGGCAGGGGATGCACCACCACAACCTAAGAGACAGTCACGAAGACCACCACAGCCCGCACCTCAGCGAACACGGCCACCCTCCGTCCCAGCATCAGCACCAGCACCGGCCGCAGAGCCACCACGACCACTCGGATGAGGATACGCCGACCTCGGACGACTTGGAGCAGTTCGCCAAGCAGTTCAAACAGCGCAGGATCAAGCTGGGATTCACGCAAGCGGACGTGGGACTCGCCCTGGGGACCCTGTACGGAAATGTGTTTTCGCAAACCACCATATGCAGGTTTGAGGCCCTGCAGCTCAGCTTCAAAAACATGTGCAAGCTGAAGCCTCTATTGAACAAGTGGCTGGAGGAGGCGGACTCCACCTCGGGCAGCCCGACCAGCCTGGACAAAATCGCGGCGCAGGGGAGGAAAAGAAAAAAACGGACTTCAATCGAGGTAAGCGTAAAAGGAGCTTTGGAGAGCCATTTTTTGAAGTGCCCTAAACCGGCAGCGTCGGAAATAATCAGCCTGGCGGACAGTCTGCACCTGGAGAAAGAAGTGGTGAGGGTTTGGTTTTGTAACAGGAGACAGAAGGAAAAACGCATGACCCCTCCGGGAGGAGCGCTGCCGGGGAGCGAGGATGTGTACGGGGACACGCCGCCGCACCACGGGGTCCAGACCCCGGTCCAATGAACTCTGCCGGACCGGCTCCTCCAGGACTTGTTTACCGTTTTAATTTATCCCACCCCCCAAGGTTATATATAAATCACTGGACTATGAAACGATATAGTGGGTGTTTTATGTATAATAGATTGCAGTGATTACTGACACAATATCTGCAGTGAATATCTGAGAAATGGAAAACGAGTGACGGGAGGACAGGACATTTTTTGTCCTCCCCTCTCGCAGAGCTGAAGGAACATAAGCCCGTGTTATGTTCTCCGAGGATACATGCCCAGCACTGTGACTCCAGACGACGCAGTTTCAAGGTGTAGCCCCTATTGTGTACTGAAATTATACTTGACGAAAAAAGGAGGGGAGGGGAAGAATGGTTTTAGAAGAAAAGCTTCCATTTTCCAGTTTTTTTTTCTTCTTCTATTTTTTTTTAATATATATCAATTCCAACCTTTTTGGGGCTGTGCGTAAAAGGGAAATCAAAGACGTTTTTTTAATCTTTTATTTTATTTTCGTTTCTTTTTCTTTCTTTCTTTTTTAGTTTTGTGGCTCTAAATTGTGCGTCCAGCCGTGATGGGTGTGTGGGTAGTGCAGTGGGAGGTCAAAGGAGCTGCGTTAATGGAGTAAAGTGGAGGCCGGTATAGGCTTCAGCCCCAGTGCAGTGGAGTCCAGCTGAGGGTGAGCATCGCCTGAGTCCCATCTGTCAGCCAGACCGCTTTTAATTATTCTGTGTGGACTGAGGTCACCATTTAGTTAAGAACACATTATTATTATTATTATTATTATTATTATTATTATTATTATTATTATTATTATTATTATTATTAGTGCACGTGCAGCTCACTGGTTAAACTCTTCAGTATAAATGGCCTGAGCGCAGAGATGTGGTAAATAAAAAGTGTGTGACCTCTATCGTGAGTCAGCCAGCAGTCTAAACAACAAAGTCCGTGTTTTCCACACAACAAGCGTTAAATATTATTATTTCCCCCCTCAGAGCGTCTCCCAGCTCCAGGATTGGGGCTCCGTGGCGATTGATTGGATTATATGGCACCTTTTTCTTTTTTTCTCTTTTTTTTCTTCTCCCCACAACAGGATGGGCTCCACACACACACAGATCTCGACACAAGCAACTCTCACAGAACAGTTTGGATCCGCTTTTGTAAATATTGTATAACTTTAAAAAGTCATCCCTCTTTTTTCTCGCTTTTTCTTCACTGGGGCACTTTTTCCCATTTTCTTTCATTTTTTTGTCCCCCTCCCCCCAAAAAACAAAAAAACAAAACAAAAAACAAAACAAAAATCACACACGAGCAGGTTGAGCTTCAGAGTCCATAGCCTAAACCCACCGCCTTGCACTTGTGTACCTTTTTTAAATGGTTCGGACTTTTTTTCTTTTTGTTTCTTTCTCTCTTTTTTTGGTAACGCGTTAATTTTGACGTCTAAAAATGTCTGCTATTTTTGTTTGTTTTTTAAATTCCTCTGAACTTTTATTTTGCATTATTATTATTTTTATTTATTTAATTTTTTTGGCTTAATTCGCCTAGTAAGAGTTTGCTTTCGCCATTTTGCGCCCGCTCTGAAATAAAAACAGTGCTTTAAGAGTGAATCCACATAAATATAGCAGAGAAATGTCCACAAATAAACGATCTAAGGGGAGGATTACAAAACAAAATTAATGTGCGAATAATTTGTCCTCAAAACATATTTTAGTGGCGTTCCAAAAATTGCAGCATATGATCAAAATTATTATTATTTTACAATAACCATGCAGCCTTTTTGTTCGTCTGTTTTGCCTTTTTTATGTAACGGGGGGAAATTGCGCGTAGACATTTTATTTAATGTTATTTTTTTTAGTTTTGTTAATGAGATTGTAATTTATTCTGGGTGGCTTTTACAGAAGAGACAAAGGGTGAGATATATAAGAAATGAAGAGCCGAGAAGGCTTTTGTTTTGTAGGGGACGGGGTGACAGAAAGAGAGACCTATTTTTCTTTCTTTTTTTGTAATAGCGGGATTGCCACAGCCTGGACCGTCACAGCTAAATGTATATACATGTTTTTCTCCGTGCAGTAGCTCGCCTTTTTGTTTTATGCAAAGAGAGAAATCCAGGGACTTTTTTCCCCTCTCATGTGGAAACTGCTTTTCTTTTCTCCTCCTTTTCCTTCTCTGTGTTTCATTTGCAGAAAAAATAATAATAATATCATTAACAAGCAGAAACCATCATGGCATTGAAATCTTTCTTCCAGTAGCTTTAAAACCAATCGATCCAAGTCACAATTCACTGGAAATACAAGTTGTGGGATGTAGACCTGTAGCAATCCAACGCTGTTCTTCTTGCTGTTTTTGTTTAATTGCTTGTTTGTTTGTTTTGTTTTGTTTTTTGTTTGTTTGTTTGTTTTTTTTGGGGGGGGGGGGGGGGGGAATAGGCTATGTCATATTCACTGGATGAACTTGGGGTAGATATGACGCAGAGGTGAGGAATGCCTGCAGGTGTTTCATCACTTGACACATGAACAACGGACTTGCACATTTTTAAATAACGGGGTTGATATTAAACAGCTTTTTTCCAACGTCGAGGCTAAATGTATTTATTTTATTTACACACACACACACACACACACACACACACACACACACACACACATATGTATACACATATATATATTTCCGTGAAACCCAGCAAATCAGGGAGCTGCTGCACTGAGTTGCCTGACAGCTGTGCTGTTAAAAAATATGCTTCTTGCTTTGAGCCCATTCGTTTGAGTGGAATTAATGGCCGAGAGAAAATCAGGGTTGATGAATGGAAGATTGTGAGCCGATGATGTGTTGTTTCTGCCCCGAGGCTGCTTTTAAATGAACTGGCTTTGGCTGGGAAAACCACAGCTTCCATCTAGGGTTAAATTAGGGCTTCCCAAAGTGGAGTCCGAGGACTAAAAAGTGGTCATTTTGGAGGGCTGAATCACGGTCCAATGCGGTAATCTTTTTCTTTTACTAATATGTGGACTTTTTCTTTTATCACGCAGGATTACACACAAAGATTGTGAGCAGATGTAGATGTTTTTATTTAGTTTCCCCCCCTTCTTTTGCTCCTCTTCTCCTCCCTTGAATGACGCTGTCTAATTTATTTCTTAAGATAATTAATTAATCTAAGAAGACAAAAATGTATCTTATGAAGTCAGCTTCAACCCTAAGCACAACTTTAGGCTGTCGTGATTAAATGAGGGTTAAAAGACTGGCAATTGAACGCATCGCGACGATGCTTTCCTGATTTCAGATAAAACCTGAACGCTTTAAATTTGTCCCGATGTGCTAACATAAAAAATACTAAGAAAAAAAACCCTCTTCTTCTGTTTCTTCTCTTCTGGTGACCGTGAGTTTGACACTGGTGACCCTGATGGCATTTCCCCCTTTCCCTTGAGTGAGTTATTTCCCCACAGTAAGCATTGGTGTGATGTTTGTGTGCACGTGTGTGAAAATCTAGCCTAGCTGATTATTATTACTATTTTTTCAAGCTTGGATCTGACAGCCAAATGCAAAAGTTCCTGCTTAAAAATGTGCGTGATTGCGCGCGGGCCTTGTGCCTGTCAGAATAATATTAATTAGAATCGGATCCGTTTCCTGTTCTGTCTGCAGCCTCACGAGCATGGATGAAGTGCTTCTTTTCTCTCTCAGAATTAAGAAGCAAACAAAGAGGTGGATTGGCAATCAGTAGCTAATAAGGTATTGATAGTGTTTATCAATAAAGCTGATCATAAAGAACTAAAAACCAATCGTGTGCTTTAAACAGAAAAATAAAAAATATGCAGATATCCTCTGATTCAAGGTGGGTGTCATTCTAATCAACGCTAATGTGCTTAACTTAACCTATACGAGACGATGATGATGTAATACCAGCTTGCCAGAAAGCGCGTCTTCACGCGTTGTTTTGATGTGGGAAGAAACACCATCATCACCACCCCCACTCACCGTTTGACCTGCCATTTGGACGCCTGGTATGAAATGACCCCGGCATTTAAAGCCCCCTCTGCAACTCTCTGATCTCTGAAGTAGACTTTTGTGAAGCTCTGTAATAAAAATAAATAAATAAAATAAATAACATTTTAAAAAAGGAAAAAAGTGCGCCCTCGCGCCCTTCATCCGCTCTCTAGCAGATGCAATTAATAGCGCGTCGCGTTAATTACACCTTCCTTTTTATTTAGGTGACTTGAAATTTCCCATTAGGCTCACAGGCAAGGAGGGAAAGCTGCTGTGCTGATGCTGTGGCGCTGACTGAACCGAGCAGAGGAAGAGAAGCGGGAGGGTTGGGGTGGGGGGGACACATGGTCGATGCTCTAGCGCCATCTTGCGATACCAGCAGGAGCCTCGGGAGGAGGTCGGGTCAAGTTTTCCTTTCACGACAGAAACGTGGAATAGAAGGCTTCTCTGTTCTTTGGGGATATTATGTTGGGATACTGTTGGGGTATTTTTTTAAGTTCATATTCTTATGCCAATTAATGCAAGGTAAAAAAAAAAAAAATAAATAAAAAAAAGATTTCACTAAGCTGACAGATGAAAGTCAGGTTCATTGTTCATCCCTTTAACTGTCCGACCAGATGGAGGACATTACTTTTCATTCATAAAAACAAAACAAAAATGGGAAAAATTCAATGTGCAGAAATGTTAAAAGTTGAAAAGATGTTACAGTTTATTAATTCCATAAAATCAGGCTTTAATGTTAGCGTCCCCATGAAAGGAGGGAGTTTGTCCAACTACAATTCATAATTACAATTCAATCTAAATAAAAGTGCAGTGGAGCAGTTTTCCACTGGTTATATCTTTGCCATTCACAGCTGGCCAGTCTCTGTGTGGGGTTGACCAAAGTGCAAGTGATTCTTCAAGCCTCCACCAAGCTCCACATCCCTGCCCAGATTCGTGCTCACTGTGGGCCCTCCGCGTTAAAACTACAAGCTGATTGTGAAAGACTCTTTTACACAAGTATGAGTCAGGTTGTCATGTCTCACCTCCATTAGATAAGCCTCGTCTGTATGTAAACTTACCTCGACAGCATTGGAGGGTTTTGTTCTCTTCTAGTGACAGAACCAGTGTCTCCAGCGGTGGGCAATGAAGTAGGGGTGTACAGTGTGAGATTTAAGGAGCATCGCTGACTCAGCACGCTCAGCCCTGCCACTAGATGAGCATGTGCAATTAGTGGTTTTACTAACTTGCTAACAGGGGGGCTGTTAGGTGTAAGCAGTGTTGGTCAAGTTACTTGAAAAAAGTAATCAGTAACTAATTACTGATTACTCCCCCAAAAAAGTAATCCCGTTACTTTACTGATTACTTATTTTCAAAAGTAATTAATTACTTAGTTACTTAGTTACTTAGTTACTTTTTAAAAACACGATTTACAACCTGAAGAGGTGATAAAGTGATAGATCTTTCAGCCCAATTCTACTTTTTCTACATAATCCATCATACAAAATGTAATCAAATGGAAAAGTCTCTTTTTAAAACTTGTTTTATCAGTTTTAATCTTTTAACTTTATGCATCAAGCAAAACATTTAATTATATGCAACATTCTGACTTGAATAAATTAGTTTAACATTTAAACCTATTTTCTACACATTCCAGCACATAAAATAAAATATTTTTTGTGTTTTCACTCACTCTTTCAAACAGATGCAAGTAAAACACAGCAGAAAATAAATAAAGTCAAAGACTCAGCGGTCCTGTTGCTCTATTTTCACCTGTAAAGCAGGAGCAGGGTAGGCGGAGGGTTACCCTGGTGCAGGTGTGCTGCGGTCAGTTGAAGAATCCGCGAGTTTCTCTGTGAGTTTCCCATCACGTCGTAGCTACTCGGTGCTTGCTCGGAAGTTTAGGGGTTTTTTTCGCTGTAAAAAGAAGTTTTCTTCCCACGCACGATGGACGCTAATGTTTTTGTCACTTTTTATGGAATCAAACTCAAAGTAAGGTCAGTACTTCCACGCTTTAAACGCTGCACGCTCATACTCTCTCCTGCACTCGATATATTATCCATTGTTGATCTGCACACAGCTGCTGTCACCAACGTCGCACTTGCTTACGTCACTGTCATGAGACATTCTCGCAAAAAAATCACGGTTTTAGTAACGCAGTAACGCAGCGTTCCTACGGGAAAGTAACGGTAATCTAATTACTGATTTTGCAATAGTAATCCCTTACTTTACTCGTTACTTGAAAAAAGTAATCGCGTTACAAGTAACGCGTTACTGCCCATCTCTGGGTGTAAGTGTGATTCGACAAATGTGGATACATATCAAAAAAGTGATACACAATCTCACTCAGATCACAGAAATCTAGTTTAACACTGTGTGTGTAACTACGCAATGTTTCAGTGTGAATTTCAGGGGTCTAATTGATTTTGAACACGAAGGTTTTAGCCATCCATCCCCTCCACAGTGATCTTCACTTAATGCGTTTGTACGAAGCATCAAACATCAGGGTCCATCTCTGAGTCCTGTGAGGACCAATCAGCCCAACAATCGCTCACTTATCTGTCAGTCTCTCTTTACTCACACCTCCTCCACGCACACACAGAAACACACACAGATAACAGTGATACAAGCTCACGAGCTGAACATAATTCCACCATTTGACATTGTTGTTGTTTCGGTTTCACTCAGATGCATCGCAGCTAATTACACTTTGCACACTTAAGTACACAAACGCGCGTGTGCGTTCATTTGTAAACGAGTTATTGTTTAATTATAACTTCACATGAACTTTGCTGATCAACGGGGCGAGTCGTGTCTCCCCTTCAGCGCATAATTATTCGGGCTATAATTGCTCGGCCTGTTTGTGAAACATGCTCATCCTTCAGCACGGCCATCGCACACATCCTGTGCCAGACCCACGCTGTGAAGGCCCGGTGTAAGAACAGGAAGCTTTAGGTGGACAAATAAAGCTTTTATATCGGCTGTAAATGTATCATTGGCCACATAAAAAATTTTTTAACAGTGCCATTATATTTGTATAATCACAGAATTATTTCCAAAAAACCAAAAATTACCAGGGTCAATATTATTAGTCCCCTTTTTACTGAGCCATAGCACAAACCACTGCTGTGCAATGATGTGCTTCACCTCTGTATTGCTCTATGCAGTAAAAGCAATTTAAAACTGAGGGTTATCTTCCAATTTACACACAATATAAAAACTTCAGTGGAGAAAACATCATGCCAAATACAAAAGACATCTGTTTAGACTTGAGAAAAAGAATTGTGGATGCTCACAAAGCGGGAGATGGATATACAAAGTTATCACAAAGCCGCCAAGTGTCAAGAACTGGACTGAGATGTATCATCAAGGAATTCAAAGAGAGCCACACAGTACAGAACAAGCCTGGCAGAAACAGGAAGCGAAAAAACTTCAAAGACTCTGTAAAGCAAACTAGTGAGAGATGTGTCTGAAGAACCCAGAACAACTGCCAAGACATGAATGAATTACTTAGCAAAGTCAGGACTGTTGACGTAAAGAAGACTATCACTAGAATTCTGCATATAAGTGGACTGTGACGTGGACAAGAGAAAGAAGACACATTCAAGCCAGACTGAAGTACGCCAAGGACAACCTGGAGAAAGATTATGCTTACTGGAACTGTGTCCTTTGGTCAGATGAGATGAAACTAGAGCTCTCTGGACACAGACACGCTGATTATGTTTGGAGACAGAAGGAAAAGACATACAATTCAAAGAACATTGCTCACAGTGAAGCATGGTGGTGGGAGTGTTATGCTGTAGGGATGCTTCAATACACCTGGAACTGGGAATCTCATCAAGGTGGAAGGAACCATGAAGAAGCATATGTGAAGATTTTGAAAAAGAAAACCTCATGCAGGCAGCAGCAAAACTGGTTCTCGATGGATGTCTTGACAATGAGCCAAGACATACATCGCTCCTGCAGAACTACCTCCAGAGGACCAAAGTAAACGTTACTGGCTGGCCTTGGATCTTTTACTTAAAGCTTGTTCCTCTGCTGCCACAATTAGTGCCTCTGCGCTGTCTTTTAGTCCAGCCACTGGTAGTATTTAGACATTTATATTATATTATATTATATTATATTGTAACCTATCCCCACAAACTGCATGTCTTTGGACGGTGGGAGGAAGCTGGAGTACCCGGAGGGAACCCACGCAAACACGGGGAGAACATGCAGTTTGTGGGGATAGGTTAATTGGTTAATCCAAATTGCCCATAGGTGTGAATGCGGGAGTGAATATGAGCGCGAATGGTTGTCTGTCCCTGTGTGTTAGCCCTGCGACAGACTGGCGACCTGTCCAGGGTGTACCCCGCCTCTCGCCCTATGACAGCTGGGATAGGCTCCAGCGCTCCCCGTGACCCTGAAAAGGATAAGCGGAAGCGAATGGATGGATGGATATTATATTATTATTTTATTTAATAAAGACAGATACTCACACAGGAAAAGTCTAAAATTAAAGTGGATTACAGTTGTAGTTCAAAGCTGAAAATATTGAAAGAGTAAGACTAAACTGTCTACTCTCTAAATTCACACACACTTTGACTTCTTTCTCTGTTTATTGAGAGGAAAACAAAAAAAAGAAGAAGCCGTGACTAAGGCCAGCATTTGCAGGCAACCCTCTGTTTTAATAATGTAGATGTCACTTTAATACATTTCTAATCATCTGTGCCACCAGGTCAAAGTTGGTGTGAAATCTGCAGGATGGCTGTTTGGTTCAAAACAAGAAAAACTGTGTTGTTCATTTCGAACGAGGAGACCCGAGATAATGCTGACGGGTCACACTATGATTAGAGGGATAAGAAGGGAAAAAAAACACTTCAGGCTCCTAAAAATTCTTCAAAGGAAACAATCTCAGCAAGGAAAGTCTCTCCTTGTAACTCACGTCCAACACTGAGGTCATAGCCTGCAATGAGAGGCCAGATTTTTTTTTTTTTAAGTCCTAGAAAATCAATTTTCTGAAAGGAGACCAAAAAAAAAAAGAAAAAAAAAAGAGGGACTTGATGTAACAGGATAGAGTGAGTTCATTTTGAGAAACAAGCACCGCATCTCTTCAGCCAGCATCAGATCGGATCTCTGAAGAGTCACTGTGTGGTGGCACTTTGTTTACAATAATTAGGGCGAGGTATCACAAGTTTGGCAACATGTACAAATAAAAACAGTTATCCTCGTGGATGCACAGACGGCTAAAGAAACAGTGTACCCCTGTAGCTTCAAAACACCACCCTGTTGAGTTTAGTGCTTGGAATAGATTTAAGAAACTGAGTGCTGACATTCAATATCCTTAAAAACATAACAAAAGTAATAAGCTTCAGACACAACGGTGAGGACTGCCAGGGATGTCTTCATTATTAGAGTCCAAGGAGGGAAACTAGAGAAGCAGCACCAAGCCACATAATGATGGGTATCACGGTGAGGTCTCCCTCAGGCAGGTCTGAGGCCTGTCGAATCCCAGCCTGAGGAGGGCTCAGAGGTAGACCACAGAGAAGACTGTTTCTGCTGTCAGCTTTGTCCAGGTATGCTCTTGTGTCACTCACACCATCTGGAGATAGGGGGGGGGGGGAAGAAAAAGGAACGGAGAGACCTTGTGACACCACTCCCTACCCCCCTCCCATTTACTTTTTAAACGCTGGATTTATTATTCAGGAACAATATTTCCATCCATATATTCCCCTTGCAGATTCGTCAAGCTATGTCTGTAGGCACTTGAAAGACAAATAAAAAGCTGAACTAATTGCTGTGGAACCCCCCCTGGATATATCAGGCTCGTAGAGGAGCGTGACAGCAAGAAATCAAGCTGTAGTGCAGAGCGGAAAGCCTCCATGAATCACGTTTGCATCCACGCTCGCGCGCAAGCACGCACGGCGGCGGCGACGTTAGTGGCTGAGGAATAATCATTGGGGAGGCAGTCCAAATTAATACTTCAGCCGAGGCCGCCTCGTTCTCCGTCATTAGGGCACATTACAGGGCCACAATATACATCATTAAACTAGGCATAAACAATTCATTAAAAGGCCGTTAAGAAGACAAGCTAATGTCACTTCTCCCTGTGGTATTAATAGACTGTAAAATGGCAGAGGGTTAAGGCAAAAAGGATCATTCCGCAACGACTATCCAGTCACTCATCCTGACTAATGGCTCTGCTAGTTGTTGTGGATTCAGTAGACGAGCCTACTCCCCCCCCCCCACGCCTCCAACCCCAAATCACACTTAGACGACTCTCTTCTTAAGAAGCCCCAACATGATACAGCGGAGCAATTTCCATTTGTTTCGGCGGCAGTGGCGTGCTGTTCAATGAAGCTGAAGAATAAGAGAAAATAGAATATGAGCGAGTTAATGCCTTCGCAGCCACTTTGTTCTACAGTCAGACTGCTTACATCTCTGCTCCTACAGGATCAAAAATGAGCCACACACACTCAGTCATCAGCCTTCGGTTTATTTAAAACCTGGTGAAATTGAAGCACCGCATTTCATCGCGACAGAGACACACAATCTCTTTACACAACAGTGGCTTTCACGCTGCAGCGGAGGGAGCGCCGCTGCAGGTCCTCCCAGTTCATGGCACAAAGGTTGATCACATATCCAGAGTGGGAGAAGAGAGACTGCATATTCATTAGAGGAAGAAAAAAAGAAGCATAGGGCCACCTCAGAAAAATACACCAAACTGCATCACTGGTCAAACAGTGATGATCTGAGAGTGGTGCTCACTTTTTAAATACTTTGCAAATTAATGCTGTTGCAGATAGTTGCTGTACAAAGTATAACAGTGACAGTGTTTTTATTGTGGTGCAGTAGTTATTACTGACATAATTACATGATAGCAGGTCTTCGAAATGAGAGCTTTACCTGGATAAATAACAATTTAAAAAAAAAAACATCAAAATGTATTAAAAATTTGGGTGGGCTGGGCAAAACTGATGCATTAGTGAAAGGCCTGGTGTGCCATACTGTTACCACACCTGTTTATAACAAAACTGGAAATAAACCAAGTATTAATTTCCCACTCTTATGCAGCAATTTAACCATACCCACACCAATAACAAGACTGGAAGATCGATATGTGATTGACTTCTGCGCAGCCAGGACCGCTCTGGGTTTAGCCTAGCTCAGCACAGAGACTGGAAGCAGGAACAGAGTGGAAGTCATTTTTAAGGTGTTTAGAAAGGTAATGACTGTAGCTGCAGAACGCAAATGTCGCTGCCATATTTATTTCTTAAAGCTTAAACAACTGGCAGATGGGAAAATATGTACATTCTCTAACATCAATCACTGAGCAAATCTGAATTTCAGTCTTTTTTACGTTTCTGGAGTATTTTGGGTTACCGGGGGGCAGGTTGCTGATTGGTCTGTAGGCCCGCGTGATTTGAGGTTTAGTGGACTAGCATTGCACAAACTAAGGTAAACTAAACTAAGGCAAAGACGTGCATTCACTCTTACTGCTAAGTCAGACTAAAGGCATGTTTTCAGTCTTTATGCTGAGCCAGGCTAAAAACACATTTCCACTTCATGTTAGGCTAGGGTAAAGGCATACTTTCAGTCTTAGTGCTAAGCTAGGCAAAATACCAAAAAACCCAAGAAACAGTTCCCCAAATTGTATATTACCATTTAAACATCCACCAATAATGAGTATAAATAACATTTTCATTGCCGAGGGAAATATAAATAAACCATTTTTTGCATATATAGCTCTATATTTTGCAATAATTAACATGGCTGATATAAGGTATATGGCACAGAAACTGGTCAAATATAGGTGTGAGACTGATGACGACCAGATTAATGTGTTATTACTTTGGTTGAAGGGCATTAAAAAAAAAAAGCAAAAAAAAAAAGCGAAGCACTTCACCACAATCTAAACCACTTGGACACAACATTCAAACAGGAGCATAAGGCACAAATATTGACTAGTAGCATGTGCTTCAACTAAAAATTCAAGTTTGTTTCAAACACAAAAATGCTCTTCAAGCACTTCTCCCACACTGCAGCCTTGGCTTCATATATTACAAAAAATAAATAATCAGCAGCAGTACATTTTTCATACAATTACTGCAACATTCAACACTCAATAAGCTCTGATTAACGTCTCTGTTACGCCAGCGCAAACTGACGATTTGTGTCACGCGTGTGTTTGTTGTGAGCAACACCAAAGCCCGGTAACCTTAAAGCTAACTCAAGTCTGGTGTTACTTTCTGTAAAGATGTCCTTTGTGCTGGTTTCTGGAGTAAAACATGTTTTTAAAAAAAGTGACATTTAATGAACATGAGATTATATATAGCCCCTGAGTTTGAGGACAAATACTGAGGTCACATATCGTACTTACACTCGTTACACGTTAACATTACGTCCTCGGCTTAATTTACAGCACTCCTTCTCAGCGGTGGAATTTGATCGGAGTGGGTTATGTAGTCGGCTGCAGTCAGACAGCAGTGACAGAACTCAACAGGAACGACAACAGAAACAGCACTAACATTATGACACTGCAGAGGGCCTATCTTGCACTTTCAAAGAAGGTGTTCTGCATTTGCAGCTAATTTTAATGCCTGGGCCCAGCTCTCCAAGTTTCATGAAACTCAGCTTGTGTAAACTTGCTGACAGAAAAACAGCACTGAAAACACTCCCCCACCTGAGCTCTCACCTCGGCGGAGGAGCCAGTGACTTTCAAACTTGGGGAAACAAAACTTTAGCCTAAAGGCCCCAATTTGCCTACGCTGAAATGTTTACACAACCTATGAGGTCTGAACAAAACCAATTAACAAGCACCCCGATTATTAACACTTTCTATTTCATTTAGTCCACTGAATTGTCTGATGTACTGTATACAGCCAAACACATTCAACTGCTTCAGCTGCAGATGACTTTCTCTACAGTATTCCAACAAAGGCCTCTAGTTAATAACTACCCCTGTATTTCTTACTTGTTAACACTCGGACTTAATATAGAATATTACTACATTCATCTGAAGTGTCTGATATGTGGTGACACATTAACAGCTGCCCAGGTAATACAGTTGGAAATTCTTTCATATTATCCTAGTAAAAATATTAACTGCTGGACCAAATGCGCCTAACTGAGAGTTGGAGAGGAAAAGATTTTTAGATTTGTTTCATGTCATCTTAAATAAGATCTTCATTACTTCTCTGCGCTTTTATTTCAAAAGAGTCAGTGTGCATATCTTTTGAATTTGATGCCTTTAGGTGTTTTCTGTACTCCTGCAATTTTAGAGCATGTGGAAATGAAAACAATTTTTTTCCCCATTGATGGAAACATGCCATTGCTAAATCTCTAGTGCATGGACATTTAATGATGATCCTGCAGTTTGTAGCAACACATATTAACTTGTGATAGTCTCATTAAAGTAAAAAAATAAAAGAATAACACTAACCACAGTGCATTGCATCTAGTGCAGCTGTTTTCACCTTTAAAGCCCCTTTGAACACAACACCATCCACTATGATTCAATGAAAGTGAGTGAATGGTGATAAACACCACCGGAAAGACCTTCATGTACAAACCAGCCTGTTCATATTCCACAATCAAACAAGGCACTGACCAAGGCCCTGATATGTAGCTAATATTATTATGTGAAGTCCAGTAACAGGTAAGAATGCTTTGTGTTCCATTTGTTTTCCTAAAAAGATGCTTAAAAGAAGTTTTCTCTCAAATGTTGCTTTTTTCACGTGTGATTTCTAGTGGTAAGGCATATTTCCTTGCCGTTTGTTATCTGGCAATACATACTGTAAGTGCTGATTCATATTGTGGGAACATGTGGCAGCTTCACTGCAACAACCCTGATTTAAAAAACAAACAAACAAAACCCCCACCCAAAAATACAAGTGTCTTATGTTGTATAATCCTGCTCCTACAAATCTGTAGTCATTTAGGTTCACTAAATCAGTAAAGCCAGTAAAATCCTCCTCACCCAGTCCAACCGCTTTTTATACTGACCGCTAAAAGAAGATCTCGTCCGTGATACAAGCAGAGGCAGGTCTGCAATCTCCTCCTGCATCTGACCTGCCTCTGAATCACTCTGGGGCAGTATGTGCTGACCAGTACCTCCCTCCACTTGCTACATCTCAGTAGTGGGAAATGAGCCAATGCTGGGGTCACTGAGTGAAGCTTTTCTTGATGGCCACATTGGGGAAGAGGCCAGAGAGCTCCTGGACGATGCGCATGTCTATCTGTGAGCAGAAGGAGACGTCCAGGAGGACAAGCTGAGGACACGACTGGAGGAGTTTCTTCAGTGAGGCGGCGCTCACTGACCGTGTACCTGTCCGGCAGACGTATCACAACAGGGACACGCAGAAGGTGAAAAACACTTCACAAAAAACGCATAAAAAATAAAACAAAACACAGAGCTGTGAAATAAAAACAATGATATTTTTATGTCTGGCTACTTCTTAAAAAGGAAACTGCGTGTGTATTTTCTTTGTAAATGAAGTAAAGTTCCTCTCTGCCTGTTCACACAGATCATAGAGTCCAGACCAAAATCATTTGCACACCTTCCAGCGAGTCAACCACTGAAGCACATCTGAAATAACTAAAGAACTGACACATCAGCATAGCCTGACTAACACTGAAGCTACTGTGCTGTCAAAAACACCAACTTATGCAACTGGAACTAGAGTGTTACTGCTATGGTGTGCTGCTGTAACTTTGCTTACTGAGCACTACTGTATAGCAATATTAAGCTGATTATTTGAGTTTGTGTTCGAGGTTAACTTGAAGGTTTTTTTCACCCCTCAAATGCTACACTGGGAATGGGCCTGCTGTGAATATGATAAGTGAACGATGAGCTAAATCAAAAATGCAGTTGCCCAACTGACAAAGTCTCTTATAAAAAGTTAAGTTGTGGCTATGCTGCTCTGATGGGGAGCTTTATACACCAACGTGATGAAACATAAGTCATGACCGAATAACCACGAACTTGACACTCATTAACAAATGATTAATAAGGCAAACGTTTGTTTCCACATATGTGTGAGGGAGATCTTACCCAGAATGTCGAGATGCCTCAGACAGGGGCAGCTGGCTGCCAGCTCCTCTATGTCTGAGTCGCAGACGGTGCGGTTGGCAGTGAGGAAGAGTTTGCGCAGGCGTGGAAGGCTGCGGGCGAGGTGTTGGAAACATCCCGTACTGCTCTGCAGCGTGGGACACCAGCCCAGGTCCAATTCCTCCAACATCCTGAGCAACAACAGAGCCAACAAGTAAACTGGGGTGACGCAAGGACAAATTTGGATATTCGCAGAGAAACCATGCAGTGTCTCTAATGTGTAAGTGTTTTAACAAAAACAAAGCAATCACAGAGGAAACTAACACCATTTCATGTCCTGGACAATTTTACAACCAAAGATGTTATATGAGAAGAATCCTGAACTGAAAGCTATGAAAACTCCCCACCAAGCAAAAAGATGGTGGCAGGAGCAGAGAGGGGGGAGGAGCTTCCTGAAATCTTATTTTGGGGCAAAATTAGCACTTAAAAAAAAAAAAAGAAGCTGTTATGAATGGTTATTTTGCACATGCCTGGAGTCCGCAGGTGTTATAAACAACAGTAGCTTCAAGTGACTACCTGCACCCTGAGACGAGCTCAGTCAGGCCTCGATCGGTCAGGTTTCTGCAACGCCACAGGTCCAGAGAGCACAGCGAGCGACAGCGAGTGGCCAGCATACTGGCTACAACATCATAGTCTTCGATCTGTAAGTGAGACAGGAGCATTTACTCTCTATACAATATGCAGCATTTGCAGCTCACAAGCAAGTTCCCAGAGGGACATTTGGACGATTCAGACCCGCTTTAATGTGCAAAACCACCCTCGTCGTATGCTGCAGTCGATTCAGATGTTATGATTTGTACACGTCGGTGTGAGCGATGTACGGGCAGAGGTGCTGTGATCTGTGCTCATCTACAACACTGTCACAGTCCCAGGCTTTTAAAAATGTGCCTTTAGGATAACGTAAAGGAAGATGATGCTGTCAGGATGAGTCAGTCAATAGTCTATCTAATATATTCTGAACAAACTTTTGAAATGCTGCGATAATAAAAAGCTGATTAGTGGCATCACCCGGCTTGTGGCTCGTAACCTCGCTTCCTCGAGAGAGCAAAAGAACAAAGCACTAACGCGGAATACTTTCACCGTAAAAAACAAAAACAAAATAGTCTTTCAGGAACTGATTTATGTTTGCGAGGCTGTTATTGTTCTTTGGTGTCAGGTAATGCTGGCCATATTTCATTGTTTCATCCAAAGATGAAAGCAAAGAAATGCAATTTAACAACTAAAAACAGCCCGAGCAGATAACTCAGCTACAAAAATGACAGCAAGAACATTTCTCAGAGTTAGCAGTGATGGATATTTAAACTCTGGCAGAGAGAGTCGCTGCCTTTATGCATTTCTCTTGCCAAATGTTGCATAACTTTATTTCTGATGATGACAGTTATGTCTTGAGAAAGACCACAAGAGGATTTTCTCATGTATTATATCAATATTTCCATCAAAGTCATTCAACTTTTTTTAGGGAGTTAAACACACACAGATGCCCCATCATTATCATCATGATACACTAAACATTTATTAAAATGCCTCATTAATAATTCTAAAAGATGTTAATAATAAAACGTATTGTACTTTAATATCATCATACATATCTGTCCACAACAGTTGCTGTATACCATTCCCCTCATATTCAATGAGCCATCATTAAAGGAGTAACAGGAGAATGACACCGCTCTCACAGAAGTCTACAACTACCAACCAATTATCTTATCTTAGCACAGACTGCACAAAGATTAGCCAGTGACCCCATGCCAACCACCGGCTGTTAGTGAAAAATGTGTATTCCCAGACTGGTTTTCAAGTGGTTGTTGGCGTTTGCTGTCACTGGGTGAAATTGGTACTAAAGAGGTACACGGTGCTGCACTGAAAACTTCTTTGGCCCCCAGCAAGTTGACTGTAGTTTGCACGGAAGAAGCTTAATGTCACTGCTGTCTAAACATGGAGCAGTAGTGAAACTTGGTTTTGGTCTTAAGACGCACGTTTTTCCAGATCTCATTAGCGTTCTATGATTAGCGTTTGCAAATGGGTGTCTTCCATGCAAACACTAAGGTGAGCAATCGCAAAGAGTGCATGGTCAGCACCCTCTTTGCATCTGAATTCACTTGGCAACAGCCAGAAACCTCCAGTAATCACTCACTAACCAGTCAGGGTATACATATTTATCACTAGCCACTAGAGTATCCTAAATGGTGGCCAAATGGTGTCTAGGCCTGTGTGACTACAGCATTATGCAACAGTCACACTAAGAAAAACGGTGGTTGAGGTATGACCAAAATGATTGTGACCTTGTGCAATGACCTTGCAATCCTGTCACAGACAGGGACCAGGTCTTGACCACTCCCAGTCAGTTGCCATCTTCAAAGAGACTTTGGCGTGGCAAGATGGTGATAAGAGTGATTTGCCTATCAGTCTGTCAGCTGTGCTGTCAGCTTACTACTGAACTGGGTCAAGTTGGCAATTACATGCAATCATTTTGTGTTAATACAGTGATTAACTTGTGACAAACTGTCAACAATTGCAAATGTGTTGCAGTGTACATACTCAGAAATCAATATTAACTACTTACAGAGTCGAGCGAGAACCTCAGAAATTCAACAGAAGCAATTCCTCCAAAAATAGAGACCTTGCTGCTTCAGGACAGCGATTTAACTGCAATGTGATATACTGTAGGTGCTTAGCAAACCTTGACTTTATGTAGGAATATAACCAGAACGCACACAATTGGCCACCAGCTGACTGGCTCACACGCTGACTGCATTTTCAAACTGTTTGTGTTCATAAATTAAACATCATTTACTTGAAACCTTCACTAATCAGAGTGATTCCAGTGAGTTTGAATCAGGCCACCATTGTTTGCAGACAGGATGCCTTCCATCAGACAACCTGTGCGATCGCACAAGTGGGTACTGCAACTACTTGTAATCAGTTTTTAATGCAAAAAAACATTAAATTCAATTATATAAGCACAGATTTTTCCCAGTTACGATAAGATTGCTGTCCTACTTTTACTCCAGTGTGACTAAGCCATTTGCCAGGGATCACAGGGCTCTCTTTCATCTTCCTATCTGGCATCTTTTAGACAAGCTTCCAAAATGAAAGGTAATAGTTAAGATTGTAGCTTTCTTTGAAACTTCATATGTGTGCACATTCTCACCCTCACACAGCTCCCCAGGTTGAGGTGTCTTAGCTCTATGCAGAAAGTCAGAATGCTTAAGATGGCTGTTTGCTGTGGAGGAAAGGAGAGACGGAGACAGAGGTGCACAGGTGAAAACCAGGTAGGTAGAAGGAGCAAAAGAGATTTAAAACACCGGTAGCATCTTACCTGAGTGTAAATCTATATATAAGATAATTTAAAACAACATAGGTTTTAGTAGCAGTAACAAATCCAGTCATGTCACCTAAAGTTCCCGTTTAAGTAACTTCCTGTCTGTTACCTGGCACACCCAGCACTTTCAGGATTAAAAGGTTTTTAATAAAGCACAGGAAACAATTTTTCCACCTCCTTGTGGAGTGAAAAAAGTGAAAACGGAGGCCTCTCGAGCAGCACTACAACTAGTATATGGAGATATCAGAATTCAGTGCTGCAACTGCCAACACATGCACCTCAGCGGTAGGAGAATGTGTCAGACATGAAAGTGAAAGCCTCTTGTCTGCGTGTGCGCGCGTGTGCTCGACTCGGTGTAAGGCATTTTTATAAGTGCCTCTCTCCCGTAAGCTAGCCATTTAATTAGAGCAGTGACAAGGTAATGACAGCTGAGATGTCAGGGCCTCAAACAGACACACGGCTCGCTCTGTCTGTCCGGGTGTAAACAACCTGCAGCACGCTGCCTGGCTCCACCGCAGAAACTCTACACTGTCTGTTGCCCACAACGTCACTCTGAAACATGACAAACACTAGAGAAACGCTGAGGTGCACCACCAAAACAAGGCACAGTGATATTACACATCAGACATGCCTGAGCTTGAATACATGCGATGTATATTCAACACCCTGTAGAATCAGAGTTTACTCAGTTCATCTTAAATCTTTCTTAAGGAGAAATCATTAGTTTTTACATTAAATGCACATTTTTGGGAAGTTTTGTTCAAACCTATACTATATGCATGTTTCAAGTGAAACAAAGGAGGTCATCAGATGATTAACTAAACACGAAAAAAATAAGATTAAAACATCTTTAAAACAAAATGATGATCTTTTTTTTTATATTAGTTCAGTTACACAGGTGGACCTCAGACTTTATAAATGAGGAAAATGTGGTTTTAATTGCTTACAGATCCCCTATCACAGAAAAGTCATAAGTCATCAGTATGTTAATGCTGTAAAACCTGAGTTTCTGAAAGGGGGGAGGAGGCCAGTGGAGGCTGTTGGTAACAGTTCATGTGGCCTAGCAATGAAAGAGGTTATGACATGAGCTAAATCGGTTTGCACCAAGGCTTAATGTAAGATAAAGGATTCGTTTGAACTGTGAATCATGCAAAACTACTCTAATACAGTCCAAGAATAAAAGTACAGAGTTGGCGATGAGCAGGTCCCCTTTAAGAAGATAAAAGCTGCCTCTGGCTGCTCTTTTATCTCAAGGGGTCGGCACAGTGGGCAGCTCCTCATGTTTGATTTGCCAGACGCCCTTTCTGATGCAAACCCAAAAGGCATTTTCTGCTTTATTAGATACAATTGATCAAATTCTGTTGCTTGAATATCAGGAAAAGTGACTAAATTCTCTGACCTTTCCACCGTGTGGAATCTACCTCTTGAAAATCTCTGACATTCTATATATTCAAAATACGAAAGATAATTCATTTTTTAAAAATCTTTTTGTAATTTTTTTATAACAGCTCAGCATCAATGGTGAATAAAACATTATATACATTTAGAAAAAGGAGCAGTCTGCAAATTATAAACAGCCAGGGTATCGGATATATCATTAACCAAACAACAATTTGACCTGCTCTATATTTAAACAAGACAGATCGAAGTCCACGCGAATCACTCTGATTAGTTTCGCAGAGACACTGTTTGCAGCGCATACCTCTATCTTTGTTCGGTAAAGCACCAGCCTGCGGAGGCGTGTAAGTTTTGAGATGTGCGTGAAGGCCTGTGGGGGGAGACGATCACAGGAGGACAGGTTGAGCTCCTGGAGTCCAGGACAAGTCTGGGAGATGACCTCGAGACAGGCTTCGTTCAGGAAGTGGCAGCATGACATTTCCAGGCAGACCAGGCTGGGACCACAGGCCTTCATGAAACTAAGGCGGGAGATTGAGAGAAATGAGTGACAAGAGGCCAAAAACAAAAACGAACAAAAAAGCCATCAATTCCCCAGTAGTCCTTCATCCTCTTCTTAATTTATTTTTCAATCAGTTACAGAAGAATGTGTAAACTGATTTTCTTTGTTTCAGTATGCTCCTCCTTGAAAAAGTGCTTTTACTTCTATTGCTACTTTCCAAGGTCATTTCCCTGTTTGCTGCCATTCGTGGCCCGCTGATAGTCTGACCTGCTGAAGCCCGTCAGGGTAAGGGCTCCACGGTTGCCGGTCCAGGACAGGTTGAGCCTCTGGAGGAGGGTGCAGCGGCTCTGCAGGTGTCCCAGGGAGGCGTCAGTCAGCCGGGCCCAGTAAGGCTGCAGACTCAGCTGGGTGTACTGTAGCGGGTCACAGCAGTGCTGGTGCAGCAGCTTACAGCTCTGGGCCAGACGGCAGAGGTCTGGCAGGGTCAGGTGGCTCAGTATCAGCTGGATGAGCTGTGGACGGGAGTCGGGGGAGAGGGGTTAAGATAGGAGACGAGGAGAGGAGAGGAGAGGAGAGGAGAAATGGTAAGATACGAGGAGGGTGAGAGACAAGACATGTTTGGTCTTGTAAGAAAACATAAGCAGAAAATAACACATAATAGAGAACATTAAAGAATAGTGGAACCTAGCAGAGAAGAGAAAATAGTTCAGTGTAGAGTGGAGAATGTTAATTGCGTCCCCTCTGTCAGGCAGATCTAAATAGTGGTTATCTGGGAGACACAGCACCGATAGCAGGATCAGCGGTGAGCCGGCTTGTTTTGCACCGCATTCGTGTGTCTCTCAAAGAGAAAGAATGGTTGTGCGTGTGTGTGTCACAGTGGATTAACAATACACTGTGTTCAAGCTGGTATCAGCTGACAGATAATAGCTATATTGTGTTTCTGAAACAAACACACAGCGGTTGTGAAGACTGCTGTTAATGGCAGTGGTTTGGATAGGAGATAAGAGAACAACTATCAAGAGTACTGCTGGTGTTTTGAAGCTCGCCTCAGACAACATGATACATCTGTATGGCATGAAAATGACTGTCTGTGAGTGCGAGATCAAGAAAGTGCCAGAATGGTTCAACCCGCAGTGTTCGTGTGTGACACGTTTTTTTTATTTTTTACAACAACAACAAAAAAGTGCACGTGTGCACACATGCTGAGCACATATAATAAGGAAAAAACTTGATGTGCATAAGGAAAGCTTTAAAACACTTCAAATAATCAGCGTTGCAAATGTTTTGTGTGCAGAGAAATGACTGCAGCACCTTCAACCTATATGTAAGACTAGTGCATGCGACTGGAACATCTTCAAAAAAGAAATTTTAGATATTGCAACTTTCAGGCAGTAATTGTAGAAGTAATGAGGGCGGCAGCTGAGGAGTCAGGTTGGATCTCTGTGCTTGTCAAAATAGGAAGAGTGTGATAGGGAATGGTTAAACCTAATATTTATTAAAGAGGTACTGATCGAAAATACTCCTGTCTGTACCACTAAGCAAACAAGATCACATCTGAAAAATAAAATTTAAAAATGCAGTTTTATTTCATTGTGCGTATCTAAACTTTCAACCCAGGCTTGGATGACGCAAGCCTTCTGATTTGTTATTAAGGACTGTAATCACCTCATATGGCAGTTTGTCAAAGTAGCCATTTCCTGTCCTCTGGTGCTTGCCATCTCCTTGCCTGAAAGGACCTCCCACATCAGACAGCTCCTCTTCGCTGTCGCTCAGGTCACTGATGTCGATGATGGGCATTTTATAGAGAGCCAGCATAGGCCTCTCTTTTACCCCACGCAGGATAACAGCATCCAGTTCGGTGTAATAGTCCAGCAAAGAGCTGTTCACCTCTAGACGCAACAGGTTGGTTGGGAAGCCGATATGCTTTATTTTAGGGGAAAACTGGCGAGCCTGTGGAGTCAGCACCTTGGTGGGCTCACCAGACCACAACACCTCCCACCTGGACAACACAAAACATGTGCAAATATAAAAATAACATTCTTTAACCTATATAATGCTATTAAGACTACTTTGCACTACTCTAGGTACTCGTTGAAAGCAGCAGGAAAATACAGTCCTAACAATGTTCTTAAGCCTGTGTGTGGCATTGTGCACAACAGTGTTTGCCTCTTTATCTTAACATATTTCTAATAAGCAGAGACAGACGGATTTGCCCATATATGTTGTCGGATATGCCCCCATATGAAAACTGTCTTTATTACAGTAAAAAAAATTTTTTTAAAGCTGTGCGGTGTAACTTGTAAATTATGTTTTTACATAGCTTAGCAAGCAGAGCAGTTTTCCCTCTGTTGTTTGCAGTACTATCAGTACTTTATGCAACACATGTTCACAGGTTGTGAAACACATTGGAAAGTTACTAAATAACAACCCCATCATTGTCTGTTTTCAATATAAATCAAACATACAAATCAGGCATTTATAGTATTCTAAAGACTAATGATATAGTGATATCAAAACTTTACACTCTCTAAAAATCTGTATCAGGTCCAAAACTCCAGTGTTGATAAGATAAGATAAGATAAGATAAGATAGAACTTTATTAATCCCTCGGGTGGGTTCCTCTGGGAAATACAGAGACAAATATAAATAAAATATACAAAGGGGATAAATAGAATAAATAGGAATAAAAATAGAAATACAAGTGAATTGCACATTTCAAGTATTGAGGTCTATTGCACCATTGACTATTTACAAAAAGTATTGCACAAGGTATTGTACAGTGAGGTGAAGAGGCACTACAGCTTAGTTGTTCCCCCCTCCTCCTTTGTCCTCCTGATCATGCACTCTTAAATAGTGGGACTACTTTGAATGGCTTTTAGCAGCTGACCACATCCATATTCCATCAGAATTGTATACCCTGACTTCTGTCTCACTTCTTTTTTTGCTGGCTCCCTGTGTGTCTCAGTGGACATACAAATAATCCTTACAAGCCAGAGGTTGAGGCTTCAGAGTAAAAGCTGATACTCTGCTCTCTATGGTGTCAATGACAATGTACCCCATTTAGTAATCTTTGCTCTACACGTTTTTAAAAAAAATGTTTTCAATGAAAGGGGCAGCCAATCAGAGGAAAGCAGGCTTGTGGGGGAGGGGATTCTATGACTTGTTTCGGACAGTAATGAACTGAGACACTGCACCAAGAGCAGGACCAAGGCAACATAAGGCAACACCTAACACGAGGCAGTAAACACCAAGCTAAAGCTGTAAAAAGTGAATAAAGATCCAGGCAAATCTTAAGACTTTATACAATTTTATCAGTTTAGTTTTTTCTAATCAAGGTAGCCTAAATCATTTATCTGCATGCAAACATGGCTAAATATGATTCAGTGCTCTCCTATACATAATACTGCGTCTTCAAGTCGGAACTAAGAAATTAAAAAAAGCTCAGTCTCTGCATATATGCAGCTCCACTGTGCAGTGTGACTCCCTTGACAATTAGCAGTTAGTGCTATAGCAGGTAGATTGTTGAAGAAATCATCTAATCATCTAATCTTCGTGATAAAGAATTGTAATAAGCTAATCCCATTGCATCCTCTGCCAGGTTTCTGGTAGTTTTCTGGTGGAAATTCTGGCCAAGCAGTACTTTACTCCATGAAATGCCAACTGGATTTTATCCAAACACTGAAGCCTTGTTATGTAATCGAAAACTGTGCAATTTACTGGTATTGTAAAGTTTTAGAAATGGCATAGTGTGGAGGAACTATTGTTACCTGACATCAGTAGGCGGATTCTGGGTGAAAGGATTATGAGAGCAGGCCAGGATCTGGACGATGGCTCCAGGGTAATAGGTCTCAAACACCTCCACTGCTGTCGGGTAGACGGGCTCCTCAAAGCCTAGCTCAATGTAATCCTTACTGTAGAAGCCTTTAGGAGTGCGACGAAAAGGCAGCGGAGCACTGGCACACTGTTCCCACCACGTCCCATAAGTTCTGAATACAGCTGTCTGGGTGAAGTCCCCTGAGCTGGGGTAGACGTTAGGCACCCCTGCCAGGTTCCACATGGTGTAAGACATGCTATTCTCACTGCCATAGTGGGAGCTGAAGTCCAAAACCTCTTTGGCGTACTGCTCCACCTCCACACTGACTGGCAGTACCGCTCTCTGGCCAGATTCCACAGCCCGTCGACTGGTCAGAGCCTCGCCTCGAGTTCCACTCCTGGAGCGCCGCCGCAGACAGATATAGTAAAACATGCTCAACAGGGTTAACATAGGGAACTCTGGGACTGATGGGGGCAGTGGGGAGAAACGGAGTAGGAGGATAACCCTCCACCTACGGGTAGAACATTATCTCAAGCGCTGGGGATGAACAAAGCGCAGGCTAGAAGGCTGGCTGCATGCATGACCTGTGGGTTAGGCAGAGACAAACAAGAGTGAGAAGAGCAAGACAGCAGGTCTAAGACACCACAGAGGGACCAATTTCTGCTTGGTCCCGATATAAACTTGATCATTTTGGATATCTGAATCCTAAATTTAAATGAAAATAGCAAGAAGCAAAAATACATTTTTGGCTGAATATAAATTGAAGGATTGTAAAACCAAAACAAAACAAAAAAACGTTCCATGTGGAGAAAGCGCTACTTTATGTTGTGCATGATTATACTAATAAATAATCAATACATTCAATACATTTCTTTGGGGTTGTCATAAAAAAAGACCTGCTTTCAACATAAGGTTTTTACATAACAGGACAAAAGATAAAATCATCCACCCTGTAGCAGGTCTTAAAATCAGATAAATGCAAGGTCAGGAGAACAACATCACATGACATATGACGCATCCCTACTCATTTAACAAAAATTAAGCCAAAAATACAGAAGCAGTGTGTGAAAGACTAAGCACATGCCTGGTTTCAGCAGCTTTTAGAGCCCTAATCATCACCCATCCACCGCCATGCATTACTGGCAAATATCTCCATATTAGCTTGTCTGTTTAAAGGACACTGTTCTAGAAGTCTTGTGCTTTGTTCAGATGTAACTTTGCAAATCTAAGCTGAGCTGCCATGTGTTGTTTTTTTTTTTTTTAGAAAGAAGAGATTTTCTCCTGAAATCCTTCTAAACAAGCCATACTTCTTCCAATTGTACCATCAAGCACAGTCTGACCTTGGGATGCATCTGCTGGGAGATACACTCCAGGGAAAATTGGCAACGGTCTTCAATGTTTTTGCACTTTTTTTTCCCCACTTAGAATGATAGACTTCAAATTGTTTGGAAATGGTCTTTTAACCCTTCCCAGATTGATGGACAGCAACAGTTGTTTCTCCAAGCTCACTGCTGATGTATTTCCTCTCTAGCATTGTGTTAACACATACCTGGCTTGTCCGTACCAGTAACCTCCCAGAGCTTCTGCTTTTTCATTTGTTAAACAAATAATGATGTTGTGCAATATGTAAAATGTTGTTGGTTATCTGAGGTTATATTTGTTTAAAAGGTAAGACTTACTAAGAACCATGTTTTGCAATTTGTGCTGATATAAAAAATTACGTTAATTAAAAGACAGGCAGCTTCTTCTTACCATGACTATACATGTATACTTACTTTTACATTTTGATGCTTTCTTGTAGACAAATGATTCATTTTTACACATTGACAAATTACAGCAAGAAGCTGGATCTAATTTCTAGCGATTTCTTCACTATTTTAACCACTTTGACACTTTCTGAGAAGAAGACTTGCTTATTTAATGAATACTTATTCTGCAAACAAACCAAGCACTTCTGCAGCTGCCAATCTTCGAAAGGTATAGCCTTGTACCGCTGCTTGCGTGTGGCATTTCTTCATAACTACATGCGGTAGTTTGTGGTTAAATGAAACACGGCAAGACATTTATCAAACCAAAATGCAAACTGTAGAGGTTAAATCCATGTTAACGCTTGACACCATCAGAAATCGCTAGCACTGACTACAATATTCAGGTTTCAAGACATCCTGGTACTTAATGGTGCCTGGTAGCCACAAATCAAGAGTGGCTACATGATACCAGAAACTTCTGGGTCTGGTGCCTGACACTCCTGCCTCACAGGTTTTCAGTATCACAGATTGACCCAGCTGTAGGCTGCAGTGAGCAGTACACGTTTGCCAGGGACATCCTGTGCTTATGTGTAAACAAACAAGTAGCCCTACAAGCAATAACAGGACACGAGTCCCCACCAACCCTATATTAACCGCCTTTAACATTAAAAAACAATTACATAAAAGCCAGTGATGTTTAGACAACAACCACGTTTTGATAAAACTAAAATATTAGCTTTAACTGTACACATGAAATACTAATAATACTGTAAAAAAAATACTACAGTTCTGACAATAATGTGGCCTTATTAATACTGTACGGGAAGAGAAAAGGAAGTGTAGCGTTTTCTGTCTTGCCAATGTAACCTTTGATATTTCATTGTGCATTTGAAGCTAGCTAAACTAGCCCTCCAACCTTGCTACCTTTGAAGGCATTTCGACATTACATTAGGTAAACGAATTCTGACATACGTAAGCGTACTTTAAGCCAGCTGCCAGGAAGAAACTGTCTTTTCCCAAGTCCTTGTTCAATAAACTGAGCAGTCTCCCACAGCTAGTGCTGTCAGTGTTAGCTAACGATAAATAGTTAGTGTTAGGTAGGCAGCTAGCTAGCAGACACAGGCTGAGCTGTCAAAACATGAACTGTTAGCTTCCGTAATGGTTGCTGTGCAAAAACCGAGCGATCAAAGAGGACAAAATTTACAGTGAACGTAGATCAATGAATCCACTGACGAGGAAAAACTCTCTTCCTTCCATAGCCGTTCACAAAGATTTCAACAATCAAACATTCTTGACGTTTACCTTGTGTTGCCTTCAAGTAACAGTCGGCCAATGCATTAACTCAGAGAGCGCACAGCACAGTCAGCGACATAATCTGGGTAACCCTTCATCTTTGTGTGTTTTAAGTATTAGAGAAGTATCAGTATTATTACTACCACTACACGAGTTATTTCTACAAAACACGATGCACTGGGGCGAGGCTCCAGGGGGAAAGTAATGCAATTTGGAAGACTGCTGCTTTTTTCTCTTTATCATTGCACCAGTGCGGCACTAAATAATTGACTGTGTTCAAATGTCGTGAACAAATGCGAAACATGGCCAATTTTGACTGTTTTTGTCAAAACGTGTGATTAAACAGGACGCGGAAACCTAAAAAAAATAGAAGTTACGTATGAACTTTAAATGTCACACTTTAAATGTACAACAAATTATCAACATCCGGTCGGCTTCTTTTAAAGCAAAGGATTATGGGAAAAGTAGTTCTTTGGTTTAAAACAGACACTCAAAACATTCACCCCAGTTTCATGGTTTTTAATACATTTATAGATAATCCAGCGTAATGTGTATTAAAACATACCATTAAAAGAATGGAGGAGTATAATAAGATTTCATTCTGTTTCAAGGCCATTCACAAACAACATAGATGTACACTATATACACACACACAAAAATAAAAGGTAGAGTTCGGTCAGCAATGGTGAAAATAATTCTTCAGCTTATTAAACCTTGGAGATAAAAAAAATTAAAACAACTGAAAAAGATTTTTTTTTTTTAAATAAAACACACACCAAAGGAGAACCAGTCATGTAAACAAAGAAAGATATGAGGTATAAGGTAAGAGCTAATTAAACAACAAGGACCAAGATAAAAATGTATTCAACCTTTTAGACATATTTCAGCGTCCTAAAATACTAACGTAATGTAAGAAAACAGTCAAAGAGGGAGTACAGCCTTTCGCTCAAACACAAGAAAACACAAGCAAACGTGAATAATAACTCTTTCTCGTTGAAGGACCCATTTATTGGCAGGTGTTTGAGCAAAGGGGGCCAGAGGAGTTTAGGGAACACTGCTTGTTGCTCTGCTGCATCCAGAATATTGTTCCGCCATTGGGGCGTGTGGCAGTGGTGGCAAGGGGTTCAGTACTGGGAATGAGGTCACCCTGTACTGTCCTATTGACAGCAGGAAGTGGTGCAGCACCACAGCAAAGAATGCGATGTCTCTGCGCGCTGACTCTTCTCCTGGTCCCGTCAGGATGTGATTCAAGCCTCTTTGGACAGTGATGTTTCCAAGAAGTTCATTACTCTTGGCAGTATTAGTGCTTAGAGAGTAATGGAGCAGATTGATTTCTGATTTGCTCAATTGGAGCAGAAATGAGCTTAGTCATTTCTGCTCTGATGGAGCATGTGAAAATAGCAGTGGAGAGCTGGTCTGCTTTAGCTAGGACTACTTAGAAAGCCATTTTACTGAACTGCTTGGGGAGAAGTGCTTAAAGGTGGCAACCAGGAACCTTCATCATCACTATCATCACCACCAAAAATCTCCTGCTGGTGCTTTCTCTTTCTCCTGGAGCACTCTTGATCCTGCCGGGTGGTCTTGTAATTTAAAAGCACTTGAAAGCACCCGTGAAACTTTTAAAAATAAATAAATTAAAGGTACGGGAAAACATTTCTATAAACCTTTAAACATTTTGCCAATTTTCTCACATCTTCTCTTGGTTTTGTAATGCCACTTTATTTTTTAACAAGTAGCTGGTAATGTAGACATGGTGTACTCAAAAGGAAACAAAAAATAAAAAGCTAGCATGCCCACTGCATTTTCAAGAGTCGTAACTCTAATGAATGTACGCTACAATTTGTACAAATACTGAATATTATCTTTTGGGGCTGCCAGTCAAACTGAATGTTTTTCACATGCTAAAAGTCTCTTGTCTACAAAAGAGAAGTCTGTCCTCCACCATCTCCTCATCACCTAAACTCTTCAACGATAACAGACAGCAAACTTCAGCTGCACAGTTTGTTATGCAACAAAATCCATCAAGTGATCACAAAAAAAGAAAGAAAACTCGGTGTTTGCTGCTTGCTGTAGCGTCCTCATGGCAGTAAGTTTTTGGACTGCTTCAAGTGAAGTGTCCAGGAAGGACAAGTGATTTTCAAAAAAGAAAAAAAAGATGGTGCATGAGATGATGAAAGCGTCATGTCGAAGAAAAAGATGAAAATGTTTTCGCATTGCTTGGCAAACACTCCAAAGGCTATAAATACAAAGAAGAGTGAAGTCACAGTGGTGCTCTACAAAGGTTAAAGCAATTTGTGCTGAGCTATTGGTGGTTTAAGAAGTGTTTTATTTTTCCTGGGCACAAAAGCACACAGATCACACGTTTCATAAATCTGAAACTCAGCCATCTTCTTCAACTCGTGAAGCCCTCCTGCTGTAGATCGTTTGCTGGTTTTAAAACCAGCGGAGTAATAGACAAACAGTGATGTTGAGGGAAAAAAGCAAAAAACAAAACATATTCGCAGTTTGAAGACTCTTGATGGAAATCTGTAATAGACATCGAGGTTGAAATTATTGCTTCGTTATTGCATTAATATTAACTATGGGGAAATACATTACATAAAACCTAAAATAAATGTAGGTGCAACATTTTATGTTTGGTTTATGTAAGCGGACAGACACTTAAAAAAATCATGTAACTTCAACCAGAACCAAAGGCCACAGGCACAAGACCCAAAACTGCTAAAAAAAAACCCTCTAAAATTAGTTGCTTCTGATGTTCTTTCCTTCCCTATCTTCTATCTTATCCTATGCATTGCTTTGAAGAGTTACTTTCCTCCTGTATATTTGCTTCCTTTGATTTCACTCATTGGTTTCACCTGTGGTCTTTCTGCAAGTGCCTTGCTTTACTGCAAATTTTTCTATCAATCCAATAACAAGGGTCAGTATTGCAGATTCCAATACCAATACTTATACTATAGAGGCAGCTTATACAGGAGACAGCAGCATGATTTATGAGCTGAGTCAACATCAATTTGCAAATTATGAACACATTTTAATGACCACTAAATCACTGTGATTTTTACTTTGCACAATAATTAGTTGATAAAACAAATCACATCTTTCAGCTTTTCATGTATTTGGAAACTGGGTCTTTTGGAGAGCTGGAATGCAGCAGAGATGCAGTGTTCATCTCTAAAGCACTTTGGGTCAGCTTCTGTTGTTTAAATGTGCTATAGGCTATAAATAAAAAAGACACGGCAGTCACACAAAGGTTCAGTTGTTTATTATAGTGCAGGTTTAAGGCACATTTTTTCACTTCCAAAATAAAGTATACTAAAACAACCTCACACAATTCAGTGGGTTACAAACTGAGCTTAGGTGATAATGACAAAGTATCGATCCTATCGTGCTTGTACCAGTTTTGGTATCGATATTATCAATATTTGGATCGATCCACCCACCTCTACATTCTATCCTGTGTGTACATGGTCTGCCTGTGTCTGTAAATGGCCTGTATTTATATAGACGTAGTGTCTCCACGTCTGTAGTGGGATCATCTCTTTGCTCTTCATTTGGCTACCTCTCAGTTCTTGTGCTGCTTTTGGGAACTCTCTTTTGGACTTTGGGTACAATGTTTTTTGGGTCACCCCCAAAAAACATTTTAATTTATTGTCTCTGCTTGTCCCTGCTTCCTGCATTTGGTTGCTCTCTTGTACATTGCTACCTTGATATTGCACATAAGAGAACATGTATTAATCATATTGAGACCATGACAGAATTCAGTGTTTGGCATCACCTCTCATAAAACTTTAGTGATATTCCAAAATACACGCACACTCTCCACCCTGTATCCCCTGATAATTAAGAGCCTAATAGATCTTGCGTATGATGGCGGTCGCACTTTGGCTGGCATTTTGCATCGTTGAATGACTTGTCCAGTTGCTCAGTCTCTGCAGCACACCGAGGCTCTATTGTCAAAACCAAAAGACCAGAGTGCCTCGACACACCCGCAGGCGACCAATCATGAGTCCAGCTCTCATTAGCAGGCATCCATTGTGGGTGACAAGTGGAGATAATTACCTTTGACCACAAGAGCTCTCTTGTTCTCTCCCTCTGTCATAGAGACTCTGTCATAGAGTGTTATAGAGACTTTACAGATAAAAATATACCCCATCCTGCTAAATCTGTCACTTTTTTGTAAAAATAGGAGACTTGTCTATGGCTTGCAAGAAAGGTCCTTTGATTGTGATACTAATAGTTCTTGACCGTGATGAACAATTTCACTTTGACATCACTGCATTATATCTGCTGATGCTTGAACATGTTACTACAAGATCAGATTAACTTTCACAGCATGACATGTTTCTTAGCAAATCCTGTACTGGGTTTTCATCACTTTATCTTGATTGATCTCTGTCTAAAAGAAGACTGTAACACAGAAGCACATCAGAGACAAGGATGCAAACCCCCCCACTCACCCCCCCACACACACACACACACACACACACACACACACACACACACACACACACACACATATATAAAGACTACCCAGCCAGATTTAGAGTTAACAAGAAAGGATGATGTGAATAGGGGGCTACTGGGCATGCTCTGTGATTGACAGGCCAAGCTGCTGTCAGCTCCTCCAGGCAAGCATCAGCGAGCAGCAGTCCTGCTACTGTCAGAGCTCTGTTCTGGTCCACTGTGCCACACATACATATGCACATGGCCGAGCACCCACAAATGCAAATCAGGTTGGACACACACACACACACACACACACACACACACACACACACACACACACACACACACACACACACACACACACAATCTATTATTTTCCCTTGTGTCACTCACACGCACATCCATGCACTGATACACTTTCTGTCCCTCTGCTGTGCCCCAGCTGTCAAAAGCCAGTTAAATAACGAGAGTGCTGCTCTCCTGCCTCTTTGCATAGAAGAAGAGAAGCTGGTTATTGCTTGTATGGAACAGAGTATGTGTGTGTTTCTTCCCAGCTGCAGTGTGGTCACCCCACATGGGGAACTGTCTCATGAGGCTGTAAGAGTAACCGAGCATGCCTGCTCATCCCTGTTTAGATTGGATACAGGGAGAAGCGGCCTTGCACTGTGGCTAACCTCTTATTTTTAATTCACTTCCCTGGAATGAAATGTAATATTGTGCACTCTGGGACTAATCCTAGAGTAAGGCAGTCGTAGAAGTTTGATTTATAAACGGATCACAAGTTACAGCATCATTTGCATCAGAAAGATCTGTTTTTGTGCCATGAGCTCTAGATGGCTGGACATGTATCACTTGTATATATTTAATCGACAGGTCAACATGTTTCAGGCATTACAGCCGGGAAAATGGTGTGGCTGAAGGACTGTGGAAACTGAGAAGCTGTATAGGATTGACAAGAGAAAGCAAGGTGCAGTGCAGTCGTTAGCAGGTTAAGATTTACATTGCTGTTAGTTGATATAGAGGTGGTGGCAGATTTGAGCGCAAACTAAACATGGAAATACCAGAAATTTAAAAAAAAGTGTCTTCCACTTTATATTGCAGTAACTGGTCACAATGTTGCTCTGAATGAAAAACTAATGTGAGCATGTTAACAGGTTAATGAGGTGTGGTTTAATGTGTGCAACTAATCTGATGATGGTTCTAGATGAATAGTTAAACACAGTTTGTCCTGCTACTCACATGGTTGTGTGTGTCATGGCGCAGTCCATCCCATAATAAGATGGGTGTAGCCATCAGGACATCATGGTGAATGTGATTGGTGGTTCTTACAGAAAAAATTCCAGGGACGCTACAATCTCATGTGGCGTGACTTGTCAGTCACAATGTTGGCCAGCTTTACTGTTCTTTTGACTCTAATATGGACCATAATTAACAACATGGACATGAATGTTTAATTCATTAGGACTTGAGTTTGCATAGAGCCTATGGTCTGTTTTACTCTATTTTACTTATTACTATTGAATTAAATGGAATTTCAATGCATTTTATCTGAAATTACAATTAAATTATATTTACTTACAAATGCTTATCCATAGATACTCAATAATAGTAGAAGTAATAATAATAATATAATTATAAGAGGTATTATAACAGGAAAAGAGATAATTATACGGTAATAGATTTTAAATGGTGTGTAACTTCAAGTATTTTATAAGAAACAAGAAAAAAATGATATTGTAAGTAATTTTAAGTAATCAGATTTTTATACATATTATCAGAGTACAACTGAATAGTGAAGAATCCGTCATGCACACCAAAAGAAGGTATAATTATTTAATAAGATTGGAAGTTAAGCTACTTCGTAATTAAGCCTACGGCCCTGTATGTACTGCACATTTACAGTGTAGGTTGGAGAAGTATTATTTTTGTGCTAAAATACATGGAAGTTTCTCACTACTTAAAATTACTCACAGTATAAATAAATCTTCTTCCTTGTAAAGTATCTTACGTTACACACTACTTACCATTTTTACAGTGTAGTCTGTTTCTTCTCTAAAATACCTGACATTACTCAAAGTAGCATAAAGTATAATTGTTTCTTCTTTGTTGTAAAAATGTGAAATTATACCCCTTTATGCTAGTGTATAGGTATTTTAAGCTAAATTAATAACATCTTAATTCTAGCAGAATTACACCCTTGCTGGGAGCCATAAAGTGCTACCAAATGATAAATAGTTTACAGTGTCGTTAAAATACATTGAAATTTGCAATGCATTTTTTGTTTGTTTTTAATTCTTTTCCTGTGCTTAAGTTTTAATCTGGTAAAAAATTATAACACCTTCTGTCAAGTACTGATTGACAGTAATAGTAATTACATGAAATTTTAACTGTGTTTTATTTATACATGACATGATAAAGCTTCAAGCATACTAAAGTATGTTTAATAACAATTTAGTCAACTCCATTAAGAGTCCATTATGACAAAGAACTTAGAGAAATCTAAATCTATGTCACAGGATGTAACCATATGATTTGAGATTTTAGATGATATTAATCATCAGTCACTCCGCCCCCTCACACAGCTACACCCATAGATTTTTCTGTTGCCTTGAGGCCACACACAGGTATAAAACTCCAAGACAAATCTAATTTCCCTGTTTCAGTCATTAGATGAAATATTTTAATATATTCTATCCACCTTGGTTTTCTTGTTACTTATCCAGACTTTCATCCTACAAGAGAGCGCAGTTTCTGAATAATCATACTGATATTTCATTCAGTAAGCACCAACGCTGTGTGTGAGTTAGGCTCTGAGTTGATGAAACCCACTTAACAGCCTGTCAAACCTGATTGTGGGATCCATTCACCCTCGCTGCCCTTGTCACCACCATCCACTGGAGCAAACCAGTTTATTAAGTTTCCTTTCTTCCTTTTAGACACTAAAACGCGCGTGAGCATCACTATATACCAAAACTATTACCTGTCATTATGATTTTAAATCTTGCAGCATCCCCATCATTCACTTACTCTTCTCTTCATTTAACTTTTCGCACAGCTCTGACCTCCGATCATAGTCTGTCACATGACATTCAGCTAAACTCTGATAACTTTGCCTACCAAGATGCTTTGAACATTTTCCACTGATTGCAAAACTTCTCTTAATGACAAAATCTGCAAATATAATTACTGCTGCAAGAAAACCCAGCCAGAGATAGCGGACAGAAGCTGTCATCTGCTATTGTTTTCTAGTCCTTGTCCTCCAACTGAACTTCACCGACCGACAGTTTAATTGGTTTCAGGGAATCGAGTGTGAAGAGGAGTCATGACCTTGATCTTTCTCCCCGATAAATGACTTTTTCTTTTTTTTTTTTTTACGAACTATACATGCAAATATGCAGAGTATGTGTGTTCGAGAGTTGAGAGGGAAGTAAACAGATACATATTGTCTCATTTTATTGTGTTTAGTGGCTGATTAGAGGCCTAATTAAATACAGTGTTAGTGAGCTCAGAGGCAAACAGAGGAGACACTGACCCTGCGACTTCTAATGCACCCTGGGGATCAGCTGAACAAAGAGAGTAGATGCACATGGGAGGACAGAGAACATGCATTCAGAGACTTTGAACAAACAAGCATCACCAGACCTTTATCACCTGAACCTGTCCTTAATTCACTCTTCAACCCGCACCATAAATATTAATAGGAGGGCAACAGGAAACGAAGCAGAACTAAACATTAGATCATGGTGATGTTGTTTGCTTCAGTTCAGACCCGAGGGGTACAAAAGCACAATATTCAATATATAGGCACGAGGACCAATGTCACAACCTTGACATATACCCACAACTGACAACTCACCTGCACTGATTTCAAAACAGGATTTAGCAGAAATATCTGTAACGCTATCAGCAGCCAATCTCACTATCAGTTTCTTTCCATCTGATGCATTGATACAGCAAATGTTCACTTCAGAATAATATGATTATGTGAGAACGCTGCACGTTTTTTGCCCTTTGGTTGAACAACCCTGCGTTGTATACATTTTACATATATGTAGTGTTTGGAAAACATACAAAACAGCACAATCAGATGACTTACACAATCCAAATCTGTCGTTTGTTTCTGTTATTTAGTTTTGTTTTATTTCCTTTTAAAAGTTATATCTCAGGTAAGCCTGAAAACTGCAAATTGGATTATTTATAATATTGCAATTCTCACTAGTTGACAATAAGATTATTATATGTTACTGTATTTCTTTTTTTCTTTTCTTTTTTTTTTGCTTCTGCTACAGACTGGATGTAAATGGTTTGTCTGTTTGTCATTGTAAACCGAATTACATAAAAAGTTATGAATGAATTCATAAACAAATTTCAGGAAACCAGAAATCCAGGATTCAGAAGGTAGGGTTTTTTTAATGTTGCAAGATGGGGGGAAATTGGACCCTTTCCATTATATTTTCATGAATATATATCAGATTGAAATAGGAAAACACAGAGAGACATCTAGACGTTCTCTAGAAAATGATCCAAACTAATAGAGATCCATGTATTCTTTACATTATAGGAATTCAGTTCATACATATTGTTTAATGATTTTTTCCATTACTCTGACGTATGTATTTGAGGATCTAGGAAATGCAATTTGAAAAACAATGCTCAGAACTGAAGGAACATGTGGAGGCCAATATAATCAAGACTACATTTCCCACAGTGCAATTCAATACCACATTTTCACTGACTTAGCTGCCACTGGTAAGATCTCTTTCTTTTCTTTTCTTTTTTTATTCTTTCCTCCTGATTTTAGTTTGATCTTAGTGCAATTAAACAACCCCAGTTACATCATTAAAGCTGCTTTCTAAAACTTCAGACAGTTCTCTAAGGAGTCACATGAGACATGGTCATATCCACAGGCTTAGTGCTGTGAAGGTTTTTTTTAATTATTATTTTTGTTGAAAAAAATGTTTCATTAATTTTTGGGACTAAAAGCCAATTGGGAGTGCTTCCATAACTTAGATTGGTATGAAATTGCGGCAGGTAATTCAGTCCAAATGATTGGGTCATATTTGGGAATATCTGTGTCATGGTCTGGGTGTGTGGCTGTAAAATTCCATTGAAGGTCTGGACCTCCCTGGTATCCACCTACAGCCCCCCTCACCTGAAGCTGATTGAGGCAATCAGGTTGGAGATTTAATCTGCTTGCTGACACTGCTTCCTCGCCAGTTCGTCAACTACCCTATGTTGGTAACCAGGCCTCACGCTTCATGTTCATGAATCTCAAGTGCTCTACCAACCTTGTAATCTCGTGTTCTAGTTACTCCAGGAAAACTCCATCATACTGAACCACTCATCTTGGAAATCTGGTTAACCCGCCAGCTCTCGGAATCATCTCCTTGCCTCACCTGCCTGCCTTCCTGCCCTTACACCACCTCGGGACCTTCACCACTCAGGACAGCTGCCACACACCACCTAACCCACCTGGACCGCACCACCTCTCCCACAACGCTTCCATCTCCCACCTGCACATACTTACCTAATCACCAGCAGCTGCCGTTGCTTTCTTGGACCTGTCCCCTTGCTTGTCCCTCTCCCCTGGCCAAGACCCTAACGTGAACGTCATTTTGGTGTTAGTTAATAAACCTTTGGTAAACCCTTTACTCTGCCTCCGCCTTGGGTTTCCTGCACGTGGGTTTGATTTTTGGTGCTCGGCCTAGTAGGTGCAAGGCTTGGTATGCAAACCTTTTCAAATGAGAGATTAGCTACACCTTCTACAAACACAATCAAAGAGCATTACAATTTGTCCCAACAGGTGCTAAAGCTTGGCTAAAGAGTTTCACTTTAAAGCATTTGAGTCTTAACCCTGTGAGGTATGGTTCATCGCTGTTGATAAGCCTAGGCTAACAGACTATGTCATGTTTTTTGTCAATGTTTGCATCAAAGAGTACTTGAACTTTTTTCCAAAACATCCATTTTCCTTTTCTCCAAAGGATTCAAGTCCTGTTTTTGAAGAGAATCCAGCAGCTTGGGGTCTGCATTTTGTAAGATTGGAGCAGTGGTGGTCAAAGCTTGAAGTGCCACTTAAGGTGCTTGACTTGGTGCATGACAGCTATGAAGGGCTTGCAGTAGTCATTAGCAGCAGAGAAAGTGTATGACGTGGGGCTTTATTTCATTTCCTGGGGCAGTGAACGTAATGTACTGGTAACATAACATATAACACTTCTTGTGGAGAAAGTTTAACAGCTTACACTATGTTAAACACACACACAAAACCCCAACAATTTATTTGACTGTGATGTATAGAGAGAGTGAGAGGAGTAAAAGGGGTAAAGAGAGAAAAAACATAGGAGATAAATATGCAAAATTTATTTATTGCTGTACAGATATATGGTGCTTATCCCTGCTTCTCTAGTGCTGTTCTGTTGTGGTATTATAGACCTTATGTTGGGGGGGTTACTTTTTTTTCTTTTACATGAATTAGGAATATGTGTTGAGTTCACAGTTGAGCATCTCTCCATGCTCTGATGGTATTCTGCTTCTTTGCAATGATATTTCGCTTCAGAAATGCATGACCTCTTTGAGCATTCTCAGGACTCACAGGATTAGCATTGATTACACACCTAATCACACACCTAATGTGTTTCTCAGTAAATGTTAACATTTTGGGGATTACGCACACCCCACTTTTCAGTTATTTATTTTTGAAAAATGTTTGGAATCATGTATGATTTTCGTTCCACTTCTCACGTGTACACCACTTTGTATTGGTCTTTCACGTGGAATTCCAATAAAATTGATTCATGTTTGTGGCTGTAATGTGACAAAATGTGGGAAAGTTCAAGGGGGCCGAATACTTTTGCAAGCCACTGTAAGTATACCTTCAAGGTATTAGAGAAACTGGTTATGGAGCTCGAAGGGAACAGCCTTTCAAACAAGGCCCTGGTTCTCAGGAACAGGCTGTACAAGTGAACAGTTTTCCAGTTATGACACGGGAACAATATGTTTACTACTTTGAATATGTGTCCTTGTTTATTTTTTGTAGAACACTGGTAAAATTACAGTACACAGTGAAACTGTAGCATCCAGTGTTCACTTTTCAAGCCACGGCTCTTTTGAGAAACAGAAAGTGTCATGACATTTTTTCTTCTTTTTTTTCTCGTCACCTTGAGACTGAGTGTGCCACACCCTCTGCTTCTGGGCAATCATTTTCAATCGCAAGTTGAATTACCACAAACATTTTATGTAATGCCAACTCAATCGACTGCAAAATGATCACTGCATTACTGCCGTCTTGATTCACCAAAGGGATTTTGAAGCTGGCAACTGATCTCAGGTGGTCACAAACCTGGTCTCAGTCATTGAAGCAGCTATTTAGAAAGCAGTCAGTTTGCAAGTTCATTGGACATGGTCACAGTAACTGTGGTTGTGCTGCGATGTCTGGCCACTGTTTTCCCTAGAATGATTGTAGCATAAGTTATTGTGATGTTTTGGTGATAGAAGCAAGCCAATGCTAATCACAGTTTAGGTCTCTTGGTTATGTCCTTGCAGGTTAAAATGTTGGAGTGGCACAAATAATTTGTGTGGCATCAAATTTGATGCAGAACAGCTGATTGTTCTGTAAATACTTTGAAATGTTTATTTTTTTAAAAACCCCGCCTTGGCTGCATTTTTAGGTAAACAGCTGCAAAAAAACTTCATTGTTTGCAAAACTCAGTTACTTTTTTGAAGAAGTAACTATATAATTAATTGCCCAACACTGGTCATTATATACTGTATCTTGCGGACAGAGAGTTACAGGACTCTTTCCCAGACCACAGACTCATACTCACAATACAAGTCAGAGCTTTATAAAAAAAATTAAATAAAAAAAAAAGTTGTGTTTTCAAAATTGGAGTTCAAATTATTTTTACTTCCAATAGTGTTAACATACTACACAGGTCATGAACAAGATTTTTTTTTTTTTTACATTTTAATTGTAAGTGGGCTAAAGCAGTTAATTAAAAGTAGTCTAACATAAATGCTGTAATTTGATTATTTTAATAAACCATGTCACTTGGATGGATTCGATGCTGGCGTGACCACAGTGCACATGTCTGCTGTTGCTCACAGTGGTCCAAAGGACCGCACAGGGAGTTTGTGTGTTCGCTCAGACACATGAAAAATTAGAGGGAACATTGATCCAGAGTGATCTGCCAATCTTCAGGCATGTTTTCATCAACCTTCGGGACTGTCTTGTCGGAAACTGACAGTCTCCCGCTCCTTTGTTTGAAGTGAATTTCAGTACGACTGGCTGCAAACTCTCTACATCGCTTGCGAACATTTTTGACATCCATGCACAACTGTCCATACACGTCTCTCAACTGGCGATGAATTTTAAAGTGGTCCTTTTGCGTTCAAAAACAGAATAACTGCGCGCGCTTCGCACTTGGCGGTAGCGTTCAATGGGAGCTCTATTTTCATAGGGCTGCCAAGCCAAGATTGAGCATCCCAGCGAAGCCGTGCATGCTTGTTTGGGAGTGGAGGAAGCACCAATCACAACAGTGTGGCCAACAGCCGTACGAACAGTTTCTATACGTCACCACTGCTTTGGGAGACCTTACTTTTGGGATTGCCCTCATATATAAAATAAACTTAGCAGAGAATAATCTTGATAATCTAACCTTTACATTTTACATAAACAGTTAGTGGCCAATAAACAAGTGGTTTCTATAAATATTCAACAGAAATGAAAAGCATAACAACAACACAAAAAACCATGTTCATTGCAAAATAAATTGTGTGTAGTTACAATAACATAAAAAAGACTATGGTTGACAAAGCATAACTTAATTGCGTGCAACCGATGTACATATGTTTTTAATGTTAATCCAACAGGTTATTTTTTTCAGTGTAGATGGGCCCTATAGTTTCTGTTTTACATTAACATGCAACATGCAGACCGCTGCACACGCATGATGTCCTAGACAACTTATCAAAACAGATGAGATTAAACTTTCATTTTACCTGAGGGTGCCTTTGTAGATACGATCAGAGATGTGGTAATACATGTAACATACTAACAATGTCAAGTGGGAATGATATAAATATTTAGCTAAAACCAGAGGTTTAATTATAAATGAGGAAGGACATTTGAGAGAAAACGGTATGGATGATGCAGTCTGAGGACGTGTGAAGGAACAACCACAAAACACCAATATTGTACATGGCAGGTGAAACGAATGGGAAGCTGTGGTAAAATAACCGTTTCAAGCCAAAGCTGTACAGATTGCAGCTCACTGCACTCTAACAGGTGTAATGAGGATACAGAAGGTATGAAAAGACCTAGGTACTGTACACAATGCACATGTCAATCTGGTGAAAATAAAGTACATGTAGAGGAAAGGCGATCAGTGCCACAGAGTGCACAGAAGCAGTGAGAGTGCAAAATATATCGACACTGTCACCTACTGACGCGGTCATTATCACTAATCTAAGATGAGGGAGGAAATCGTCTAAAATAAGCTAAAATATCACTGCATTGGCCACACCTTTGATTTCCATTTAGCTCATGTTGCTCCTGAGGCCCTTGAAGGCTATTTTTCATGCAGACCCCCTCCTTTGGTGCTCCCCCCCCCCCCACCCCCACACCACCCCTTTTTTATTCCCCAGCCCTCTCATCCCCTCTCCACCCCATTGCCGCCAACAATACCCCTCTCACCACACCGCCCCACTCTCAACAGGCTTCTGTGGAATTTATTCAAATATTTTGACATTTCGCCTCCCCTCACTTCCCGAGCAGAAATGATTTGTGACAGCTGGAGATGGGTTCGGTCGGAGGAGCTTCATCTAACACCCTGCCTTCTTTTTTTTTCCTTCTCTGTCCTTCTTTGTAGAAGGGCAGATTTTTCTCTTTCGACTCCCCATCTTTTTTTTCCCTTCTTTATTCACCACTGCTCCTGTTAGCTGGCACAGGCCTTGAAAGCCTCTCACCCAGTTTTTTTTTTTCATGTGACTTCCTAGTGTGATAGACAAACTGGGTGATATTCTTCTATTTGTTGACATTTTGTGTTTGCTGTCTCTTTTTGTGCCTTTTGCTCAGTGCCCACCTACTGTTTGATCCTGGGCTGACACCATGTATTGGTAACATGGAGGGTAATCCTTCTATGAAACGCCTTTCATCTGACTCCTCTGACGCAACAAAATCCTCGCTTGTGTTGCCTATAGACAAATATAAATAACACAATTTTTCTACAGTGTGATCACCTGCATGGTGTTGCGCAAGCTGGACAGTAAGGGAATGACACCAGCACTTTCAAGGTGCCTTATTTTCCCACATGTATTTCAATAGCTGATAAACTGATAGAGCATCAACATGAGGAAGCGGTGCATCAGCCAGTGCTGCCTGTGACAGCAGAGTGCGGACTACAGCGCGGTGCACTGACAACAAAGACTCCATTTGAATAATGCTGCTCATTAGTTGGGGGACAGGGCCTTTTTCTGTTGGCGCCTGTCCCTGGTCACTTTGCACCACTGCGATAGACAAACACGCACACACACTCAACACCAAGGCTGTCATCCATCACCACGCTGGGAGAAAGGTAGGCGACGCTCAAGACAAATGCATTTTTCGTTTTTTTGTTGTTTTTTTTCCTCTGCAATGATTAGACATTTTCTCTTGTGGAGCATCACAGCATCCACACAGAGTGAAGAAAGTGATGCCAGCTCTCTTGTACTGTACATGGCGCAGACTGAAGGAAGCTATTGAAAAAAGATCTGAGATTCCAGCGGAGACTCGAGCTGTTGGAAATCCTTTATCAGCTCCAGTGTCAGACTACTGAAGAATAATAAACTTCCTGACTGACCACATTAAAAAAAACAAAAAAAAAACAACGAATCGTCATTATAATCTGGCATCTGCATAAAATTAATGAGTTTCTGTCTAAATTATACTAAATTAAGTAGTTTTACTGTGTTTCGTTAATCTGTACATGTCCTAAAATTTTACCTCCATCTACTACAATCTACCGCCCCAAAAAAATGAAAAATAAAAAATTGCCATGAATACGAATCAAAGTCCAGTATCCAGGACTAAAGTTGGATATGCTTTTGCAAGGCAAGTGGAAACATGAAGCTAGCGTCAACGACACTTCAGTCCCCACAGAGTCAAGTGAAAATGCCTAAAGCAAAAATAAGCATATTTGGTTTCCGTATGATAGGAGCTTATTGTTATTCATCATGAAGGGCTTGGCTAATTTGACTGACAAGTGGATGCTGTTTGGTTTTTTTTGTTGTTGTTGTTGTTTTTAAAAAGTAGTGAATTACTGATGGACCTTGCTGAAAAGCTAGCTCGCAACCACCACTAGCATTTATGGTTAACACCCTAAGCTAACTCTGCCTGTACTGGGGTTAAGCTAGCTTAAACTGCCAGCTTAAATAAAAACAATTTTTTAAAAAAATAAACAAAAGAAAGCACAAAAGCAGGAAGCCAAAAAGAAAAGAAAAAAAAAAAGCAAAATAGTGTTAATAATGAGTGATTATTTTCGATAAGATCTTAGCGTCATTAGCTAATGCTAGCTGCATTTATAAACCATACCAGAAACTCTGCAAACATGGTTGAGGGGTCCAATCTAATAACACCAGTTAGTAAAGGTGAGGCTCAGCAGACAGCTGTGTGGGCGTAATGAGTTATAAAAAAAAAAAAAACCCAAAACATCAATCTACCATACAGCTGTTATGAAGTTAAATGGATTCATACTCATTTAGTGCTTTTCTACTCTGAGCATTCATGCATTTTCTGCTGCAAGCCTCAGTCACCCAATCACACACACACATTCATACAAGTGTTTTTTTTTTCTCTACCTAAGGGCCTTGTATAACATTCGCACACAGATTGAAGCTGATGGATGCATTGGGGGCAATTAGAGATTCAGTATCTAGCCCAAGGATACTTGGACATACAGACTGGTGTAGCCGGGGAACTGATCCACCAAATGTCCGCTTAGTAGATGACCCGCTCTACCTACCCACTCTCTGCCCAAAGGTGGAAACAATCCAAAGAAAAACAAAGCATATTTTTGTACCAGGCTGTAGCCATCTATGTCTTGGAGTCAGCCTGAAATTGCCATTCCAGGAACTGCAGTTTCACCGTTTGATTAATTTTACAACCCTGGAGGTTGTTGCTTGCTTCAAATGCTGACTTTGTGGTTCTTTTTACAATGAAACACTCCCTTTTGTTTTTACAAGAGCACTTGTATCAGTCATTTCAAAAAGTAGCACCAGACAGCTGATATCAATGTTTAGCTGCTCTTTTTAGGACATCTTTATTTGGACAGAGCCAGGCTGGACTAAGCTAACTGCCTGCTGGTGGTGGATTCATAACAGCATTTTCCTCACTATGATATGATGATAGTTTTTCTTTAACTTGACCTTTTTGAATGATTGCACTACCTCAGATGAAAATATATACAGCATGCACCATAGGCATCAACTGAGTATCGGGAAATCCATCTTCAAGTACGAGCACATCTCTGGTAGAATTTAATTAGACAGTGGTTTATCCTTTATGCAAATAAAAAAAAGATGAAACCAAAGTAATTTGACTTAAAAAAAAAAGAATATTGTGATTGTTTGAACAGACCTGTGGAAAATCCAACTGTAGCTCTATAAAAGGAAAAGAATCAGTCATCTGCCAAGGACAGCCGGAGCTAATAAGTGTGTAACATGATAGAAAAGAAAATTAGTTCATAGCTGTCATCTTCTTGATGAAGAGGCAATCAAAATCAAAGTGAATCACTCTGTGAGGAGGATTGTGTTTTGGAATTCAAACGGGCAATGCTTCAATATGACAAATCAGCCGGTGTGGTGCATGTTGATTGATTCCGTCCATGAAAACCTAATAGATTTAGCCCTCTGTGAATTTGGCTCTCATTAACCTCGCAGCGTTTTCATACGAGAATGTATTGGAGCCATTTTATCCACCACTCAAAGGCAATTCAGTGGGTGATAAATCCTTTGGCTTATCTGGCTGCAGGTGACAGCACAGCAGAGCACTGAGGCTGACGGGGGCACAAACACACTCTCGCAGAAATGCATGCGCACATATTCACACTCCGCAGACACACGCAAACACACATTCTGTTGTGACGCACACACATTTTCTCATAGGGGTCGCCATGGTGACCCATGTGCGGAAAAACCCTGTGATCCAACCGGAACCGAAGACATGCTCCTCGACCCGAGCGGCCAGCCGTAACACAAAAATCTTCCTCTCAGCTCCCAGAAAAGAAGAGGAAGAAGAAGAAGAAGAAGAAGGAGGGTACAAAAAAAAAACTGAATTCAATTACACAGTCGAAACCCACTCCTTGCCCTCCGGGAGTGATATCAGCACCATTTAAAAGTCTGATTACTCACAAAACCAATAACATTTTGACTCCTTGGTAATGGACCAGTAGATTAGAAAATTTAGATTACATTTAACTGCCTGTAGATTCTCATTAAAACGCCACCAACTAGTTAGAAACAATAGGTAATTAAGAGTGTAATGAAGCGCAGTAGCGTTAGCGCACGTCTGCACGTATGCTACTCTTGTGGGACCCAGCCTTACTTTTCACTTATCCTGCAGCAAAGCCATACCAGCGTCTCATTTGGGCAATACGACATATTTAATTAGATTAATGAATTTCGGTGCTGTCTCCATGGGGTTGGTTGCGCTCCTTGCAGTGACAGTATAACAACGCATTATATATTGGGGGAGGCTTGCAAGCTGTAGGCAGGCCGGTTTTAGGTTGGTCCCCTGACAGAGGCGCAGTTTGTGACAGTTTGGGTGGAACCTGTCTCAGGTTTACTCCTGCAAAATTGTCAAATGCAAATAATCACAAGCAAATGTGCTGCAAGATTAAGCACAAACTCTTATCCAAAACTCCAGATTTGATTTAGTAAAGTGAGGTGTATTGAATTAAACATGATTGATTGTAACAAAAACAGAACAAAAAGTGAAAAACACAGGCAAGAGAACTAAGGGTGATAAATGGGTTAGTGTTTGGCTTAAAGCTAGTCTCTGTTGCTCTGGCCAGTCAAAAGTAAATGCTTCGACACAAAGTAAAGACTAAAGGAAATTAAACGGGCCGTGGGTCTCTGAGGCTGCAGCTAACTTGTTTGAAACACTTGGAGACTGTTTTCAGCCTGCTGTAACAGTCAGTTGAAGAAAGTTTTTATTTTATAATGAAATGGCAAATAACTCAGAAATACATTTAGCACGAAGTTCATAGCACCAGTGTGATACTACCTTAATATGTTAGCTTAAACAGTGTTCCAATTGGGTTTACAGGCAGTTTTTAGGCTGAGATAATTTGCTACAAGAAGATGAGAAAAGGTTTTGCTGAGTGTAACATGAATAGGTGTTACTGGAGTTGAACTCACCTCTTACGACACTGCTGCTATGACACTTCTCTCTTCCACGTCAGCATTTCTGTGCCTGTGTTGAGTGTCTTATCTCGCACAAACCTTTTGGGTGGCAGCGACAGTCGATAACTCTGTTTTAACAAGCAGCTTATCTCACTGAACGTCACCTGTTTTTGAGCATATAGTCTGCTTTAGTGATTATTGGCGTAACCGGGGCCTTTTAATAGCTCTGCTGTGTTGAGATATATTTAATTAATGAATCATCCTGACTGTGCTGTTTACAAAAGTTGATTTACTTATTGATTACTGAAAAAACGAATCATTCTGACTTAAAATTTAAGGGGAAAAGCAAACAAAAAAGGCAAAAATTGCATTGTTGATTTCAATAAACAGATTAGACTTTTGTTGAAAAAATGCACATGTCCAGATAGGGTTGATAGAATTGACTGCAAACAAAGAACAGCCCCTGGAACTAATCACCTTTCTCAGTTTTAGAAAATTTAAATGTAGTATACTACAAGGCCCTGATTGATCCACTCTGTGGGAGGAATAATTGCTAGTTATTAAGTTACTGATGCTGGCTACTCTGGACAGAGTATGATAGTTATTCCGAAAAAGAATGGATCAATAGAAGTTACAGCTGTTTACAGCTGTCGTTTAATAGCTGTTGCACCATCAATCCATCCATACTATACCAACTGTCACAGTGCAGCATGCGCTGTTGCCCCATGGGATGGCAAATTAATAACAAGGAGTTAGTAGTATATAGTAAATGTTTTTATCAAACTAAGTATTAGCTATAACTGTGTTTTAGGTTAAGGTGGGAGCTCTGGTTTCTGCTTTTTCTTTAGCTGTAACTTTAGCTTTGACTATTTGCATTATTTTTGTTTGATTCGGTTTTTAGAGCATTACAAACATTTTAACTGGCACTAACAAGAAGTCACATATTACTCCAGTTTTGGATTCTCTTCATTGGTTGCCAGGAAATTTTAGGTTTCATTTTAAAATCTTAGTTTCAACTTTTAGAAGTCTATGTGGTGAAGCTCCCCAGTATATCTCTGACCTGTTGAAACCTCATGCTTCTTCCCGAGCACTTCCCGAGGTCTTCAGGTCAGAAGTTTCTGTTGGTCCCACGCACTAGGTTCAAAACATGTGGGGATCAAACTTTTCAGACACTGGCAAGGCAACACTCTTCTGTTGTCTTTACACTCCATTGACTCTTTTAAAAAGACATGTCTATACACTTTGTGAAGACAATGTAGACCTATATGGACCATAGACTGTAATGGGGCTTAGTAACCGTGATATTATCTATTGGTTAGGGAAGTTTTTGAAACTTGGAACTGAGCGTTTTCCCTGTGGGCATCTTGCTGTTTTAAAATTAAATGTGATCTATGATAGTAACCATTAGGAGTCTCCCTCTGCTGGCTATTATCAGAATTAGCACATGTTTAAAGCACTTTCACTTCACTGCATCTTAAAGATGGCTGCAGCCATCTTTAAGATACAGTCCCTGTTTGCACAGCATTACACTGAACCATAAAAACACAATTCATAACTGATGAATAGATAGCATTCAAAGCTTTAACCTATTTAGTCAAATGTGTCCTCATCAGAGCCAAACAACACAGTTTATATTAACTGTACACTTTTGCACCTTCGCCTATGGACTGCGAAGCCATGCTCGCTATCATTTTTCTTTTGTAGTATTGCACTGCCCTCTATGGGACTGCATCTAAACTGCACACAGTTTTGTGTGTTTCGGGCATATCTCCTGCCCAACTGTTTTCAGCACATTATGGATCTATATTTCAGCACAGAGGGCATTACATTTTGGAGAGAAGCTTTTTAATAACAATTTCTCGAGCTCAGCTTTATTCAGTGTCTACTGTAAATGGCTTGCTGTATTTTAACTTTTTGCGCTGATTTTAGAGACAGGCACAGATGTTCCACTCTCTATGTGTATAGACACAGCTTGTATGTGAATCACTAGGGGAATATGTCTAGAAAGCGCATACGCATTTGCACACCTCCAACCTGGTAGAGTGTTTGTGCTTGTAAGTACTTGAATAATTGAGCCAGATTCAAACACACCATCTCTCTGAAAGGAGTCATGGAGGAGGAGGAGGAGGAAGAAGAGAGAAGGAGAGCAGATGGCCCAGTGCAGATAGACTCAGAGACTGGGAGCGAGGAGTGTTCTCTGAAGGACAAGGTCTTGTATTGTTGTGGCTGCGAGGGCAGCTCTGTCACACGTCGTACCAGGGGTCCCCAAAGAGCCAGGGTCTTATGGTGTCAGTGTCCCCCCAGTCCTCATCCCCCAGCCCTGGCCTATTGTGATTCTTGTTTTTTAATTTCTCAAACGCAATCAAGTGTGACACAAACTGTTTACCTAGCGTGTCTGCCACAACCAAGAAGAGAAAAGGAGAGGAGAGAGAGAGAGAAAAAACAGGCACACAAGCCAGGATCTCGGCACAAAAATAATCCTCCATAATACCAGAGAGTTTAAAGAGGCTTTGCCAACACCTCCCTGAATCCCCCCCTCCACCTCTCTTTGCTCTTATGAAAAAAGGAGGGGGGAGATAAAAAGAAAAAGGCAAGAAAAAAAAACACATCAGAAGAAAGCTGTTAAATTCGCCCCTCAGTCTCGTTTGGGATTGCTAATTATTGTTTTTAGAGCACAACAATTGGGGTATTAGGGCATAAGCGGCTGGAGATAACATCCAGAGGAAGGCGAGGGGAGGGAAAGGGGAGAAAAGGGAAGAGGTGCACGGGGGGAGACAGATAATGGCTCGACAGAAGGGGAGCTATGATAGGGTCTGGTCCATGGCAGCGTCTCTCTGTACTGCGACACACCACAATATCGGGGGACTCGCTGGCTCGCTCTGTCTCCAAGGATCTTGAAAAGTGAAGAAAACTTGGCAAGGAAAAGTTTCTAATGTTTGACAGATTATGAATTTGGCTGAGATCAGAAGAAAGGGAATGAGAACAAAGTCACCACATCACACCACAACAAACAATGTTAATATAACCAAAATATTCAGGAAAAGAAATGTAAAAATGCTGCTATAACACATATGCCTTAAGAAATATATAAAACCCTTGTGGAATTATCATCAAACACAACATTTATCATCAGCTTTATGGGAATTTTATGACTTTTAGCTCTTTGTTTCAGTTTTGGGCCCACATTAGACGCAACCAATGAACAGCAGAGTGGCACATTTAACAGATAAAAAGACATATTTCTCTTAGAGGACTAAGAAAGCACGATCTAAAGCAAAGGAGAGACAAAAGATTTTGAAAATCAGCTGTGGAATGAGTTACTTGCGAGCACAAAGACTTTTATCATCTTTCCATGACTTTTGGTGGAAAAAAAACCCTTGCAGTTTCTGTCATGGGTTACATTTTCATGTTACGAATGGGCCAGTTTTGGTGTTGGAGGTCTGCAAATGAAAAACTAGCAGATTTTGTGACATCACAACCAATATATAAGAGAAGAATCTAACTTTTTAAAGCAATGATAACTTTAAATTAGAGGTGATCCAAACACCGATCCTTGTGGAACATCAAACATGAAATCATAGACAGAGAGGACATGGTATGGCAACATAACATGTTTAATGATGTTGTTTATATTACATGGCTTGACTTGATTCAGGTTTATTTAGGCGTGAGTGGTTTGTGGTGCTTAACTGCTGACACTGATGGGCAAAGATAGATGGCACACTATCGTATTACATAATAATTTTATTTCAATGAAGAAAAGAAACTTTAGAGTACCAAAAAAAGTACCTGGAGATGGCGTATGCCCCAGAGGAGAGAGAAAAAAAACAACTGGAAAACACATTCATACACACACACACACACACACACACACACACACACACACACACACACACACACACACACACACTTTGGCTTTTATCCTGTGAATGAGCAGGCCAGCCAAAGTCATCTGGAAGCCTGCACATGCCAATGAATAAATAAAGCCGTAATTAGTAAAGAAAACAGCGCCACCTGTTGGTGTCCCACCCCTGTGAACTCGGACCATTATAGGGAGCTGTGGGAAACACCTGAGCCTACAAAGGCTGTGTGTTAAAGAGCTGGCACACGCTCAGAACGTGCGTGGGCGTATCAGAGGAAGTTTTTTTTTCCATGTGGGCCACCCGTGTAACCATGTGTGTTTCAGGCCTTCCATTTGTAAAGAGGCTTACTGAGCATATGTGTTGGTATTGTGAGAGCGTGCATGTGTTTGTGTGTTCACTTGTGCTCGCTTGCGTATGTGAAGGGGTCCAACTGCATGTCCTGGGGCCCACCTGGCAGCATTGTGCAGATTCCGGGGCCTGAGCAGCTGGCCTGGGGGCTGGTGGGGGTGTTCGGTGCGGGAGCAGTAGAGGAGGTTTAAGAGGGGCGTGGGGAGGTCTTCCATGGCCGTTCTCCCACCAGACCCAGGCAGTAGGAGGCAGATGGGCAGGCCACAGTCACTGCCAGAGGGCCAGAGGGGCCACAGGGCCAAGGGACAGGGCCAGCCAAGCCCGACAGAGCTCACACGCATGGAAAAAACATCAAAAAGACCCCCCTCCCAACAAATAAAAAAAAGAACAAAAACAGCTAACCTACAATAACAGACTTAATACATGTAAATTGGAAGACTTAATTTATTAATGGATCCACATCCATGAGCAAATAGTAAATTTGTACTAGTTAGTTTTTATATATAACTATATAAGCAAAGTACTAGATGATGATCACCATAGTTATTGCAGTGTATCCTAAGAAAATACAGCAAATGTGTCAGAAATTCAACCAGTCATTGTTTTCAGAACCTGTCTGGAGCTAAAGGGGTGAATGACTGAAAACTGATCATTTATCATTATTGACCATCAGAGAAAATGTTGCTCTCTTCCATACTTTTAATGTTGCTCAAATGAGGCTAGACTGCTGTAAGTGTACACGTCTTACACACCGATGTTCATAAAGACGATTATGAAGTCTCTTTTAAACCCTCCGCAGCTGCTTCAACACATGCTGAAGACAAAAAACAAGCCTAAACCAGCACAATGCAGAGGACGGTTTTAAACGTGGGGCTGGGTGATTTCAAAGGATATCTTGTGTGAGTGTGTTTGTGTGGGACTGATACGCAGATTGTAGTGAACTTGTACTATAGGTTGATTCTGGTGGTGGTGGTGTGGTAGGTAGCCACCGGCTCTGGTAGTCCAGAGAGCCACAGATGCTCCACTGTTTGTGTGTTGACTCTCTGTAATTTGTTTGCTCTAATTTGTTTTGCTGTGCCAAGGGAGTTCCGATTTTAATTTTGCTCTGTGTGTGTTTACCCCTCTTTGTGGATCGCTGATCTGTTAAGCACAGAGCGAGGGAGAGACAGTCAGTGCGGAGGGTGGGCTGTTCGCAGAGCCAAATTAAAAAAGGAGCAGTGCAGATTGTTTTAAGCTCTGGCAGCCCCTTCAGGCCCAAAGGCCTTGCTCGCAGCCTGCACCTGCTCCGTCCCCGGGGAACTTGGTTCCTGATCCGTGGCCCTAGCTTCTCCTCCCCGGGCCCCTAGCCCAGCCGCCTCATCCCCTCCTTTTCTCTCCACTCCGCTCTGACTTCTTGCTTTCTTTCTCTCTCCTCTCCTTCTACCCCTGTCTTTTCCAATTCTTCCCCTCCAAAAAAACTCCTGATGCTCCTTTTCTCTTTCCTCCAGTGACTTCCCTTTATCCCTTCACTCCTCAGTCCTGGCCTCTTCACCTCTTCTCTCCTCTCCACCACCTGCTCCTCTAGTTCGTTCTCATTCCTCCTTTCCCTTTACTTGCTCCTGGTTACTTCCTCTTCGCCCTGGTTCAACTCTCTCTTTTCACCTAATGATCTTTTTTTTCCTCCTCCTGCTCCTCTCCTCTCGTCTTGCCTACAGAGTCATGGCACACTCTTAATCAGCCCCCCTCTGCACATGAGTGATTGTGGCTGGTTTAGCATGATTGAAAACACACCACCACATGCACGATATGCAGTTAGGGATACGACAGCACAGTGTGCGTGTCAATAAAGCTGCGTCATGACTTCGGCCCCTTTCCGTTAAGCTGAGATGCACAAGCAGAGTGAACACGAAACCAGGGTGTGGTTAAAATTGTCACAGCTAGTCTTTATTGAAATCATCCAGTCACTCCAGCTTGTATGACTGCCACAGGTAGTTTGATCAGTCAGTCAGCTCTACATACAGTATGATACACTTTGTCACACATACAATATTTACATTACACCAGCAGCAAACGCTATGACGTGGTTCCAATAACAAGACATCTAGTTTTAATATGGCTTGATTAATGCAGTCCAACTGTACTGTAATATCATGCCCACACTGGATGAAGCGACTGAGAAGCACACAACCAAGACTGGTGCGGATCAGGTCAGAATGCAAACCACAGGTTGACATGATTGAAGAAGGTTGTTTCTACAACCTGAGTCTCAGTTCATCTCTGGCCTTTGGGCAGCTACCTAGGATTGTTCCCCAAAACAATAAAAAAACAAAACATAAAAGTCATCTCCTCAGATGATACATAGACATGCAGACAGTTTTGGTTTTCCCTGGCCAGGTTTTGAGATATCCACTTTTCCTTCATAAGGATGGAAATGGATGGATTTTTTCCCCCTTATTTAAAGTGAACTGCCACTCTCACTTCCACTTCATAGTTTTAAAAATAAACCTTAGGTATCTTCTACAGTGCCTCCCTCAGTCCGGCCTCTGTCTGAAACAAGCTCTTTTACCTCTCATACATTAAAAACAAATTTCTTCTGATTGGGTGCCTCTCACAAACAACAGGTTTGAACAGCTGGTGGGTCGGCTTCTGTTCCCACTGCCAAAGCTATTAGGGATAACCCCTCATTGATCGCAGTGAGAGCCAAGAGTGGAAAAAATGTCTAAAACGGAGCATTAAGAGCAGTCTGAACCCTGAGCTTTGGCTCACAGAGATTACCAACATAAACTCATTATTAGAAAGGTGGACATGTTTAATATTAATCCAGTAAGCTAACAATATATTATATATATATATATATATATATATATCTCTATACACTTGCTCATTAGAGAGATTTAGAGCATTGTTGTTCAATTGGCATTCCTGGCTGTCTGATATAACTACAGTACTCACTCAAATTTATCAGTGGTTTGGTCTCCAGCTTCTGAAGGAAATTTTAGCTCTTTACTTGCTAAATAAGCTCAATTATGATCACCAGCAAGTTGCTGTCATTATTAGTGTCATATGGTGCTAAGCAGTTTGTCTAGAGCTAAAAAGCTGCCAGCTGCTTCTTAGAATGACACTAATGAGAGCAGTGAGACTTAACAAAAAGCAGTTAAGTTGCAGCCTGCGCGACCAAAACAATCACCGGAGAGGTGCTGTGCCTCTTTGTAGATCTGAGGGAAAAATGCAACACGACTCTGTTTGCATTAGAAAAATAAATGGATCCTTTTCTGGAAAAAAAAAGAAAAAAAAAGAAGAAGTTACCAACAGCTTTAAATAATTCTGCAGAAATGTCTGATAGTTGCTCAAAAAAAACTTTTTTTGGTGACAGGTAAAATATGTTCAAAAATGTTTCGAAAACATGCAAAAATCAAAGGTCATCTTATTAGCTTTAATATTTAATTTGAATGATTTACAAGTCAATTGATTTTTGTGACAGACATCTGAAGGCTGGGTTCACACTCCAAGGCCCTATGCAGAAATTCTGGTTTAATCCTCCGATGAGTTTGTTTGGCACTTTTTTTTTTTTTTTTTTCCATTCCTCTCTTAGCCAATATCAGAAAAACAGTGAGACGCATGTGTAACAGCGTCCCGTGCATCGTACTTTTACACAGAAGCGACAAGAGGCCGAAAAAATGCGTTTACCGGTTCACTTTTAAGTTGATGTGCAGAAGTGGCCGGCTAATCAGAGAGGACGAAGAGAAAGATCGTGGCTTTTTGTGGTACAGTAACTCCTAGCTTCATATTGAGGCGTGGAGGCAGTGTTGGAGCCCAGAGTGGTTGGATTCTGATTTTCACTGAATAAAAAACTCTGTATTTCAGGGCTCCATATGAAAGAATTGAAAAAAAGAAAGCAGATTTCTGTGATTTGTGCTTTTGTGAAGAAACACGAGTGGTATTTAAGCAAAGGAATCTGATTTGGGCCCTTTTTTTGCCAGCACGTGAATATAACCTATGAAACCTGTTTGCACTGTAAGATTCTAGGCTAATAAGTGTTTAAGTTAACCATCTCATATTTTGTTCATTTACTTTTTATTTATTCCTCTTTCTGTGAAATAAAAACTAATGAATCTGGCAACTCTGACCATCTATCCAGCCAGCTGAATGAAGATTTTTTTTTAATTTTTCCAGGAATTAAAATGAAACTCCATTAATCTCGTGGAGCGAAATAAGAAAAGAGACTCCGAGCCTGGAGAATTCAAAACAAAACTATCTGCACGGTTTAGTGCCACTCGTGAGGAGAAAAAAAAAAGAAGTTTATAATCAGGGTTTGTAGACCCTTTAATGCAAGTCACACTTACTTTTTATGTACCATAGTCAGTTTTTAAAAGCCATCACATTTTCATTACGAGCACTTCCAGCGAGCTTAACGTGACAGACAAAAACGAACGCTCCCCCCGGCCCAGACACTTTGGTCCACATTTTAATCAAGATTTTCCACCAAGCTATAGTCGCTTCCTTTTCATTTGGTATTCTGACTCAGTCCGGTCTGCAAACACTTTATCAGCTGCTTCACTGATGACATTCACACCCGGTAACATTCGCATATGCGCAGCCGACATGAGCAGCACAGTCCACTGCAGCTTGATCTTTATCAGCGTCATTCAGTCTCCATTCTGTGCCTTCACAGCTGACTCCTCCGACTGAAATGAGGTGAAAATTAAATTTCCACTAGTGCAAATTAAGATCTCTCTTTGAGAGCAATAAGAAAAAGAAATAACATTAAATATATGTATATATTTAACAAAAAATAAATTATTGTAGAAAGAATAATATCAAGTGGCACTGATAATAAATTATATCATAACAAAAAAATGTCGCAAAGGAGTTTCACCCATTTGTCTCAATGTTCTGAGCGCTGAGGGTGAGTTGTTGCTGCGCTAAGTTGTAGGATGCAGTATCTTTCTCTCTCTCTCACACACACACACACACACACACACACACACACACACACACACACACACACACACACAAGCGCGCGCGCTACGTATGAATGGGAGATTTAGCAAAGAAGTGGACATTTCTTGTGTTAAATGTACTGCACGTCCTTAGTCTGGAGTGACCTTGATGTAGAAGGCAACAGGCGGACTGCTGACTCCATCTAGTGGTCAAATACAAGAACTGCAGCTCTCCGATAAGACCACAAGAAGTTTGGAAGAAACTACAAAAAAAAAAAAACCAAAAAAAAAAAAGACCCGACAACAACAACACCCCCCCCCCCAACTCTCCAAGTTCAACAATAACAAAGTGCAGGCAGATAATTACTTACTGGGCAGAAAATAGGATGAAGCTTGCAGAAGAAATAGGCACAAACCTTACCTCCTGATTTCTGTTCAACAGGCCTATACAGTAAGTGTATCTGGGCTTTTAGACAAAATGATTGAATTACTTTTTTTCACCACATACAGAAGCATGAGGGAGCATGAGGAAAATGACTTTAGGGTCAACTTAATGCACGGACTGATGCTCAATGTCATCTGTGTTTACTCCTCAGCACACGGATGGCTAACAGCAGAGACATGGCAGCTGTTCCTTTTTCAATCTCCACCTGTTTCAGTGGTTTTGTGCGTTATGACACACGGCAGAGTGGTGATTAGTTGCATCATTTCATAGCAAGTGAAGTGCCACCTGTCATGTCTGTAGCACTCTTCTGTTGCCAACGCGCTCTTCATGAGATGGTTCCTTTGTGTGTTAACCTTTCGCGCTAGCTTCTGCATCTTAGGATGAGACAAATAAGGCAAAGAGGAACTGTCACAGGGACAGTTCTGACGTTACGGGAGGGAACTGACTGTACAGTTGCATGTTTTGTAAGGTTTATTTTGCATCGTCCGCATACAAACGCCCAGTCTGCCCATTGGGAAGTTGTAACATGCTGGGCATTACAGGTGGAGGAGCTGGAATAGTTCTTTCAGCTGTGTGCGAGCTGCTGCTTGGACACATTGTTCCAGCCAGATTTATTTAAGCAAAACCACACAGCAGCCTGTAGCACCGACTGTTCTAGCCTTCGGTCAGTCTCAGTCTGCCTAGGTCAAACTTCCAGGTCTGGCATTGACTCCTCTTTAAACTGAGCATCATTGTCAGACCCTGTGCCCACGTCCGAATCAAATAGCGAGCGGTCAGAGTCGGGGGAATGTGTGTGCGTGCGTCCGGCTGAGTGGCTGCTGCCATCGCTGTCGTCCAGCGTGTCAGTCCTGGAGAAGAGGCCGAAGTCCAGCAGGCCCGTGGGGGTGCCCCCGCTGCTGCTCTCGCTGTCTCCGTCGTAGTAAAAATCCTCCACCTCAACAAACCACTCGGGCCAGAACCTCCTCCGCATCCGCTCGCAGAACATGGCCAAGTTGATCAGCTCTCCTGTGGAGACATGTAAATCTTTTTGAAGACAGAGAAGAAACCAGCAGGTGGTATCACAGGTGCTTACTGCCTTTGTTAGTCTTTTCTTGTGTCCGGTTTTCTTCCCACAATCACCTTGATCACAAATTATGGATTAAAACACAGAATCAAGCTCTGATGCTGTTCTCTGAAAAGATAAAAAGACTTCAGTGTTTCCTGTGTGAGACTTTAAAGCTGCTCTCTGAGCTTGTGTAAGCAGCACTGCACTGCAGCAGAACAGCACTGCCATCTAGTGGACTACACATAAAAATGCACCAGTGAAAACATCTCACAAGTATGCTTAAATTTTGCAAGGACAAGGTAATATACAAAAACTTGTGATAAAATACAGCATGTATGTGTTGATTTGCAATTACTGAATAGATCCTCTGACCTTTGATAAGTTGCTCTGGTCGTGTTCCAGGTAAAGTCCACATGGCTTGAGCTAGATGCCCAAACACTGTAGCATCTAATGTTGACATCTTAGACCCCATGAAGTATTTCTTATCTCCTGCAAGACAGAAAACAAACAGCAATTTCAAGCAACGATAAAGGGAATATACGAGAACTTCCACAGCACTGTGCAGCTAAAGATGGTTAAATTAAAACTATTAGTAACATTAATAAGCAGCGATGAAGCAACAAGTTGGCCAGCTGATACTGTCCCTGTTCACCAGTACTGGCATGTTGGCTGTTAGTAATCTGCTGTGGCATGTTAATGCAGAGCTGAGAAGACTTTAAAACAAATCAGTTTTTACAGTGATGATTTACCTGCTGCAAATCAATAACAGAAACAAAGTAACCAAACACACACACACACAGACACATAATAGATATCAAAAACCAAATTAAAGTACTCCTTTTTCAACTCTGCAACTCATTCCATCTGTGTTGTTGAAAGCTTTCTTGCTACAGATGATTTTCATTCCACTTGTACTGGCAGAAGGTGTTTGTAAACCAACAGTTTTCGCTTTACTTTGAGCTTTTTTGATGCACTAACTGACTTCATGAACTACCTTTAGCTCACTTTTTGAGATGTTTATCATTAAGACCTTTGCACACTGAGTGTGCTGGGAAAAAAATGTTATATTCCGAATTCTTGGGATATGAGCTGGTCATGTAATGTTTATACATATAGGATGTCAGTGGGGCAGTTTAAGCTCTTGTTAGCAGAGTCAGTATCACATCTGAGGAGACAGAAATCATTTCAAAGAGCCAGAGCAGTGTCTAGCTGTGTGCCTGAGGTAAAATAGTATTATTTTACCATTTCAATATCCATCTTAATGTATGAAATATCAGTACAAATTTGATGCATCAGGTGTGTGAACGGCTTTATTTTAAGATTACAATACAAAATGATCTATCACTAGCACTAAATCTTAGTTAACGGTTGTTTTTGGATACTTTTCCCCCCACCTAAACACATTTCACCGAGCACATTTTGAACTGCTGCAGAGAGTGCTAACACTGACTAGAAAGACAGAGCATATTTCTCCCATACTGCCTTCTCTTCATCGGTTATTATTCATCTCTGCCTGTCTTCCACAGTGTGTCTTTTGTCTCGTCTCCCTCCCCTCACCCCCAACTTGTCCTGGTTCTGCTGGATGTTTTTTTTCCCCCCAACTCTGCCAAGTGCTTGCTCATAGGGGGTTGTCTGATTGTTGGGGTTTTCTCTTTATTATCGTTGGGTCTTTACTTTAATATAAAACGCCTTGAAACTTGTCATTTAGTGCTATATAAATAAAACTGAAATGAACTTCTTTTTACTTTTGTTTTTAAATTTGTTCAATTTATTCATACATTTTTCAAATAAGTGGAAATACTCTGTGATCTTTGAGTACCCCAGGCAGCTGCTGACATCTCTCCTGGTTGGGAATCCCTGCTCTTATACACATCATCATCAATGCCATTAGAGATGTTTTTAATGTAACCTGTAAACACTTCCAGTAATGCAGAGGGAAACCAAAACACTACAGGAAGGCAGGTTAATGAAAGGTTGCTAAGTATTTGTGTGCTTTTCTTGCCCTTCAGAGAGCAAACTTCAAAGTAAACTAATTTCATTTTGAAGTTGGGAAATCAGCTCTTCTGGTTAAAATGCCAGATTTTAGATGAACACTTCTGGTACTTGTGTGTAACAAACATTAAAAGACGGAAGCCAGATGGTTGTGGAGTGTACCAATGTTTTCACTCGGGAATGACTTTTCCATTTTATACAAGCTGTTGTTCGCTGTAATGACACAAGCAGATCGATGCAAAGCACTATTCTAAACACACTTATATTGCATCCCTCCAGCTAACATCCAGAACGTTCTGTTTTCATTTATTACTGTCTGTACCTCAATAAAATTCAAGTGCAAAAATGCAGATAAATGACATTTTGTTCTGATAAATATAAACCAATTAAGAGGAGCTTGTGAATATTTTGAGAAATATCAGCTCACAGTAACAAATTCATGTATTTTCATTGCAGCCAATGGAAAAAAGAAATAACACTAGCTCCATTATCAGCTTGCATAACAGCATTAGCGTATCGCTCTATAACCACAGTCCTGATGAGGTTAGTCTTAGTTCTACTGAACAGGCGTCCGTACCCAGTAGAGTGGCCAGTGTCCTCATGTCCTTCTCCATCAGTGTGTAGACCTCCTCCTTGGAGAAGCGTCCGATGCCGTGGCCGTACATCTCCCGCCGCACCATGCCACCATTCAGGTGGCTAAGCATCCATTTCAGCGTGTCACTCAGAGGCCCACTCATCGCCAGCAGCTTCTGTGTTTCCTCCAGGTTATCCACCCACTGGCAGTAGGCTATTGTCCTGAAGGAAAACACAATGTAGACAACACTGTGTTACGATTACACTGGCTGGCAAAAAGCTACTCCTCTAAATCAAAAGTGAGCCTCAGCTACACCTACAGTCTGTCAGTTTCTTACACTCTTCCTGTACTTACTTAGCTCAAGATCAAAAAGTATTCCAAATGTTGGTCTAAAATCATCGTGGTCTTTTCAAAAAAGAACAAACCGCATTTGAAACTGAGTCTTTGAGCCATCAGTTCATTTGTATCATTTATAGTTGAACATACAAAATGATTTCTACACAGCCAAAAAACCTTATCCCACTCAGCATACAATTCATGTACCAAGAACATGCTAGAAGGTATAACACCATCAATATTAGCACACATATTTAAACATAAAATTATCACATACAAAAGGTTAGGGATATAACAGTTCTCCAAAAGCATGTTTTTGTTCATACTGCTGTTTTTAAAGGAGATAAATAAAGCAAAAACAAGGAAAAACAGCTTTAATGCCTTAATGCTTAAATCTTATTTAGTTAGTTCAGTGACTGCGTGTCTGTGTTCACTTTGGCATTTTCACCCCTGCTTTGCAGAAACATTGTCATGTTGTGTTGTATTAAAGATCTGTAAATCATTAGATCCGTTTCAAGTAAAACCAAAAACTACACTAATACAAGAAAGAAGAGCCATGTTTATTCATCTCTCCAGTCTAGTGCTGTATTTTTAAAACTGAATATGGTGGCAAACCAGAATTTTACAAAGGACCAACAGTAATATTTTACTCTATGATGCTGAGTCAAAGTGAATTAGAGTGGGATTCCAATAAAAGTGTTTAATGAAAGGTCCAGCCACTGCATCGTAAAGCTTTATGTCTAATGACAATTAGCCTCAACTTAATCAATAAAAGTGCTCCACCCATTCACTTGCTGCCAGAACACAACATCGTATATTCAGCCCTTCAAACTGTCGGCCTGAGGGTTGAAAGAAATGCCTGGAATCCGTTCCTGCTGCTCGTGATAAAATATAGACGCCTACTGCTGCAAAGCACCGGCAACTTACAGTTACTCATGAAAAGAAAGCAATGCTGCAGAAATGGCAGCATATAGTGTATCTCTATATTGAGATTTTTCTCACACTGTGGTCCAACAAATCCTGTTTATTTACAAGCAAACAAACCCAACTCAAACCCTCAAAATCCCTTGTGAAACCACCAAAGGACAAATGTTTCACATGAATTCACTCCATAAAACAAAGACAATGAAAACAGCAACTCTGGTATTTCATACATTTGTTGCTTCTGTTCTGCATAAGTTGTCTGTGTATCCAGATACTATGATTAAGCTGTTACATTCTTACACACTTGGACTTTTCACACTGTAGGACTTTTTTTTCTTTCTGTTTATGATCTGAAAAAGTCTGAAGAAGTGAAGAAGTTGGGCTTGGTGCTTTTTTCTTTTTTTTTTTGGCTCAACAACAGAACTCAATGACAGCCAAGCTGTTTGTTGATAATAGTACAAGTGCAGGGGAGACCTACATGTTTCTACCTACATGGGTTAGAGCTTTTACCCCTCAGTTCATCTAAAGGCCAGTGCCTGGCCTCTGTCATTTTTCTGCTGTATGTGACTGGTTGCTCAATAGAAACTGAATTAAAGAATCTGGGTTATATTAATTTTCAGAGTGGGGACTATCCATTGGCCAAATGCTACTTCCTGTTATATTATCTGATGTCCAAAGTGTCTGTATTCTTTAAACAAACAAACAAACAAACAAACAAACAAACAAACAAACAAACAAACAAACCAGAAGAGGAGCAAGCATAAATAGAGTATTTTTAATCCCCAGGTAATTTCAAATGCAACCTTTGCAAATGTTTCTGTGCAGTTCGCCACAAACTGCATTTTCAAGATAAAGCTGCAGTTGCAGTATTTCCCAGGGAGAGAAAAAAATGCTAATGTGTGATCCTGACAGATGGAGAAGGATGCAAGAAAGAGAGGAAGATGGATGGATGAAGGATGACTGTTTTCAAAAGTTCTGGCTGCTCAATACAAGAAAGTTTCCATACAGGAAATTTAAATCTTACATGTAATGCCCTCATTGATTTTAGAGTTTTATAATCAGATACATGTCTGATGCTGTACTAAATTACATTTTTTGAAACCTCTTGTCAAACAAACAGTGTTATTCAAGGGTTGCATGGGAATACCTGGCGGTTTAGTGCAGGCTAAACAGTACATCGGACTGGTTACACCGAGGGTGGCAGGGATCATTTTGGTAATGATGGTAATGATGGGTAATGATGGGTAATGATGCCGATTAGATTCACTCTGTGAACTATGGCTTTTATACTAGCTTTATAGTGTCTAGGAGTTGGGGCCATTTAGCCATAAAGCTTATGAAACATCTACTTATACAGTATTTTAGTGAACTTTGCTGGCTAAATCCACAAAGAGCAGTGAATATCAGAGCAGCAGCCCAAGTCAGCCAATCACAGCCTGCACACAAAGAAAAGTCCAATGGAGCTCACGAAACAAATCATTTTACTGCGTGACTTATTTCTAACTCATTCTTTTCACCATAGATGTGTTACAGCCCATCTTAGAGTTCCTCCTCCTGCCGAATCCCCCTTTAATCCGCGGTTATACCTGCTGTGTTTGCAAACAGTTGGACATTTAAATATCCAGCATAAGGTTAATCTCAATTTAAAGTTGTATTTATGCCCAGTTTTACTCTTGAAATTCCTCTTTGACATTCACTGGATCACAGCTGCTAACACTAGTTGTCTGTGTATGTCTACTTTAAAGTATAGTTGAGTGATCCTTTTCTGGTATTACAGAGTTATTAACAGATTTGTATTTTTAAAAAGCACAGCAAAATAAATGAGTATATAATAGTAAAGCTAGCTTTGAGAACATTTTCTGCTCTATAACCATGCCACTATGAATCAGGAAGGCAACTCTCTGTGTGCACGATCTAACCAAATCTATCTCTAGGCTGTGTCTCAGTACACAAAGAGCAGCACGCGGTCATGCTGCCCTTCCCTGAAATAAATAATTCACTCAATAGGTCTATATGTGGGTCCAAACTTGGTGCAGGGTGCATGGACAAGCAGAGGAAGAGGAGCAGGGAGGTGACACAAGGAGACAAGACGGGAGGGAGCGTGAATGTAGATTACATGAATGACCTCTGCTGCTTTTTGAGAAATGGAGCAGATTCAGTTTATAACACAAAGCCAGCAAATTGTTCCATCCGTTGTTCCTTTTTTATAAGTGAACTAAAACCAATGAGTAGTTCAAATTGTGTTCTAAAATTATTATATAGAGAGCAATAGGCCATACCACATGGATCAAACCGAGTTAGTGTGTGTATGCGCGTGCGCCTTTGTGAGGGGGATGGATAGAGAAAGAGAGATAGAGCTTTTAGGTAATGGAAAACACTCCTCTCGGTGTAGATGGAGTGTGGAAAACGATTTCCTAGCAGCATGTCTCTCCCCCAGTGATCCTGGAGTGACTCACTGCTGCGAAGGATGGCAGATATCAGAGCCTGGGCTGAAAAGCTGCACAAACAATGCACAAATAATCTTACTTTTTTGTTTTTAGAATAAATCTGCAGTGTGTCTTTTTTTTTCTTGCTGCTAAAATAAATTGGACCTTTTTTTCCCGGGAGGATCCGTGTAGGTGGTTCCTCATATGGTTTAGCACTGAGCACATTAAAGTGTGCATTTAAATATGAATGCATACACACAAAATTACATAATCAACTCAGCACCACATAATTTCACCCCTCAAGTGCAATAATTAAATCAAACTGTAGAAACAGAGAACTGCTTTTGGTCTTTAAAATGATCTGACAGTGGCTTTTCCATTTAAAGTGCCTGAAGTCTTAGCTCTTAAAAGCCTTTCAAAGGCACAGCTAAAGCACTGTATACCTATACGACTTACTTACCAGTAGAGGTGTTCCTCAACCATTTTGGTGACAGCGCGGGACACAGCTATCTCCTGTGGGGTGAGGTTCTTGTTGAGGTTCACACCCAGCTTCTCCTCCAGGAAGTCCACTATAAACTCTGACCCCGACACCTGTTCGTGGTTGTACTCGATCCAGGGCATCTTACCTTGCGGAGATAGCCTGCCATCAAAGTAGTTCTGCAAAGGGAAACAACTTTGCACATGAATTTCCTGGGCTGTGTGTACATTTTATTAACAAAACAAAGAGACTGTAGACCTATGTGAAAATGGAGACTTATTTGTGGCATGAAACTACACAATCATTGACTAACAAGCTGTAAATCACAAGTCATCATCCATAATAAGCATGTGGTTTCAAAGTCAGACCCAGTCTTCCTCATTGCATCCATTTTTTGCAACCAAGATGGTCATTAACAACTAAAATCTTAAGATCTTCAACTCCGTCACGTCCAACAGCTTTCATTGTTTTTGTCCTTATATGGAAGCTGTTGACAAATGGGACCCCATTTCTAAGCTGCCATTAGCTTGTGCTACCCAGTGTTGATGCTGATGGAAGAGAGACATTAAGGCTGTGCAACAGAAGTAGCTATTAATGGCTGAAGAGAAAAACAACTTCAACTCTTCAGAGGCAGAAACACCCCCCTCCCCTCTCTGTTATCACCTGGTAGGGCAGATCCGCCATCCGCAGATACGTCTCTATTTTGAGGCAGAAGGGCGAGAGGCTGGGCACACCATTCTTTGGCCTGGAAAACTGATGGAGGATGATGGCGTCTTTGGAGTCCAACTCCTGCTCCTTCCTACATAGAAACCAAAGGTGGGGGAAACTCAATGAATAAATGTTGTACCTGTAAACGTTATACCTCTTTAAAGACCATTCTTAAACTCGCTAACATTGTCTCATTTTGTACATTTTCCCATATGGAAAAGATTTATATAAATCTTATAAAGTTTGTATCTGTCTTGTGTGAAACTTGTATGAAAAGCATACAAGAGTGAAAACAGATATAAGATCCCTTGAAAAATTATATAATGAAACTTGTATGTTTTGGATACTTACTAAAACAATGTATGAAAGTAATGCGAAAGTGGCCACTTTCATGAGTAAATCATATAAGCCTTATATGATTTACTCATGAAAGTGGCCACTTTCATGAGTAATCTCATATAAGTTTTTACTATTTCTTTTCTGTATGGGTTGTGCCAGTGTTAACGTTAACAGCATACTTTCATCTATTCTGTGTGGATGAAAGTATGCTTTGGTGTCTCGAGCCTTTCCAACTATGCATAGATACCAAGAGGAAAAACTGCCTAAAAATGTTTCATTTTAACCCAGCGAAGCCAAAATCAACCGGTTTTTCCACCTGTTTTCAGGGTCAATTGGTGCAGTGGGGCCAGTGAGATAAAACCAAACGTAACTCAGCATCTGGACAGAAAACAGGACTTTGAGTTCAGCTTCAGGCTCTGGCCAACCTCCCTGTGAGGAGTAGGTCACACCTGCAGTTTCTTTCTAGCACGGTGACACACTATTCGTGCCGAGTTCTGTTTTCTTTGCAAGTTTAAAAAAAAAAAATTATTATGTTAAACAATTCCAATGAATCCCAATCCAACTTTATTTATAGAGCACTTCAGAAAAACAACACAGCTGACCAAAGTGCTTTCCTGTTAAAAGACAACATCAAGATTTAAACAAACATATTAAACAAAAAGGAAAAAAATAATATAAATCACAGTAAAACATGGAAAACTATAAATAAAATAAACAATAACATATACAAGAAATAAAACTAACAATAAATGAAAATAAGTATTAAAAGGAACCAAAAAAACAACACTTTCTTTATTCACACTGAGGTCACTAACTTTTACATAATGAGTCTGTACTTCAAGTGACTTTAAGTGTTTTGAGATATACTGGCATCACTAGCTGTTATTATACTCCATTAAAACTCTTTAAGTGATTGTCAAGACTAGAAATTTTATTTCCACTTTGATAGATCGTTCTGTGAAACAAGGAGCAGCTGAGCTACCTAAGGCTTAAAATCCACAAAGTTGTATTTACACTGCTCCACTGTATTAGCCGAGGGGTATTAAGAGCTTCAGTTATAAGTCAGAATATTGACTAAATGAGTCATCTCTCCTCCCACTGTACTGTAGGCCTGCTGTCTAAAGACACTTAAGATAATAATAAGCTAGAATGCAATTGTGCAGGGAGGATGTTGGTGGTATTCCTACACTGCTATTACCGTGCTAAAAATTGTAGTTGAGGAGTGTCTCAATGCTATCTAATATGGCAATTAGAGTTAAGACCTTTTTTGCAACCAGAGAAATAAAACTACACCTAACACATCAGCACAGGGAAAAAAAACTACATCTAATCTGATTTTACTACACCGCTTTCCTAATCACGTTACACATTCATCTGGGCATCTATTTCTATTCCTGAAGAAGCTTTTAGGCATCATCTCAGGTACACACACACAGACCCCATCTGCTCCGTTTAGCATCTCTTTTATCACTGACCACTGCTCCCTATATTTGAATAAATTTGTGTAACTGCAAAGCGGTCTGACAACACTTACTCCACTTTTAACCATCCTTTTTTAGAGTTAGGTTTGTGGAAATTATATTATAGATTATGGTTGCTTTTCTTTTGAGTTCTATCCTATTTTACGATCACATTACAACATGTCGTCGTTTTTTAATTATTCAGAGGGGAAAAAAACGTATTTCTGTACATTAAGACAAAAATAAGTAAAATAAAATTTTTTACCCAGGCCACTTTTAGAATGACAGAAAAAAAATGATAGAGCAATATTTTGCATGGCACTATTGTATCAATAAAGGGACACCAAATATCTATATTTTATTAAATAAATTAAAATACTCTGGAAACACTACAATAAGAGAGCTCATATCATGTAGCACCAGCATTAGATAAGGTTAGCGGAGCAAATTCACATGAAATCAGCTGAACTTTTGCAATATAAAACAACTCAATAAATACATCGTTAAAAAACAAAACAAAACGAAAAACCATCCAATACTGGACACAGTTAGCTTGACGATGCTAAGCAAGCGAATCACTAAGTCACACGAATTCATTTGTAACAACAGATATTTGACTGTGAACAATTTATCACTGTAACACTTGATCACAGTTAATTACCGTATTATCAGAAACTGATTCCATGTAATTGGCAACTTGACCCCATTCCAGGCTGGATGTTATCTAAACAAAAACTAAATACAAATCTGTTTTTACAGGATAGTACAGAGTTTATATTTTATTATATTCTAAAAAATAATATGTTCATTTCTAATTTAATATCAGCAACATGTTTCAAAAACCCCAAGTCAACAAAAGATTGTTTAAAAAAAAACAACAACAACACACAGCTGGTTGAGTGTTTCACAACTTATGAGCTTAAACTGTCATGGATGCTCCATCCTAAAATATAAAGAAAAGAGCAATCCCTCAATCTACTATCAGTCCATATTTCAGTGCCAGCATCTGTGGTTGTGTGCATTGTGTGCTTTGAGGCAACGTATGCTGCCATCCAAACAAGCCTTTTATTTTCTCTCAGGGAAGGCCTTGCTTATTTTCAGTAAACCACATTCTGCAGAAAATATAAATTCATGCTTGCATGACGACAAATTCTTATTTTTTTCATAACGTTTGTAGTTAGGGCTAAGGCAGGCTAAGGCTGCAGTGGGGACTTCCCATGATGCACTAAACATTTCTACTAATAATAATAATAATGGATTGGATTTATGTAGCGCTTTTCAAGGCACCCAAAGCGCTTTACAATACCACTATTCATTCACTCTCACATTCATACACTGGTGGAGGCAAGCTACAAACTACACTCACCTTTTTTCACTCCCCATGTTTTTGTTTTTTTTAAATAAATCTAGTGCATGCCATTAACTTTTGTCTAGTCTCTCCCATAGCTTGTGGTTTGACCTGTTTGCGGCTGAGATCAGAGCAAATATTTTTGATTTTCCTAAACTTTGCTCTGCTGGAGATTCCTTCCTGTTTAAAGGGAGCTCTTCCTCTCTATTGTCACAGTGGTGGCTAGGAGTTGTTGGTTGTGATGCTAAATAAATAAACTTGAGCTGACTGTGGTGCTGAAACCTTGCAGGTCTCCTTGGTAGCTGTCCACAGTTACATGGTGCTGAAAATATTCTAAATCTGCAGAGAAACTGACATCATATTATTACGCCTGATCTACGCATGCCGTCCTTCTTCCATGCACGTTGTGGTGCTTCGTCTCTCAGAGGAACCACTTAAAGAACTTCTCAAAGATCTCTCAGCTGGGAAAAGGAGAACAAAAGCTGACTAGTCGTAGCAGCAGCTCTGCCAACAATACATCACATGGCACGGACAGATGACGCCGGCAGGCTGCGGGGCCAGCCTCAGCGGCCTGCACGTGATTCAGAGTTTCTGCACGAAATGCACGGTTCACGCAGCTTGTGGATCGAGGAGGGGGGAGTGAAAGCAGAAACTACCAGGCCACTGTAACAGGATGTTCTTACTTCCTGGCACTGGCCTGGCCGAAAAAAATAAATAATCCGTCCATTCACAGCCAGGCGGTCTGTGCTCTGACAATAGTCCCGTGTTAATCTCTCTTACAGTGACCGCATACTGATCACCAGCTTTCATTGTAGAAAACAACTGTAAATGACGCGGACAGCTGCTGTGTCTCAGCTCATTAAAGGTCAGGCTGATTCCGCAGCGTCCGAGGAGCGCTTCGTTTAGACACGCTCAGGTGCCGATGTGTTCCGCACGGGAACTGGCACACGAGCGGACGCGTGACTCGCTTATTAATTATTTTTTTAAGTCTCCACCTAGTGTCGTGTCCTTTGAAGGAGAAAACGAGGGACGGCAACCTCAGCAAGAGCCTCTTCCCGCGAGAGCTGCAGAGGAACCACATCCCCATGTACACACTCCTGTATCCATAATGCTTTATGCGGTGTCACTCATCAGTCACTGTCAGCGGGGGTGGGTGCGATCAAAACGTGAGCCCCGGGAGGCAAAAGAAATACTAAACAAACAAACAAACAAACAAACAGAAACCTGGTGGTGATAAAGATGATAAAGAGCTCAGGAATGTTGCGCGTCCCTACCTGATGGCGAGCAGCTCATGCAGTAGGTAGGCTGCAGCAGCCAGCAGGGCCCCCCCGGTGATGTACAGGGTCTTCTTCCACCAGGAGTCCGAGCCCAAAACCGACATGATGCCTCCGTAATCCTGCAGAGGAAAGGCGATGATATAGCCATACAACGACTGCTGCTGCTCGGAGCCGCACAGCCCGATGGGCAGGCTGTGATTCCGCCCCAGTTCAACAACACACGGCCGGGAAGAGGCGAAACCAGCAGCCCAGTACATCCTCTTCCCTCGGTTACAGCCGCCCCGCGTCCTCCCTGCTGCAGTCCCCGTTAGGCTTCATCGAGACCCCCGGCGCTGTGTCTACGGCATGGCGGCGGTGTGGCTAATATTGATCCAGGAAAGCGGAAAAGGTAAATATCTGGAACATCACTCCCTGAGATGAGGCTCGGCAGCCAGCTCGCTTTCCTTCGCAGGATCTGCCCAGCATTATCGCGCGAATAACAATGGCAACACCGCGACTTCCGGTCCCTAATTTCAAAATAAATGTCAGTGTCCACACTGTTACAATTACATTTTTTGCACCTAATATTTTACTTGCAAAATAACATTTTCTGCTCTTAATAACCGTACACAGTGGCTGTTAGTTATTGCTAGTTTTCCATCACATATCATGTGAATGGAATTCTATCGTAAATCTGAACATGATATAAACTAAATTATTCATTTTTGTTCATGAAATGTTTTAATCGTTTAAAAGTAGTCGAATCATTATCTGATTTGTCTGACCAAATAAATAGGTTTAATTTATTATTAGCAAAAACAAATTAAAGTAGCTGGGACCAAAGATTATTTGGCTGTTTTGCTTCCAAATAATGGAAAAAGCTTAAAGCAGGCCCATCATGTATTCCCTTATTTTCTGTTTATATGGCAGATCCCCATCTGACCAAAGTTTCGAGGTACTAATGGGTGCTTCCTTTTTTCTCAAGGGACAGACTAAGATAAACATGAATTAATCTGAACTGTGAATTGTGCAAAGCTACGTCTACATGTTTAGTTCCAGGTTGTTGGGGTTTTTTTGAGTCTCTCAAAGAGCTTTAGTCAGATACACTTGGTTTGCAAAAAGATGTCCAATCCCCACCATAGAAACGAGAGTTTACAAGAAAGAGAAGCAATTGATCTAATTAAGTTCTGCATAGAGCTGCTAAGAAACTTATGTGATTAACACCTGTAGAACTTAATAACTTTCACAGCACATATTACGTGTAGTGGAGTGTACATTTTGATCATCAGATCAAGGTAAAAAGAGGGCTAGAAACGCAAAAAAAGAATTACCCAGTCCTTTTATTTTTGTGGCAAAGTTGGGCAACTTCCGTTGCTGTCTAATCAAATGCCGGTTACTTCATGCAGCCGGCCTATTGTCTTTCTCCGGTGGAGGATCGGAGCCACCCCGCCCTGGCGAGCCCCTGAACGCAGAGACTCACTCACCACCACGAAAACAAACTATTGGCCAACAGCAGCCAAACATGATGATAAGCCCTTCTGCTCCGCTTCTACATTTTAAGCGGCCTCCAACCGACTGACTGCTCCGCTTCAGCTACTACAGACTGCTAATTCTATGGAGTGCAGTGTGTTTGTGCAATCACACTGAAGCACATTACGCAAACGAGAAAAGTAAGACACGGATTGCAAATCCACTATGCCAACTGTGCTGTGACCGCGGTGTGCTGTGGGTATAGACTCTACTTACAGTCTAACTGTATAACTTAGTGGTAAATGCACTAATAGGAAGGAGTACTCACTCTGGAGCAACTTTGGAAGTGGAAGACTTCGTTCATCCTGACGCTTTAATCCAGCAGGTGAGTTCCAGATCTGTTTGTAGAGCATGCCGAGAACAGGATGTAGACAACTCGGACAAAAGAACATCCAGTAGTTACGTGTCCGCCGGTATCATCCTGGTGCCAATTACCTGCCTGCTGCTGTCTGACCCCGTCAGGTCAGTGAAGGAGGGTGAGTGCTTACCGCAGCCATGGCTACGGCAAGTTAAACGCGCGGCCTCGTGGCTCTCGGGAGCGCGCATTACAGCAGGAGCGTGTATTGGTGTTTACTGCTGAACCAGCCTGGGAATATGACACAGCAGGCACTGCTGGAGCAAGGCATTTAGTAAACACACACATAGAGATACTGTCGGCAGATAGAGGAAACGACTTTGACACCAGGAAGCATCTTTATGACGTTTTTTGTTTTTTTAAATGGCACTTTTGGCCAGATCGCTCGTGAAAAAGACATTTTTGATGTCAATGACGCTCTTTACCTAGATAAATATAGGATACATAAAAGTCACTTTGCCAAAAACCGACTGCAGCTTCTTACCTTGTGACAGGACTGTTTTATTTCTGGCTCAAAATGGCTTGATATCATTCTTAAGAGACATGCTTGTCATGTGTTTGACAGACTGTGGGTTGACAAGTCATTTAAAACAGTTTAAATATAGACAATCATTTTGGGGCAAATTCCTGAAATCATTTTTCTGGCACAACACAGACTTAAAGCACAGCGCAGTCTCTAACACAGCAGCACAAGAACAGGCTCTAGGTATCAGATAGAGGGTTGAGTCTACAAAGGGAACAAAGTTGAACAGTGTGCAAAGGTGCCCCAGAGACTATCCAACATATAGTAATAGGATGTAAGAAGCAAGCTGGAACTGCATAGATGTAGAGGCACAACCAAGTGGCTGTGATAGCGTACAGGAACATCTGTGCTGCATATGGACTAGAAGTCCCCAAGTCCTCAATCACAAAAGGTGGTTGAGAACAACAGGAGTAAGGTCATGTGGGACTTCCACTTCCACATAGAAGCTGCTGGCAAACCAAGCAGTATTGTAGTGATTGTTGACAAGGAACAGAAGACCGCAGTTGTCATAGATGTTGTAATCCTACCGGACAGCAACATCGGGAAGAAGGAGCACAAGAAAATGGAGAACCAGGTGCTGAAGAAACATCTGGAGCAGATGTGGAAGGTAAAATCCAAAGTGGTCCTAGTGGTAATAGAAGCATAAAGGAGCTGGAAAATTAGCTTGAGCAGATTCCAGGCACAACATCAAAGGTCTCCATCCAGGAGAGTGCAGTCCAAGGACCAGCTAAGACACTGCACAGAGCACTCTAACTTCCAGGCCTCTGGTAGAGGACCTGAACGTGAGGAGCACACACATACCACCCCCCAGAGGGTGAGAGGGAGAGTTCTTTTTAAAATATGTATATACAAAGAGCATTTATTTTTTTTAAACCGGTGAAATGTCAACATATCTGAAATTGAAATAGGTGTAGTGCTCAGTCCTCACAGCGTGCTCTGTTAGCTTCTGCACATGTTCTACAGTCATATTTCTGGTCTCTTTAAGACCATCATGCAAGCATGACTTATTCTCTGCACGAGGGAGATCTGTATTATGTAATACTTCCACATGAGACCAGACCCCTTATAATCCCACAGGAAATGGTTGCCCCTCCCCTCTGTGGACACAAAATATAAATTAATATTAACATCTAAAAACCCGAAATCATGTTTGTTTGTTTTTTGTTAGCATTCCAAATAATCACATTTTTCACTCTCATGCGTTCATTCTTGAGAAATCAAACTGATGTGAGGTCAGTTTTAATGGAGGATGTTGCAAACCTTTAACTATTCAGCCTCAAACACCACACTGACGCAGGACAGCATATGCTGAAAATGATTACACAATTAAAGGATGCACCGTTGCTTTACACAGCTTATCAAACACTAGACATGTATTCAGCGCTCACGCAGCACAGCACAGCATCAATGGGTCTGCCAAATGCAGCACATCTCTAATTCTATCTGCAGGCAGTTTGTCCCTTTCCTTGAATAAACTCAGTCTCATGTGCTGCGTCACAGCTGGCCCACAGGATGTCAGGGCCGCTCGCGTCTGAGTTATTATTTCTCATTTTTGGATTTCTTCTCAAGTGGCGTGGCTCAGCTGCTACTTTCTATGGTGTGGTCCTCTGGGTGGAGGCTGCTGTCCTCAGCCTGTTTTCTCAGTTTGACGGCGTGGAGGGCGTAGTTGATGGCAGTGCTGTCGGTCCAGCTCCAGGCTCCCGACAGGGGGTTGTACAGCATTCCTTTGACAGACTGCACCGAGAAACCATCTAACAAAGAAGGAAGACACTGATGTCAACACAAAAGGCAAAATTAGATTTTTATTTTTGCACTACTCCTGAACACGAATTATAAAATGAGCTTTGCAGACAATTTATGGACACAGAAATCCTCAAAATTTACTGTTTAAAAAAAACTTTTACATCTTGTAGCGACCTTTTGTAATATGGTATATTTACTTAGTTCCACATAGATTTGCCCACTTAATTATTAAAAAAAAAAAAAAAACCTTTGCATTTTTAGTCTGTTTTCTATAATCAGTGGGAGCTTCTTTTTTTTCCTCCCTCCAAAGGGACTTACGAGACTCCAGGAGGCGTTCCAGGTCTACTGGGCTGACAAACTTCTCCCAGTCGTGGGTCCCGTCGGGCACGATGCGCAGCAGCTGCTCCGCTACAACAATGCCCAGCACGTAGGACAGGTTGGTTTTATTTATAGTCGTGATGAATAGTGAGCCACCTGGCTGCACACAGGGAGCAAAAATGGAAAGGTTTGATTCATGAAATATAAATTAAATAGACTGCGTTACTTCTGGAAACACATTTCATGACACCTCTGCAGGTGATATACAAGGGAGGAGCTCTTCTACGAGATGCAGCAGGGTATTTATAGAATGGATTTAAGGCTTTCAGAGGACAAAATCCAGCGCGCGAGATCTGGAAGGATGCCAAACCTCAAAGTTCAACAAGGCCAAGAAAAATAGGTTGAACAGGAGGGGAGAGAAAAAATAAATAAAAGCATGAGCATCAAAAAAATATATGTATGCGTGGTCAAGAAAAGTACATTTAAATGTTTGGGGTTTTTTTTTTTTCCTTTTTTTTTTTTTTTTCTTTTCGCCTGTCCCGTTTGGCTCTTTTGCCATCAGAATTATTGTCTAAAGGCGAGGAAAGATGCCCAACGGATTTACTTTACCAAACTGACCATCCCAGCCTTGCCGTAATGGTCTATTTGATTCACCTTTTATTGTTTATTTAATTTATTTTTTTATTTTCACTTGCTAGATACGGGACAGACTTGAATGAAGAAAAGAAAAGGGAGAAAGGAAGAGGGTGAAAAAAACAGCGGAGAAGAGGGACGGGGATAAAGGGGAAAAAAACAAAAAACAAAAACCAACTAAATAAGCAGACAAAAAAAAAAATTAAAAAAATACATATACCAATCACCTGGATCACCTGTTGAGAAAGAAAAAAGAAAACAAGCAGAAGAAAACGAGAGCAATACAATAAACAACATCACGATGATATATGGAAATATAACAGTAAATACTAAATATTAAACATTATTGTGTTTGGGGTTTTTTTTAATGAAAGTGCAGAAGAAAGATTTAGACCAGAGAGAGAGAAAGAATTCCAGTCATGACTTAACCTCCTGTATTAAGCTTTTTTTTTTCTCCCCCCTCTCAGCTACTTTTGGCCCACTAACCTAGGAGATTCTGACCCCCAGGCTGCAGTATGGACCACGGCTTTCACTGAAACTTTTCAATGATAAGTACAAGGCACACACAGAAAAACACAGCAGGTCATCCACAGACCCCGTCCAGCCCGGTGCTGACTCGGGCACCCATAACTGTCTAATTCAGAGAGAGGGAACCTCTACCTGATATGCAAACACAAGTGCAGTATTAACACACAAATATCAGAGTCAAAGTATTAAAAAACAAAACGAAACAATAAAACAACAAACAGCACCTTTAGCACTTGGCTGCAGCAGAAGGCGAACGTTTCCAGGTCAGCCAGATGTTCCACAACCTCAGACGCCACCACAGCATCAAAGTGTCCCGCTCCTTCATCCTCTCCTCCTGAGAGCTCTTCCAGGGTGCACACCTGGTAGGACACCCGCTCACATAGGTCCGGGTCAAAGGACGAATGCAGCTGGGCGGTGCCAATGCTGTTTTCCACTGGATCTATACCCAAAACTTTAGCTCCCAGACGACCCAGGGGCTGGAGGAGGATGAGGAGCAGAAAACTGCACGTCAAACTTTTTTTTTAAAAAAAGCAGAGCCGAATACGATTCACTTAAAAGAAGAACAGACAGTACAAAACCATATTAAAAATGATAAAAGTAGACAAAGCACACATTTTAAATGAATAATATATTAGTTGCATTAGCTTTGAGGAATAAGAATACGATTTTTCATTGTCCTCTTTGGATGACAAATATAACATTATACATCAATCATATTAACTATGCTAAATACTTAAAAAATAAGTCACTGTTCAACCACAACAGCTAACAATATGAGCAACATTTCTCTTGCATTATAAAAAAAATATATATCTGTATCACAATAACTCATATTTTACTTAGTCTTAGTAGAAAAACTTGACTCTTACACACAAATAATGTTGTACTAACAAACTTGAAATGTTACTGCTTTGTTATCTAACCTGTCTTCTTCAGGATGCTGTGCTCATTTGACTGTGAAGTCACTGATTATGTGTTGGAACTCACATTTCCACAAGCCTTATGTTTATCTACAGTAATATATTCACTGGGGGGTAATAGGCACCGATTTGCATGAACTATTAAATTCTGGAATACAAAATTTAATGAGAGAAAGAAAATTTCCTGACTTCCATCATTCACTTCATCCACACTCATCCATAACCTGTCCATCTTCATAAGAAGAAGAAGAACTAGTAAATGGGGATTGTTGTTTTACATGCAGGTAAATACAGCACAGTGTAGGTCTAATGAGAGTTATTTGAATTCAATGTTAGGCTTTTATAATATATCTAAAACATGTCAATTAATACAAGAGATTTTGTGGTTGTTGAGTAAAAGAAACCCAAAACAACAACAACAACAACTCATGAAATTAAAAACAATATCAATCATGGTAGTAAAGCATCATTTCATCTCCACAAGACGCTGTGCTGGCACTGTAAATAGAGTGGGGGAAAACATAGCAGCGATATGCAGGAACATGCACTAAATAAGGGTTTGGTGTGAACGGTGCCCTCCTGTGGACAAAAGCTAAACATCCAAGTCTGACTGAAGAGCTTTTTTGCCCAGGGGCCTGTTATCCATCCTTCCGCTGCTGATCCCGTGTGATGGTAGGACTGTTAGCTAAGAGACGGTCAGACACACAATAACAGTCACAGCCTTAACAGGCGCTCTTATCATGTGTGTCTGTGTCTCAATAAGACAACCTGTGTGACGGAGCTGTATAAGAACAGGACCTGATTTTGTCTTCAGAGAGCACACAGCACAGCTGGTGAGTCCTCAGCTCACATCAAAGCTCCGTCCCAGTCATGCAGCTATCAGTGCTAACAAACAGATAAACAACTGTAAACGACCGACTGTCCGATCCACCACGCCGTGACCAGTCAGATCAAAGCAGAACGAGCACCGGGCTGACGTTGAAATGTTTATCCGGGCTCTGCTGCGTATGCATGCGAGAAGCCTGGCACTGAAGCACATCGAAGGCACATATTTACGCTGCACGAGGGAAGAAAAGACTCAATGTGACGTGAAAGGTAGCAATTGAAACAATTGCGCCCAGACAGATAATATGTAGCAGGAAAGACGCTTTTCTTTGGCGCTGTTGTTTGCTCTGAGTCTGCAGCTTTCGGACGCTTTTTACCTCTGTGAGCAGGCCTCCTCCACAACCGACGTCCAGGATCTTCAGTCCTGCGAGTGGCTTCCCGGGATGGCGCGCTCTGTGCACATTCAGCAGGTTATCCCTGTGCAAGGTAAAAATATATCTCCCATTCCCAAGTCTTCAAGATATTTCAGAATACTCTACAACAGACCTAACGCTTAAAAGTAAAAGAACAGTGGGCAGATATGAAATTGTGAACCTCCAAAGTCTATGAGAAGCCGCTTAGCATGAGGAAGTGTAGGGGTAACTCCATGGTGTATTACACCATCTTCTCTCAAATCGCTCCGAGCAACAGTGTCAGCCAGCAAACAAGCATCCTCACTTCCTTCCCTGATATACAGTCCGACAGCCTCCTGCCTGAGGCCCGAAACATGGGAACAGGCTGAGACCTGACTGCACATCATGCTCGTCATTAAAGCTCTGCTAAGGTGCCAAAATATACTTACATCCATCTAACTACCTCCTCGCACTACCACCACCCAGACAGAGCCAGACAAAAGCTACTGCTGAACTATCAGCACATGATAAACCATTACCGTCAGCATGAACTCAGTGATTATTTTCATAAAATTTACTTTGACTTAATGAACCAAAAACCCCAAAAAGAAATTCAGTCTCAAACCTGAAGTATTTCTGAGTGTTTTCCAACTTTATATTTTAGAAACTGTGGGTAAACATTTTGTCACACAGGTAAATTTGCATACACAATGAATAAAAAGTCAAATAATGACCTCTACATTTTTTCCCTATCATACTGTGTTCCCTCACTTTGGTGATGCTGGTAGAGTAAGCCATCTATCATATGGATCCAAATATCTCCGTGTTCAACTTCGTTGAGATCAGCTGACTGTGAAAACTGTAGCATATGGTTCGCATCATTTTCATAATAATCAAACCTTTCAGTGACCCACTCATGTCCTACAGAAGGTTACAACTGCCATATTGGAAAAGACCACTCCCATCAGGACATAAATCTGTATCCTTTGATAAGAGGACAAGTATGATGGAAACTCTGAATTCCTCACAATAAAGGGCAGATTTTTTTCCTTTAATTTGTCACCATTGCATGTATAGTTATGATTCACTGTATTGCTGTCAGTGTAACATTTTGAGGACAAAATAGACCATTTTGCTAATAACTAAGGCAAATCAAACACTAAACCCTGTTTTGTTAAAGACATTGCATTTGGTTACTACACGGGGTATCTGCACAGATCCTGAGTCTGTGTACAACACCATGTATTACAGAACTAAAGCACACACTGAAACAATGAAGAAAATAAGGCACCCTGGCAGGATGAACTATCAGAGTCGCAGAGCTCCAGCAGCAACAGTGGCAGCACTGCTGCTGTCTCTCATTTCAACTTGCCCTGAGGGTAAAATCTTATTGGGCAAATCATCCCCACTCAGACATCACTGACACTAGATCTGTCATACTGTCACCATAAGCACACATCATCATCACCACCACCACCACCACCAAGAAGATCCCAGGGTGGGGGAGGGGAACACAGCACTGGGCTCTTGGCTGGATGGCTGTCATGATTACAGCAAAGGGTCCTGAACAACAGATCTTATCAATCAAAACAGCCCCAGCCGACCCCCAAAACATGCACACGTGTAGAGCCAAAGCAGCTGAAACACTATTGGCTGAAAATGTACTGATATTTGGAAGAACCCTGTCACTTTCAATTTCTCTTATTTTTCCTTGTATCCTCACAAGTTGCTTTCAGATACCACGAGGCCGCCCGGCTTTCCTTTGGGTTATGTTACGTTGACACCATCTGTTGGCGCCTCTGATGAAGATTGACGGGCGGATTGTGTACCGTATAAAAGGCACCCTCAGGTCGTTCATGGCGTGAAGAGCTGCAAATTCTCCCTGTTCATCCCACCACTTGTTTGCCAACGACTGGAACTTCCTCAGTTCATCAGGGTCCACGGTGCTGTGAGAAGCTGACCGAACGCTGCATGTGGAAAAAAAACAAACAAAAAACAGCCATTAAAGTAGAAACAACCAAGCCAAATAAACAAGGAACCAACAAAAGACTGTTCTATAGTGTCGATAATAAATAATAAAAATCTCACTATACTTTTTGATTCAAAATTCTTCTCCAGAACCTGCAGCTGAGTAGCCCGACAGCTGTGTTGAGTGTGTGGAGTCGAGCTGTTTGCACACATATTCCAAAAAGTATACACAGCACTTCACTTGTTCCACATTTTGTCATGTTAAAGCTTTATTCCAACATGGACTTGATTATCACTTCATAATGAGTAAAAAGGTTTGCTTGAAATTCTTGCAATTTTATTAAAAATAGAAAAAAAATATGCCATGTAAGTATTCAAAGTCTTTGCTCAGTTTGATGCTACTCGCTTTGCACACCTATCTTTGGGCAGTTTCTCTCATTCTTCTTTGCAGAAACTCTCAAGCTCCATCAGGTTGGACAGAGTGGGAGTTGGTACACAGCCATTTTCAGATCTCAAACTTCAATCATGTTCAAGTCTGGGCTCTGGCTAAAGTCACTCCTTTGTTATTTTGGCTGTGTGCTTAGTGTTGTTGTCCTGTTGGAAGATGAACCTTCGCCCCAGTCTGCGATCCAAGCTAAGGCTGACTAGTCTCCCAGTTCCTGCTGCCAAAAAAACATCTCCCAGCATGATTCTACCACCACCAAGCTTCACTGTAGGGATGGTATTGGCCAGGTGATGAGCGATACCTTGTTTCCACCAGACATGATGTTTAGCATTTAGTTCAATCTTTGTTTCTCATGGTCTGAGAGTCCTTCAAGTGACTTTTGGTAAACTCCAGGTGGGCTGTCTTGTGCCTTTTATTGAGAATTGGCTTCTGTCTGACCCTCTCCCATACAGGCCTGATTGGCGTAATGCTGGAGAAAAGATTATCCTTCTGGAAGTTTCTCCTCTCTCCACGCTGGAGCTGTCAGACTGACAATCGCTTTCTTGGTCACCTACCTGACTCAGGCAGAACTTCTATTTACAGATGATGGTGATATTTTTGATGAAGAGTAATTTTTCTGTAACCTTCTCCAGATTTGTGCCTCAATAAAATCCTGTGTCAGAGGTCTGCAGACAATTCCTTGCTTTGTTTGTGCTCCAACATACACTGTTAACTTTGGGGCCTTATTTAGACAGGTGGACTCCAATCAAGTTATAGAATCATCAGATGACCAGTGGAACCAGGATGTACATGATTTTGAGTGTCATAGCGGGGGCTTTGAATACATATATGAACATATTTGGTTGCTATTTTTAGTAAATTTAAAAGAATTTAAAGCAAACCTTTTATTAACCGTGTCACTATGGGGTATTGTGTGGATCTTTTTAGGTAAATAATGAATTTAATCATTTTGGAATGAGGATGTAACATGATGAAACACCAGCAGTCGTGTACTTTCTGGATGCACTGTGTTGGGCTATGTACCAATATCAGTATCATTGGCTCTCATATGTGAGCTTACTGTTTTTCTTATCCTATCCAGTATTTTGCATTCTGCTGTGCTCATCATACTTTGGACACACTGAGTGCAGTAAAACTGAAGAAAATGAGTTAATCTAACAAGCAAAATACCAAGCCCTTTTGCTACTGACATCAAACATATAGTTTCTGAAGATGCAAATCGCAAATGCAAATTCTAAAACAAAAGGTTGTGCTGGTATTTAACCCTCAGTACCCATTTCATTCAGTTCATCTTGCTAAAACCAAGTAAAGACATGTAAAAAAAAAAACGTGTAAAATGGTTCGGTAATGATGCAATCTCTGGTGACGTGCAAATTTTTACAAATGCTGAATTGTGCCAAATTTTGTTTTTTTAGTTCATGCATAAGTCACATGCTCAAAATGCTATCACTTGAGTAAAAGAAAAAGGCAGCATTTTTAGTGTTCTAAAAAAAAATGGTGAAAAGTGTTCAGCCACAGGACACATCAAGACACTGAAAATCGTGTCTGTAAGCAATGAATCGGTTTGTGCAGAGATAATCTGCTTGGAAGCCTTTCTAATATGATAGCCATCCACAAAGGTACTCAACTTTAAGATACTTTGACTATAAAGTATCGGAGTATTGGAGGAGCATCACACATTTCACAAATCAGTCCAGTTCATTTAACAAAATGACAAACCTGACTATCTTTCTGGATGCAAAAGGATGCTTGTATTAAATTTCAGAGTAGTAGTAATTAGAATTGTTTCCGTAACATATTTATGATGCACTATGTATCAGCTGTCCAGAGTCGTAGAGCTACCAGGGTGAGCCTCGTCGGACCTCTTAGTCTAAGCAGTAGCTGTATGCTGCTAAATTTCACTGAGTTTTAGTTTCTTTTTTTCTTTTGAAAAAAAAAAATACTGATTTCTAGCCCTGCTTCCGGTCCCCCAAATATTCTTATACAGTGTGGCACTGGAAAGGAAGGTGTCACCACACGAGTGTGTCTGCTAAATACCCGTTTTGACGGAGTACAGCACGTCGTTCTATCTCCCGACAGGCGCTCCTCTGCAGCCACAGTGTCCGCTGTTTACACACCGCAGTCCAGCCGAACCCGCTTCGACCAGCGGCCCTCTGGACCAGGCCACAAACAGCGGTCGTTTTAAGGCAGTGCAGCCCTAACATGAGGCGGCGAAACTTGTTGGAGTACATGTCATAAAACCATCGAGGTACTAGCTGTGAAGTTCATAATAAACAGTCTTCTTCGTCTTTGGAGTTCAGCGTCGCTGGGTTTCCTTCTTCTTCTACGCTGAGATTTAAGCGCAGCTCTCACCGTCGCCGTTGCACTGCTGCCCTCCTCTGCCTTTGGAGATGAGCCCACTTCTCCACTCTAGTTTCTCGGGCCTCTCAGGTAAAACCAGCGAGATGCTCCCCTGTAAAGCCTGCTTCCAGATTACAGCTACTATTTTCAGTTTCGTCATCATTGACGTTGACTATCTTTTTCAATTATTCCCCATGTCCTCTTGAGCTGCTAAGGACCCAGTGCCTCTGCCACTCTTCATCTATTTATATTTTATGTATTTAATTTTATGCTATGCCAGTTTTCTTTTTTGACTGCTTGTGTCTGCTCTATGGTATTCGAAAGAATAAATATGAGCAGTAAAAGTATGCCAAGTTCTTCCTTGATTGTTTAAAAATTAAAAAGTCCCAGTTGAGACCTGACCAACTGGACAAAGTAGAGTCTAATGACTTTGGTTAGTTTCATTTGTCCAATACACTTTACCCAGTAATCACTTGCAGGTTAATAGGATCCATCAGTAAAGAAATCGGATATTGCAAACCACTCACTAAAAATCAGTGTTTGCACAGTAGGAAATGAAAGTTCGACAGCTTTATTTGTTCCCAGTTTTTTTTTAATTTATGTTTTAAAATGGATTCGTGGGAGTCATGCTCTCAGTTGTGATGCCTGATCAAACATTTAACTAGTTTCATTTTTTTTAAAGTGCCAATCATCTCTGTACAAACAGAAAAAAAAGTTTACTCATTGGGGAAAAACCAAAACTGATAACTTCACTGGCCAATCATATGTTACTGATGACTATTTTTTTACTACTAGGGTGTAATTTGTGATAACTTGTATTATGTTCACATGTGGAACAAAACAGTAAGATCACCTATGACAAGAGCGTTTCTGGCACAGTGGAAACATCTGAATGGTTTGAGGGACGTGAGATGAAGATTTTTGTGTTGACTGTTGTCTCCAAATTCTAAATGTGATTAAGCATTTAACCTGCACAGGCTTCAAGTACTCATGTGGTACACTAACCTGTGCTCCCTCGTCAGCGCTTGGACTCAGTGTTCGGATGCATGACATGAAGAGTTGTTTTTTTTTGTTTTTTTCCAAGGCCAAATCCAAGCATCACCTTTCAGAAAACTGTCTGGATGTGCTCATGTTATATTTTTATGTTCCAGGATTTAAAAAAAAGAAAAAAAAAGATCAGAAACAATGGTGTACCAAACACTGAGCACAATTTTCAGGCTCACCTGCAGCTGAGAGCCTTTAACGATGTGCTATGTAAGAAGTGAAACTATTGAAGTGTTAATATTTTATATTGAATAACTGTTTTTCAGTATGAACAAACAAGCAATTTGATGCTTTAAACAGAAACCATTATCCTAACTACAGCATCAAAAAATATTTTTTTCCTAAAGTAAAAGTTCTTATACAAAACAACCTTTTAGATTTCTAAATTACATTTTGATGTTGTAGATCTAAATTGATTTGATTAAAATAACTTATTTAATCACTTAAATATTGCTGCATTGCTTTATCTATAACAAAACCGCAACAAACTTGTAGATTTAGCTTAAAAAGTGACACTCTAAAACTTATATAAAATATGGTAAGGAATACAAAGTGCACCATTTGCAGTACCTAGTGGAACAGAAGTAGCACAACTTGTAAATACTTATGGACAAAGCAACCGTTCTTCAGAAAACTGAGAAAATGTTTTAAGTTACTTTCTACCATTCATTCTATCAATGCACGGTTTTTGCAACACTACTTCCATCCAGCAGCACTGACAGCTGAACACATGCAGCCTTAAAGTGGGAATTATTGTAATCTCTGGGAAGTAGCAGGATCCTGCTTTGTATGGTTAAGTTTAATGCAATTGCAACACGCATCATTAAATACTGTGTTAGTAAATACTGAATTAAGGTCAGAGAGGTAGTGAGGCAAGACAAGAAACAGTTTATTAGACATCTTACAATAATTGGAGAAAAAGTTAATCTTTTTTTAAAATATACACAGTTTCACTTGAGTTTTTTAGTGTGTAATTAAACTGTGCATGATAATGGAAACTCCTACCATTCAAACTTGTTCTTCAGGCACACTTTAAAAAGAACATATTTACAGTAAAAGAAAAGTATGAGGGGGTTTTCACCTACACAACTGCCTCTATAATGAGACAAGCCTGTTCAACTCATGGAATTTAAAATGGCAAAGTGCACAGATCAGGGCAGTGACTGTGCTCCTCAGCGTCTGCTACGACGGGAGGGAGACGTCGACCTGAAAGAAAGTTATGAACACGACATTATTCCTGCACTAATGACACTGATTGCAGTGCACAACAGAACAAAACACGTTTCACCAAAAATACTGTCAAGACTATAAATATGGCAGAAAACTTCCATAAAAACTGATGTTATACAAATTCTACAGATGCAAATTAAACTGCAGAACATGGCGAAAAGACAAATTTGTTTGTTTGGCTCAATTTGACATTTTCGCCCTCTATTTTGGCCAGGAACCAGACAAATCAGGCAGATGCTCTAGGGAAGCGGTACTTGCTAGTATTCAGTCATGGCATATTTGCATTTGACATAGAAAACCGTTGTGAAAGATTTAAGCCTTTAATTCATGAGACCTGACTTTACACAGTCAGGCACGTGTAGCTGTATTAAACATTAAATTTTCATAACAGCCAACATTTTCCTCTCAGCTACTACAACAGATCAAAGACTCGAGAGAAATCACAATGAAAACAGTATTATAAAGTATTTTGAAAGAGAAAAAAACGAATACTACCTTGATCGCGACTTAGACTTGTGTTTGCGGCTTGCCTTCTTACCAGACTTGTGAGATTTTTCCGTCGATCTTGAGCGACTACGTTTGGATTTCTTATATTTTTTTTCCTTGCTAACTTCAGGGGAGGGGGATCTACTTGAGTCAGAGTCTGAGTGCCTCTTGCTAGCTTTGGCCGAGCCCTTCTTGCTGGCTTTACTATCATGTCGCGAGTGCTTGTCAGTTTGAGAATCGGTTCCTAACTCGCTCTCTTTCCTTTTCTTAGATTTGCCATTCTCTTCACTAACTACAGAGCTCCCTTTTTCCTTCTCTTTGGTCTTTGGCTTTTCCTTCTTTTTATCCACCTCTTTGTCTCTATCTTTATCCTTCTTTTTCTTGTCTTTCTCATGACTACGACTCCTTTCCCTCCTCCTCTCTCTGTCTTTACTAGAGGCCTTTTGTTTATGTTTGCTGCTGCGACTATGACTGCTGTCCCTGCGTTCCCGACTCCTTTTCCTCTCTCTATCCCTCTCCCTGTCTCTGCTGCGACTGCGACTTCCTCTGGCCCTCTCTCTGGCCCTGTCTCTGGACCTAGATCTACTCCTTCGACTCCTGCGCTCCCTGGAATCACTCCGATCTTTCTTGTGGCGGCCTGATCGCTCTGCACTGCTCCTCCTCCTGTCCCTGCCCTTCTCACTGCGATCACTACGATGCCTGTGTGAGCTGTGGCTGCGGCTGCGCTGCCGGGTTTTGTGGGATGAGGAGCGACTACGTCTCCTTTTCCTTCGCGGGGAGGAAGATCGAGAGGAGCTACGGGAAGATACCGAGGAAGAAGATGAGGAGGAGGAAGATCGACTGCTGCTGTGGCTGGAGGTGGAGCGGGAGCTGCTGCTGTGACCATTGGTGGGAGAATCGCTGCTGCCTCTCCCTGAGCGTTCCTTCCCTCTGCCTGAATGCTTTCCCTCACTACCCTCCCTCTCACTACGGGACCTGCGCCTGTCTGCCAAGGGCTCTGCCTCCCTCTCTTTCATGTCCTGTTTGTGTGGATATTCTGACTGACTCTCATCATATTCCCCCCTTTCTTTACTTAATCTCTCCTTTGCCATCTCTTCTGTACAAACAGAAAACAAAGACTCAGGTTAAAAGTGAACTAGTAACACACATTGCACAAATGACATTTAATATTTACCACGTGCTAGCAGCGCCTCCTGAGCTTGTTTCTCTTGCAGCAGCTGCATCTCCCGCTCTTTGCGGCGGAACGCGTCCTGCTTCTCCCGGATGCGGTGACGTAATTCTTCCTCATCTGTGTCTGAGGATTCGGATCCTCGGACGCTACGGCCATCCTCATCCTCGCTCTCATCTGAACCATAGTCACCGAGCCCGCCTGCCACAACAGAGCCCCCAGGTTGTTGAGTGTTGGAAACTGTTAAGATCCGCTCTCAAATCAGGTTCCACTTATGAAACCACTCAATCCAAACTCAAGGTCCCCATTAGGGCTGCCACGATTAGTCGACTAGTCACGATTATGTCGACTATTAAAATCGTCGACGACTAATTTAATAGTCGACGCATCGTTTGAAGCTTTGTAAGATCACAAAGGACGCAGGAATGAGTAGTAGGATTTAAGAGTGTAATAACGGACTGAAACAGAAGATGGCAGCACTGCATGTACAAGGATGCCAGCTGCCGTTAAACCCCGAAGAAGAAGCTGTGTCCCAGAATTCATAGCGCAGCCCAGCGCAGTTGTCAACAATGGCGGCAGCTAGTTAGTTTTAATGTTATTATTCTTTCTTGGTCACAAAATAAACGTTTAACATATTTTCAGGCGAGAATGTAGCTGTGTAAACCTCAAATATCTGCTCAGTTTATCAAGACACCACATATTTTCAAAAGCGCTCCGACGTTTTCGGAGACGTCTATTACCCACTAGCTCGATAGCTAGGCGGGGGCAAGGCTAACTAGAGCCGTGAGAACACCGGACTCCCGGCAAATCGTTTTCAAACCCACCGCCGTCTTTCGCTAGTCAGGTTAAACATATATATAAGTCACTTAGATAACTTAAAAATGTTATTGTTTGGCTTTCTTTAGTATTTTATTTGTTCCTGAGTAAATCGGTTTGGCTGAGATTAAAGTTATAGTTTTTGCACAGCTAAAACTGTCAAGCAGACAGCTGATTATCAGAAGTGTGAGACGCTGGAGAATATACTCCGGTGTCCTGTTATATTTTAGAAAGCAAGGAGTTTATTAAACTTCACCGAAACAATCTGCAAATTTCATTAAAAATTAATAAACTACCATATTGTCTTTATTTTTAATTAGCACAAACACTTCAAGCTGTAAGCTAATGATAGTTATATAAGACCAGATGCTGCTGGTGCAATAAGCTGTACGCTGTACGTCCAATGGATGATGATCTGATTAGTCGACTAATCGCAAAAATAATCGGTGACTAGTCGACTATCAAAATAATCGTTTGTGGCAGCCCTAGTCCCCATGAAAGGCACTTAATCTTGTTTAACTTTATACTTCACACCAGTAAACCTCTTATTAACAAAGAGTACACATACAGCTCTTAAACACTTTCAACAGTCTGTAATGTCTTTGAGAGCATGCTTCTAATTTCAAAGCACAGATCTAAAAAGCAAGTCAGATGCCACTTTTGCCTTAAATAGTAGCAGTGAAATATTGGGTGTCACGCTTTGTGCCAACAGCTTTTCCCACGTTCCGACTAATAACCCCGACTATAAATCAAAGAAACTTCCCTTCCCTCCCCACCAGTGACAGAAAAAGGGATACTCACTGAGACCGGTCAGAGAAGCCAGTGCACTTGACTGTGCCAGCTGTTTTGCAGGAGCTTTGATTCACATCAACAACAGGAACAACATGTTAAAACACATACTGCCATTTTCTCAAAGGCAAGAGTCGCTAGAGAAAGGGATGGGGCCACAGATAAAGCACTATTCACAAGAGCTGCCATTGGTAACAAGAGAAAAAAATAATAAAATAAAACAAAAGAAATGGAGAAAAGAGAGAGGGTTAACAAACAAACTTCTGTCACACATCCAAGTCAAACAGTCGGACAGGAGCGAAAGAACCAATCTGTACTAATGCACAGTCACTTCACTGGAGGAAGTCTCTTGTATCTACAGGTGAGTCAGCGCTGAGACTTTATTCAGTCTTACAGCCATTCAGCAGCACCTCCAATACCATGACAGGTTTTCAATACTGTCTGTGACAAACACTGCTCTGCTGTGTCCTGATGCATTAGCAGAGAATGGTTGGAAATGCATATCAGACAGACATACTCTGATGTATGCTGCTCAGTCACCCTCACTTACAGGGTGTTACGGAGTAATTTTAAGAGGCACGTAACGAATTCTGTCCAGATTTAAACATAATGTTTTTGTGACAAGCAGAGATAATGCAAAAAGAGGAAAATATAAGACCAGACCTCGAGTGGCTTTCCTGTGAGTATCTCTAGCCACATGCAGGATCTCTTCATTTGTGACCTCAAGAAGGATCTCTGTCAGGAGTGTTTTTGTCATCACCATCTAAAACAAGGACAAATTAACAAACATCTCAATATTTTATCAATTTCAACAATTAGATTAAAATCAAGCGCTCAAAAAGGAGTCAACTGGACATTTTTGGTTTGTAAACACATTTCACCTCTACAAATCAGAAAAGAAGTCCAGTTGCCTCCTTTTCGAACACTCAAAACTGCCATGACCCGGACTGAGAACCTACACAATCACACTCAAATCTGACTACTTGAATGTAATTTGAAAGTTCAAACTGACCAGCTGGAATTCCTTTTCCTCCTCAGTCATTTCAGGTTCACTGTCTTCTGCAGGGGGCGAGGGACTCCGCGCAGAAAATGCTTTCTTTAGTGAAATCTTTTCTTCGTTGTCATTATCATCATTGCCCTCATCATCACTGTCCTGATGCAAACAGAAGAGAAGAATGAGTTTCAATCAAGAAAACATAGCCAATCATTGCTACAGATGAAGAGGGAAAACAAAACTATTTGCAGTATGGGTCTTAAATGAGTTCCTTACAAATTTACTCTTGCGGGGCAGACGTGGGCCATCACCACCCTCATCAGCCTCATGGCCTTTAACGTCATCTTTTGCCATTTCTGCACGCTCCTTCTCCATCCGCTCGCGCTCCAGCTTCTTTTGCTTCTCCCTGTCCATCTTTTCAAGACCTTCTCTGATCCATGCAGGTAGTGTGCGTCTCTTTACAGCATCTGGAGATCAAACGTGTTATCCACATATATTTTACAAACGATTAAACTATTCCAGTACAAATCCATGTACACAAAGAAGTTGTTGTATTAATAATGGTGCATCGGTTTCTACAGCTATCACCTATTTAAATTTGACTCTTTTTTTAAACAACCAAATTTTTATAAATACCTTTTGTATGCATATAAAATGAAGCCAACACAGGTGGAATAAGGACTTCGATTATTTAAACATATAGTCATCTACTGATATTTATCTCATACCTCAATACCATTTTCTTGAAATGTTTCTAGAAAGTTCAGGAATTTAAATAAATTAACTAAAAAAAAATAATAAAAAATTCCGACATCAGGACTCACCTAATGGTGCTGCTGGGGCCTCAGGTTTGACAGGGAGCTGGATAGGGGATCTTGGCCTGTCTCGAAACCCAGGCGGTCTGGCATCTCGTCTGTTCTGAGGAGGACCCTGCCAGTACGGGGAGTGGAAGCTTGCTGGTGTCGGAGCAAATGATGAGGCAGCTCCATGCTGTTGAGAGACAGCACAAACTCAAAATTAAAGTCAGTTCTAAGTACTTAAGGTCCTCTGTTTTGGCAGTCACTAGGTATGGGGTTGCTGTTGTCTTTCCCCACTCCTTACTGAGCTAAAAGGTATACTTGGGTTAAAAGGGGAAAAGAAAAAAAACTCAACAAATAAAGTAATAACAAACCATGCTGGATCCTCAACAAGCCAACACTTCCTCTGCACAGCATCAAGAAAGCAAACGACTGATACGCCTAGATGCTCGGACCCGGCAGAGTGTCTATGGATTGCTCCTTCTCGTGCTACTTGGCTGTCACACTAAAACCAAAACGCTTCAACAGTTTCTACCGTAGCATCTGCATACCTGATAATCAAACTGGTTCATGGCCATGGGGGCCATGGCGTAGCTGTCGGGCTGTGCCCCATACCCATGGCTGTTCTGGGGGTAAACCCCATGGTGGGCTTCAGAGTTGAATTCCACGCTGTCCTGGCTGTTGCTGTCCTCGCTGGGGTTCACCACATCCATTGGTCCTGACCCTGGAGGGATCCAGGCCTGGTCAGGGGGTGGAGGAGGAGGGGGCTGGCCATGCATTCCCCATTCTGTTAAACACAAAATACTTAAACAAGCCACAAGAGAAATCTCCACAGTTTTTTGTTTTTTTTTTCCCAGGGGGAGAGCCATGGCTCAAAGGCTTAATTGTGTACCTGGTTGCCACATTCTGCCAAATGCTGGGTCACCCTGAAAGTTGCTGTGATTATTCTGTCCAACAGATTCGAGGCCTGGGATGTCCTGACCATTGGGCTGGATGTTCTGCTGCTCTCCTCCTGTAGACTCTTTTTGGGCTATCCATGCTTGCGCCAGGGCTGCCCAGTCCACTTGACCTGGAAAAAAGTGCATTAAGACTAGTTGCCAGTGCAGTTTTTGAATCCATTGTAAAATATTTAGATTTTTTTTTATTGAGGGAGCAAAAATGCCATTTGTGGTGCATGAGCATCACTCACTAACCTGGATCATGCTGATGCTGAAAAGATTGCATCCACTGCTGCTGGCTAAGAGGCCATTGCGGCCAGGGCTGTCCTCCCTGGTCCCACATTGCTCCTTTCACGATTTACACCTGAAACACCCAGATCAGCTACATTTAATTGTATTGTGCACTCTCAACATGGAGAGGTGTGTCAGTGTAGAATTACACTTGCCAAATGGCAATGGAAATTGCAAGCTGCAATAAAGTGATAACGCTACTTCAAACTGACCGGCTAGCTGTACGTTGGGAGACACTTCCCTCTTAACGTTAGGATGCTACCTAATGTGAGACATTGTGTCGTTACTTACATAGGATACTGAAATTAATTCGGGAATTGTGCATTGGTTCTTTTTTGTTTTTTTTAATTAATTTTTTTTTTAGCTAAGAAAGCTTAGCCATGCTAACGTGAGCTAATATTAGCTAGGCTAGGCTGTGTCTGAAAACCAGCAGTTAGCACCACATTTTTCTCAACAACCAAGCAAAGGTTCACTCATTTAAATTAGGCCATAATGGGAAAGAAGAGTGGCTGAAATTTACACTGAAGCTGTGCTTTGAGTTTACAGAATTCCCACCTTTGCCTGACGGGTTCGTTCCGGCGATGCGGTCGCAAATCAAAATGGCTGTACAGGCGAGCTGCTCGGAGGAAGTACGAAAGAAGAACTGCTGCCTTCAAACTAAATAGGAAAGTTACAAATCATTCAGTATCCATGGTTAGTATAAGTTTGCTGGAAGATTATTTGAAAGGTCGAAGAGATACTCAATCTAGTCTCTGACTGTATGTGCAATACAGTGCTTGTGAACTGGACATTCATTTGTCCTATGTCAAAAAAGTTGAATTTGTTGTTCTAATTTGAGCTATTAAATACATTTAATTAATTTTAAAATTTTGTAGCTATGACGGGTGCATTTCCTAACCTCAAATAATAGTTTTGTTGTCAAACCTTGAATAAATGGGATTAAACTGAAAATGAAACGGAAGGAAAAAAAAGTCTTTCCACTTGAAACTTTTCTGTACGAGCAGCAAGTGAAGGCAGCACGCCAAAGGCTTCAGATGGTGATGTCAGTGTGATTTTAGCACCCATTTATAGCTTGCGTAGTTTTCATGTAACTGGAATGCCGAAATGCCTTTCAACGTACGCCCTCATAGAGGGTATAGAGCATGTGCCGCAATGTGCATTCAGAACCACAGCCATTTGGATTTGAAACAACAAATCTACCCAGGGCCTTCCTGTTTTGTTCTAAGCCTGTAATGAAACGTCTATTTTTTGTTTTCGACTGCTCGTTTCTCTGCAGTTCTTCTTCTTCTTGTTATCATCAAGCTCCCTGACAAAACTCAGCTGAGTGAGCGAACTTCCAAAATTAGAATAGAAAAAAATGAAACAGCCTAAAGTAAAATAATAAAGGAAATTGAAAGAAAGCAAACCGTGGGACGTCAGTAGTTAATTTTCTTTCAAAAGAAAGGTGGGAAGAGCACAACTAACAGATTAAGGATGGTTTAGATATCAGCAGTTGTTATAGATAGTGTAAGTAGTTACTTCATAGTGATGGATGTGTTCATGTGTCTTTTTCTCCTTGTACCATGTACATCAGCATACCTGTTTTTATTACTAAATAACCCAACATATCTGAACGACCATCGCGCTTCCGTATTCATTTTGATAACATGAAGCCCAACACTCAAACATATCAGATCATCTCTATTATTTACAATCATTATGGTGACTTTGGCGATCTGGTTGGATCACGTGCCTCAGCACCAAAACGGCTGGAAAACAGTATAAGGCTGTAAGCAGGTTAGCCTAATATCAGTCCTGTATGCTTCATTCCTGTGGAGGTTATGTCTGTGTAGCAGCTCATGAGGCTTAGAGGTAATCTGACAAAGACTAGAACTGAAGATGTTTCTTGCACATTTTTATTTAAATAGTTTCCAAAGTATAGATCATCAGTTATTATTATCATTTTAACTAGTTTAAAAAAAATGCAGAAAATAATTCATTTGTAATGAATGAATATTTTGCACAAAAAGCAGCCACAGCCATTTAACATCAAAGGCTTCTTAGCTTGAATTTTTTTTTTTCCAATAACACATTTAAAATGAAACACTTCATTGTCAAACACTTGATTTGTATGCAGCCACAGATTGTGCATGTCACATTTTAATATTTTATTATTGTTCAAGATGCTGGGTCGAAATTTGGTTCTTCCTAATTTGTGTTCTCTTTTTGAGTATTTTTCACCTTCATTACTTTCTTAAGTACAGGAGATACCCACATGAAATTCGCACAGCTGTAAAACGCTGTTACAAATGGCAAGCAAATCAATCTTACACCCAAACCAAGTGGCAGAGCTTTTGTTTCACAAAGCTTTATTAATAACTAACTTTTAGCATCAGTATCATGGGGAATATCATAGGTTTAATAGCAAACAGCACCAGTTTAAGGTTTATGATATTGAGTAACAGAAGAATGAAGCAATGTTGGTGTTCACATTAAAAATAAATAACTCAGACATATTTATATTCTGAAAATTCTTCCATTCATTTTCACCTGCTTAACCATTTCAAGGTCACAGTTGGGCTGGAACCTATCCCAGCTGCACAGACAGCCATTCAAGCTCACACCTACAGCCAAGTTAGAATCACCAGTTAACCCCAATCATGTCTTTGGACTGTGGGAGGAAGTTGGAGCACCTGGCAAGAACCCAGGCATTAAATGGAGAGCATGCAGACTCCACACAGGAGATTCAAACCCATGACCTTGTTGATGTGATGTTATGGTGCCATCAAATGCACCACAGTTTTTCCAAAATTCCCACAATTGGAGCACACACAAGAGGTTTCGTTCTTTCAGTTGGATTCAGGTCAGGTGATTGGCTGCGTCATTTTAGCAGCACTATTTTCTTTCTCTGAAACCATTTGCGTTTCCCTGATGGTGTTTGGGATCATCACCTTGCTAAACCCCCCCCCCTTTGAAACACTTGCTGATTCTGGTTTTTCTGTACCTTTCTTTGCATTCAAAACTTTTTCCCTGTGTGAATTGTTACCAACATCTGGTAAGACTTTCATGTCAATAGCACCTTTAGAAATGTTTTTTCCTTTTACCTAAAATCTGTGATGCTTTCAATACTTATTTCACCTGCTGTGTCCATTTGGGAATCGAGCCATTTGCTGAGCATAAACAGGTGCTAGTGTCATTCTGGAGGTTCAAACTGCATAATTTAAGACTTATTTATTGGCATGTATAAATTAAGCCATAATCAGCAGGATTCCAGCATTAAACAGACTGGATGGAGCCCACTATTTTTCCTAAAACAGAACTGAAGCACTTTATGAGAACATGTCGTGTGTTTGAAGAGGTCGTGTGCAGGTGTGATTTAATACCATCATGTACTCTGTTGGTATAGTGTTGGTGCATTTTCCCTGTGAAGAACAAAGCCTGAGGCGTGTGCAGTCCAAGTGTGTGAATGCTTCCATGTGAAAACGTGTTGAGCGTGTTATACATTAGCGAGTGCATGTGCAGCGTGGTGTGCAGCTGGGCCAGGCTGACAGTGAGAGCAGTAAAAATTTAACCTTCACTGCTGGTAGACGAGCTCTACAGCAGCACCTTATTAGTTTCTTAAAACTGTCTCATGCAGAGGGAGGGCGCTTTTCATTACACAAGATTAAATCACATCAAATGCCTCAGCAGCATGTCCTCCAGCCAAAAGCCCCCCTTTAAAAATAGACAAACGCACTTCAGAAAAGATTTACTCGTCTTGTTTGGTGGCGGTTTGACAACATGTTCTATGTTCCAGCCGCACAGCCGGGATGTCACAGCGTGTGGGAGTGAGAGAACGCGCGGGGCGAATGTCTTTGGACGTTGCCCTTTTTCCTGATTCCACACCCACCTCCTTTTCACCAGCTCCCGACATGTTCTGAAGCAGTGCTGCTTTGCACCCGTCACGGCCGATAACGGGCGAAGACTGGCTGAATGTGGCACGGCGGGATCCGCAGTGACAGCCGAGATAGGAAGAGGGAGACTGTCGACGACATCTTGCTTGCAGTAAAAAAAAAAAAAAAAACAACAACCCAAAAAACAAAACCCAGCATGACACCAATTTAGCAGCAGAAAACATTAAATCTATTGTGATTTCTTTTCTACTACTAGAGCTGTTGCACAAGAGAAGCTTAAAGAAAAAAAAAGAATATCGTTGACTATACTGTTCATAAATTAGGTTTATTTTTATACATTATGTTTTATGTTCATTCCATAAGCAAATTTAAATATTTTTCTGGGAGCAAGAATTTGTCTTGAGGAAGGAAACCCTGCACGCCTGGAGCACCATGAGTTTTGTATTGTCCTATATGTACAATTACATACACTCAGTACTGTTTTTGCTTACAGTAAGCAATACTGTACATAAATAACCCACGCATATCCCTCTTTATATGATTGCAAGTTGTCTTCTCACCATCCACGGGTTTCTTAACCGTGAAGAGAGGCACAGATTTTGTATTTTTTCTGTCGCAGTCGAACATAATTCATAAACTCGGATGCATACGTTGAACTCTTTTCTGTCTAATCGTTTGGCAAAGCAGGAGAAATAAAAGTAGTTGAATCTAAAATATTTTCATAGAAAAACAAAAAACAGGTCATTTGTCATGGACATTTGAAGAATAGGCAATACATTCATTAGAACATCAACCCATGCACATTACAGAAAGAGGTTTTTCTTATTAGCCTTTTTTTAAGCCTTTAAACTGTTTTCTAACATGTTTCTCTCATTTTTTTCTTCTTTTATGCTCAAGCTTATTCATGGCATTAGAGAATGAAGAGCAAGTCTGTTGTGGTGCTGACTGTCTGACACTTTCGTGTGTTCGGGTGGAGCTGAAATACAATGAAGGCAGAAGAAGTGATGCGTGATGCGATAAACATCAAGTGCGCCTGCCTGCGGGGGGGGGAGAACTACACCGATGACCTTGAGGGAGAGTATGTTAAAGAAACTCAGCTCAAACTTGCCGCAGAAATAAAAAACCAAACAAACTTGTCTTTGGCAAATTCAATTCACTGATAGTCAGACATTTATACATTCTGATTTTAAGAAAACAATCCTTTTGAAAAAGGCCGAAGTAGAATAATGTTGTGCTACTTCTTTAAAGGTGCTGTGTGGCAACTTCAGTCAGTATGTTAAGCCAGTGTGTATCCTGCGTCAACAGAGCCAAGGCTGATTTTTCAGACTGGGTGTCTCAAATGTACAAACACAGATTCCAGTGAACTCCACAGAATGCTGCTTCTCGGCTCCTCCTCGTCTATATTCGTCTTTACTGTCACTAATGATCACGCTCTCACTGAAGCCATTGCCTCACAATTCAAATATTTTGTGTGGAGCATTTACATTCATAACACAACCAGACTGCCAAGTCTGATTTAAGCTGGCGATCATTTACTGATGTGAAAATGGTACACAGCACCTTCAAACTACATTCACTGGTCTCTCGCTCACTCACCCACACAAATACACGCAACCGACACCAACTCATAGGCGCCGGGTACAGGTTAGCATGCAGTAAAATTCTGCCACTTCCAGTTAGTTATAGTTGTAAACTATCATGCATTTTACATCTCAGGCACGTGACTGTGGCTGAGACAGACCGTAACATTTGTGTTACAGCTCAGGTTCAATAACACTCTGGTTTTCACCTAGCCTCTTTTTAAAGAGCAGGCTTTTCATAGTAATGATGATATTAATAATAATAAAAAACAGAACATGAATGAAAATCTCTAAGCCACAAAATAAAATCCTTTTATCCTTTATACATCTACAATATTTAAAGGTGCCAATTTAAGTAATACAAAGGTGTATACAGTGAAATCCTTCCCTTTTCTTGCCTCCAAAACACCCAAAGATACAGTAAGAGGAGTTTACAGGCTTCTGCAAAAACAACACAAAGCAAAAGGAGGTTTTCTAGAGATAAATACTTTCTTCTGTCATGTTAGAGGATTTCCTCATAGAAGAGCAGATATGCCTGAGAGTTGAGTACCCTTGACTCTGGTACCATCTGAACTGTGGTATCGCTGACATACACCCACTGGCCCTGGGAGCTGCTGCAGGTGTCCCTGGCACCTGGGAAAAAACAAAAACAAAACCCACAGTGTCAACATCGTGAGGCATAAAGGCTCCTCCTGGAGTCGGGGGGTGGAAATACAAGGAGATACTGGGTTACTGGGAGTAAATATTGGGACAAGCTGTCACTTCATGCTTCCATAGCAACAAAGCTAAAATAATGCTAGCCAGTAAGGAGTGCTGAAACTAGCTCAAAGTGGACTCATTGTGCTCTTCTTATTTTCTATATGTTACAATGGATGAAACTTTATATAACCCTCAAAATGTCACAAGGGGCATTTTAAACTCTGTTCTGAGAGCTGACAACACTCGATTTATGGTAACTAAGTGGTAAGACCAGGGCCATCAAGTAAACAGACAGAAAGCCTCAAATAACAAGGTCACAGATTACAACAGGCTAACTCACTGCTATTACCTGCGTGTTATAGCAACAAGACTGCATAAATTAAAAAAACCTGAATACTTTTTAAAGTCTTTAATTAAAACACATTTTTAAAAAGGACCTGCAGACATGTTGGCAATAAGATAAATTTTTTTACCAACTACTCTCACATGAAAAAAAGCAAAGCATGATTATATATACAAAATAATACTTTCAAGCTTAGCTGAGTTAAAATGAAATTATTGTAGTAAGTTACTTTAATACTTTTACATTGAGCAGCTATAGCAGGAAGAAGAAATGTTGAGGAAGACAAACTTTCATTTAATAGAGATGTCACAAGGCCTTAAGATAAGAAATTGCTCGATTCACCAGTCTGTCAGCATTCATTGTAGAGATGTGAGACCTGTGTGTCATCGCCAACTAAAAGCTCCTATTGTAAGACATAATTTCTTAACATTATTTTGGAAGCAGCAAGGAAAACTTCTTCCTTGAGGTTTTCAGCTATTTTTCAGCTTTTCTGCAAACCTGGACACGATATAAAAAGAAAATGAAAGAGGGAAAGAGAAAAACATGGCTCCAAAGTACACAAAAAACTTCCATTCAACCTGCTCTTTGTGGAGGACATCTTTGAGGTTACAGGGGAGTCAGGGTTTTATTGCCAAAACATTGACTAAGCTTACAAAAACACAGAAAGAAAATAACAGATAGAAGGTCTTGAAAGAGCTCAGGAGAGCTGGCCCCTGACCTGATAGGTTCTTGTGCTGTTGTTCTGTTTTCCTCTGTGGAGCGCGCACTTTTACATATGCAGTGTAGTGGCCTCCACGCATTGAGCCACTGTGTTCGACAATCCCGTACAGGCTGTAGAGGACACGCTCACCGACTGCCAGGTTCTAGTGGGAAAAAAAAGAAAGAAAGATTAGCAAAAAGTAAAACTAAACTTTAAAAAAAAAAAAAACTACCACCAACCAAGGACTTTCATTACAAGCTGAACCAACAAAGTGATGTAGTCACGGAAAAAATCTGAAGGTGCAGGAAAGTTTTCAGAAAATTTAAACTGTAAAACCTTGCAGGACGCAGAGCAGAAAGGAGCCAGATCCAGGATCAGAGGAAAGTCAACATGGCGGTTCACCTTACGGAGGTTCATCCCTGCCTTAAAGGAGAGAAAAAAACCAACAAAATCACACACGTACACACACCAATCAACAATTAGACTCTCAAACTTACTGATGATTTTGCTGAAGAAAACAGAGTTATGGCTGCCTACCTGGTGGAAGCGTTTCAGGTGCAATGTGATGACAGGAGGCAGTGAGGATATGAGCATCTGCTTCCTAGCGCTGGTGTAAACCTTCTCCACTTTCTTATCTATGCAAACACAAAAACACAGTAATGTCAGCTACAACTATTAACTACTTGAGTAATTTAGACAAACACAGAAGCAAGCCAAAATAATATCAGCCACTCAGTATGGGCAGTATGGATTCCTGGACGTCTGTTCAAACTTGAGCGGTCGTTTTAGAGCAGCAGCCTGATATGTGAAGACATGCAGCAGCTCATGAGAGTGAGTCCCCAGATCCAAGGCCTGAGATTTCAGCTCTGTGTATGTTATGACTCACACTACAAAGAAGTGGACCGCTACAGGATTGGACAGACAATTTTCTGTGTATGTTCTTATTCTTTCCCACCCACAACGACAAAAATACCAACTCCACACAACCAACTGTAAAGAATGTGAAGAATACTCCGATGGAAGATTTTGCGTGTAGCATACAGACAACCTGTGGTCTGGGATTCAAATGTACAATAATCTGGAAATAATTTAAAATATGCTTGTAAAGAAAATGCTGGTTCCTCATCCTCAAAGCATTGTACTCTGCTTCCAGATGCTTGTTTTCTTTTACCTGCTGAGCTGCTCTTGCGCAGCTGCTTCATCCTACGTTCAGTGCAGCTCTCACAGAGCAGCCTGTTGTTGCCCATCAACAGCTCCACAGAGGTGAACTGGTGGAGGCAGGACTGGATGGAGCACTCCTTGGAACTGGGTGTGTAACTGTGGGACAGAGCCTGGAAGGCCCCCTGGTGGTGCTGATGGTGGAGATTGTCTCGGCTCTGTGTTTCTCCGTGCTCCTCTGGAGAACAGTGTGCAGATGGAGAGCAGTCCCCAGAGCTGAAGCTCAGGTTGACTTTAGAGACGGCGCTAACTAGCTGTTCCACAGCGCCGCCTTGCCTTGTGGAAGACGATGAAGAAGGAGATGAGGCGGAGACAGGCGTAGGGGACGGAGTGAGGGTGGAGGTGGATGATGGGGTAGACATGTGCCTGTGGCTGTGGCTCTGGTTGGAGGAACGTGGCGTCCACTCGCTCTCAGAGGCCTCGCTGTCGGCGTCATTGCTGCTGTCTTGAGCGCCCGAGTCTCTCTCGCTGCCGTCCGACAGGCTGCCGGCAGCCGCCATCTTACAAACTGAGACGCAGTGGCTTGATCCACCTGCAACACCTTCGTCCTCTGGTCGGTCCCCACTAAAGCCTGCTCCTTTCTCCTCCACAGAGCTGGAAGACCTCCTGCTCTGTTGCTTCTGTGGAAAGGGAGAACAAGTACATTATCATTATCATGCACACTGAAGACTGGATGCACACAGGATACTGCATTTTTATTTTAAATTCTCATTCATTAAAAAAAATAAAATACAATTCTCATATCTGTACACAAGCATTCTAAGAGTCTTTCTAAAGGAACTCTCACCAAAACTAAAAACCACAACAGTCCATCTAATGCATAATCATGCATTAGAAAAACAGAAACCAATGTCAGAGAAACCAAATACCTACAGCAGTTTTCATATAAAGGAAAGAGAAAAGACCAAGATCATAACAAGGACAACCAGAAGCACTCTGAGAGAGAAAACCTCTGCCAAGGCAGCTCACTCTCTGGGCAGTATTTACTTTTCAGAGAACAGCATTGCATTTTCTATATATTCAGTTTGTTTCCTTTGTTGTTTTTAAAGGTACTTTGAGAAGTTTGTAGTTTGGTTTTGTTATTTATCCTGGTGAACCCCATTATAATGTACTCGATGATGAGTACAATTATTCTTTAGTTTTCTTTATTTATGTGGACATTGTTTCAATCTTTAGTTAGAAGAAAAAAAAAAACGTTATTATTTTCTTTTCCTAAAAAAACAAACAAACAAAAACCCCAAAACAATTAATGCCGTGTATTTGAATTGTTATAACTGTTACTGTAATGCATATAAAGTCAGAAGAAAATCAACTATACTCAAAATGTATTAAATAGCTCTAGCTCTTTAAATAGCATTATTAATCACTTTGACCCTGAGGTCAATAAATTGTAATATTTTTATAGTACTTTCTATATGTTGACAATACACACCATACTTGTAAGAATCATAGTTCCTAAGTTCTAAGGCTTTTTGTTAATTTGCAGATAATAAGTTGGTCTTGCAGATCTTGGTGGTTGCCATTCATGGTCAAATTTCAATGGATTGCTAACACATATCTACACCCAGAAAAAGTTTTAGGAGAATTCATTCAAAACTGTCCATACGATTGCATTTCTAGACAGAACAACATGCACACAAACACTACCAAAAACATAACCTTCTTGGCAGCGGTAATAATAATAATAATAATAATAATAATAATAATGATGATGCTCAAGAAAAGGAGCAGAATAGACCTGTACAACAGTCTCACCTGTCCACTCAGCTTCCTGGTATTTCTGTTGACAGAGTGTGTTGCAGAAGGAACCTGCTCACTGTGAGCTGTGTGGCTCTCCTGCTCCCGGGTGCCCTTCCCCAGCCTACCAGGGTTGGAAGGTTTTGATATCTGAGCACAACAAAAACAAAGAAAAAGTTTCAACAAGGACTTTGAACTGATTTCAGCAGATGGGGTTGGCCAGTAAAAAACAAAACAAAACATAAAACAGAGAAATGCACCACTAACCCAGCAATCTGTGAGATAACTCCCAGCTCAAACTGTCTCAGAGAGTTAATTTGTATCCTTTAAATGATCCACAATGAATGTAATTTACAGCAGCTCACCCTCTCCTCTATAATGGGCAAAGAGATGTCAATGAAGGCTTCCTTTACTGTGGATATCTGAAAGATAAATAACTGCAAGTCAGTGTCATGATATAAACTTTTAATCTCTTCAACAGTTAAAATCATAGTTCTGCTGCAGTCTAAGAGAAGATGACTGAAAATGCTTTCATTTCCTCTCCTCTTTCTTAGCTCCACACCTGCTGCTCTCCATCTTCAATGATACTCTTTAGTTTGCATAGAGGCATGTGCTTTGTTAACCACTCTAAGCTTCCACAATTTACTGTAAATGCCTGCTGTAAACAGTTGGTATTCGAGCTGGTCCTTGAAATGATTTATGTTTGTTTTTCCACTGACTTCCATTTGTTACCTCTGATTAATTCTGGAATGTTTCCTGGACGTCACAGCTGGTAAAGAAATCTTGTTGCTTAGTTTTGTTGTCTTTTCATTTCTGGTTAGAGATAAATGTCTGCCAATTTCTGACTAACTGAAAAATACCAGTGCTGCTCCTGTGACAATCATTCAAAGCAAAAAAAAATCAAATAATTAAGGCATGAAATGTCTCACAATGAGTCCTAACTAGGTTACACGGCTATTAAAAAGCGACTCGTGTCAGAGCTGGTTGGTTTAAGAAATGCCAGCTTGTCAACCCTCATGTGCTTCATACGTTCTAATTCTACAGAGGGGAAAAAACCCTACAGAGCAGTGCCTGATTGGTTCTTCCCGACTATTCAGGTCCTTTGCTTTATTTCACTCGCTTACGTGCTCGCACTCTTCACACATGATTGTGTTTGTGAGCTCGCCGACAAAGATGCGGTCGACAAAGTTCATCTTCACACCTTCTTTCCCGTATGCTGATGGAGAAAAAGACAAAAGGTTTTCTTTTATTATTTATGCATGAAAATTGTGATTATTGCTGTTACAAGATTACCTTCAAAATTTTCAACACTATAATTTCCATTTTAAACACTATTAAGCATCACAATTTACAATCACTATTGAGAATTAATGAGATCAAAAAGTGCAAATAAAGGACTACTTTCACTGCTGAGACAAAGGAAGAACATGGGTCAATAAAAAACAAGTGACACAGATCATAATTAACTATTTAAATTTATTAGCTGCTGTATAAATAACTGATTATACACAATCAATTTTGGATACACAACTGGAAGGGTGCGCTAAAACATGAGGATGTTTATTCTTCTCTTCATGAAACTGTCCTCTGCTTCAGGAGTAAATTAACTGCATTTCCTCCAAATGCCACAAGATGGAACTATTGATCTCTGCCGTGTGCCGCCTCCATACGAACCTTTGACTTGGCGTTTGGTCTCCTCGTCTGCTGTCTTCTCTGTAGGATTGTTGAACGCCTTTAAAATGCCTGCTTTCACCCTCTGCATATAACAAAACCAGAAAAATACTAGAAGTCACATTTGAGGTAATATTCATAAATCAAATTAATTATATAAATGATGCAAATAAAATGCATTTTTGGGGGGATATTTCTTGAATTCTCTTTATTACATCCATTATTGACATATCACAATCTCGCCTGCAGCTGAGCCTGACAGGTATACCCATTATAAGCATCATTAGTGTAAAATAATTATTGTGCTTGTCCAAAAATGTTATCATGTAAATCACTTAATTAAATGTGCATGTTCGTGTGTGTGTCGTTGTCTTATTGGAGGTGACATGGTCAGTGAGTGTGTTGTGAGAGAGCTGTGAAGAGGCACAGCCACAGTAAAGCACCAATCAATAGATAATTGGCCATGGTCCATGTCTGAGTCGAGACCAGTCGGCCCCCATTGTCCCGGGACCCACACACTGCACTGGCTATTTAGGTCAAAAAACCCTGTTAATCCCAGCCCGGCCAGTCTGCACCTCATTCAGGGAGCGTGGTCAAACCAGGATGTGGCTCTCCTACTAATTAATTACCAGTAACCCCCATGCTCTCTATCTCTCTCCCCCAAAAGTAACAGCATGCACTGTCTCACACAGGATGGGCCAAAGGGAGGGGAATCTGGTCGGGGGGCGTGAAGAGAGTTGGTACAAGTGTGCAGGGGTGGAAACTAAAATGAAGACAGGGCAAAGAAGGACAGTCCATGCCCTGGGAGGGTAATACCTCCCATCTCAGCTAATTGGTGATAATTGACTGGGTCTAAATTAGCATATTCAGATCTCTGATACTAATGGCCATTAAACACAAACACTTAGGGCCTCTAAAAGGTTGGCTACACACAGAGGAACACAATATCGTGGCTCTCCCGCTCTCTTATACACACACACACACACACACACACACACACACACAATGATGTGGATGTACTATCACTAATATTCAATTTGTGTGTTCATACAAATAAGAAGCAAATGGGTTTATTCCAGTTATGAATGAATCAACGTTTCATGAATTGATGTGTGCATCCTGTTTTTCTGTTTGAGAACACGGGATAATAATAATGCTTTGATTTTTACAAGAAAGATTAGCAACTGGTATGACTTATGAGTTTTAAAAAAGGCATTCGCTAATGTAGGATTAAAATGCCACTGAATCTCTGAATGTGCTGCATAAATGAGTTTCTGAGTCAATGAATAGCGGAGGCCATACCCCCCCTCCCTCTTTACCTCCTTGATTGGATTGGGAGACGGGCTGATGAGTGTGTGTGCATGTGTGTTTGGGAGGAGGCTGTGGGCGACCCTCAAGCACAATGGGACGGCCCTGGAGCTCATTCAGCAGCTGTGGGTTTCCCAAGATCACACAATGATGCCGGTTATGCCACTTGCAAGTCCCCTAAGTGGCACAACTGTTACTGTTCACAAGTTTGAATGGGAACAGGGGAGCCGAGCCCGTGGCCCTTTCGTGGGCCCGGGGCTGACCACTAAACACACCCGCTAACTTCTCCTCCTTGGTTTCACACAGCCACTGGTGGGATCACAGGGGCCAGCTAAGCCCTCCAATGGGCTGTTGTGGGGTCTCCTAATTGCCCCATGAAGGGTTGTGGGGGCAGGGGTTCTCTGTACTTGCCAAAAACATGGCACCATAAGCTTTGACCACAACTGCTGGCTAAAGATGACATGGGTTTATGTGAGCGAACAAAGCCACCCACAAAAACACAGATGAATGTCTTATGGTGATAGCCATCTAGGATAAGTTTTAAGATCTTTACTGAATTACAGCACAATGCATATGTGGAGCAGTTGATAGGACTAACAACAAGTAAGACAATGATTAGCTCCTCATGGCTTTTGAAATAAACACAGTTGTAATACCGCTGGAGCTAAAAATCAACCATCTGAATTATTCCGATGCATTTTTTAACTTAATTATTAGCATGTGAGATTGAACTATCATCACCAAGTTACTAATGTGCATTTTTTTTTAAAGCAATCGAGCTGAGTGTTTGAGCAAACTTTAAAAATCAAGCACCTCTGTGAGGTTGTACTTTGTGTTATCCATCCAATTTAGGTTTGGATATTTATATGTTGACATGAGGTGTGATCATGTTTGTCACTCTGCTCATACAAAAAATAAGTCAATAGATAAAATCCATTAAATTTGTCTACTTTCCCCTTCAAGGTCGACTCCCTGATCACCACCTTTAGCTGTTCGTTTTCAGTCATGGAAGTCCTATTCTGATAATTTCCACAAGTAAATATCAACTTCTGTGTCTAACTGACCCGATGTTTTTTTCTCACTGGCAATAAGAGCTGAGTCTGTGGCCATGACCCAGAGACCAAACAGCACTCTTCACTGAAAGAGTCTGCAGCATCCAAGACTGAAGGCAGCAGCAGCATGACCAGAAAGCAAGCTTATGTTAGGTTTTTTCCAGACATTAAAAGGGTGTACCATAAATTCATCCAGCAGGCTCAGACTGTCAAGACAGAGCTCCCTTTGTAAGACTTTGATGTTTTTAAGACAAGAGTTTGGTGAAAACTTGAACTGCAGTGCCAGCAACTTTGATCCAGCACACACAAGTTTTGTGTGGCAAAAAGAACAAAATTCTCACTTCCCCAGAATTTAAATTTAGGTTAAAAGGTCAATTTTTGGACATACTGCAGGTGATTCAACACCCATTGCAAAGCATAAATGTAAGAGGACAGAAAGGGACTTCCACAAAGTGAGCTAAAAACAGCAGATAATCTCGAAACAGAGGAGGCTGAAGGAATCTAGACGGAAATTAAATCTTGTTTTTGTATCACATATTTCCTAGTCAGCAGAAAACTATACCTAAGCACATTGAAACTAAAACACATAAATCTATTGCCTTAATGTTTGCTATAACCTTAATATGTATTCATGTTGTTCATATTTTCTGCAAATTTATCTCATACAAAATGTTCTAAATGCACCTGAATGAAGACGACAAAAATAAACCACAAACACTTTGTGCTTGATTGAAGAACATAATCTAACAAAACATCGCCCAATTCTTATTCTGGGCTTAGAAAAATCGTATGGATTATTGAAATACATGAAAGCCTATTATGTATGAAGGCGTACTTTAGTTTCTTCTACTCGTATGGAGTCCAGTAAGTAGTGCAGAAGCTCCTGGCTGTCTTGTTGTTGGTAGCCCTTGAAGCATGGAGCTCTGGAGAAAAACAGAAACATATATTTTTTTTAGAAAAAAAAAAAACACAACAAAAAACCCAAAAACAAAATAAACAAACAACAAAAAAAAACAAAAAAAAACACCCAGAAAACAAAGTTAAGACTAACTGAAGGATGGATGTTTGTGAAAACAGTGACAACATCAAACGTGGGAGTGAATCTGACTCAAAAGAGTCTGTTGTTTGTGCACAAAAACTGAACACGTTATCGAGTCTAGAAGAAAACCACTGAACACAAAGCAATTAGAATCCATGGCAAAACACGCAAAAAGAAGAAACCGTGCATCAAGGTCTCTCAAGAGTTTTCACTGCTGGATCTGTGAAATCCTATCTGCCACTATAACTCCTCCTTTCACAATCCAGGTGGACGCAGTATAAAACTTATACACTTAAAGGACCAACAAACAATTTGTTAAAGTTATTTTGGTGGACAGAATATTTTCTTCATACAGTCATGTTAGCAATATAATGAGAATTAAAATCCACCGAGAAGTCGAGGACGCTTGCAAACAGTCATATCCAGGATCTTAGGTTAACAACTTCACTAAATGGCCTGAATAGAATATTGTTCAGTACATCATAATTGGGTGCTCATAAAACCACAAAAACAACCTTGAGCTTGAGCACAGGTTGGGTGAACTCACACACAGTGATCACATGTTTGATTATATTCTGACCAAAACTGTAGGAGGAGGAGCAATTTTAGTGAATGTGAATTGTGAACAGACCACCAGATGAGCTCTAGCTCCATCTGAGTAACCCCATTACCAGGATGAACACCTATTTGCTACTAGCAAATGAACTGTGTGAAAGCAGGTCCCCCTCAGATAAAATTAAACATCTTCTTTTTGTGAAAGCAGTTGCTTATTACACTGAACTTCAATAAATTATAAATTCATTATACTTTATTATAAAAAAAAAAATTATACTGGATGAAAAAAAAAAGATTTAAATAAGTCTTATTAAATACCATTCTTCCATCCATAAAAAAGTAAAAAATAAATACAATGAAGCTCTCTAAGCAATATAAGAAGAGGTTCATAGGCAAGTCACCACTCCTCTATGTTGGATACTTCCACAAAACAGACTTTCTGCTGTGCACAAATCTTCTTGGTAAAGCGAATGGACACCATTAGAGTGGTTAGAGGGGAGGCTCTCCTTGGCTCCGACCCCTGGCTGTCCACGGTGAAGCAGATGTGAGGACAGATGCCAGGGGCAGATGGGTAGCCAAGGTTGGAGCTACTGCAACCTGTTGGGCCGAGGCAACCACATAACCAAAGGACAGGTTGGTTCAACAGGGATAACACATACTGAGAGGCCACATTCCTGATTAGACAACATTGAGGGTGGTCAGAGGTGGGCAGTGCGTAGTAGTGGGTTAACTCCTTTCAAGCCATTGTGGAGCTTTTGCTATGCTATGATCTTTGTATGTTAAGTTTCTTTGTTTGCCAAAATGTTCTGAATAGGAATGCTGCACACCTGTTCCTGTCTGATGAAAGCAGTTAATCCTATTATAATTATTAAAAAGGAATGCAGTGTGTCAAATATAAATTCTGACCAATACATTCTCCTAATGACATTCCTAATCCTACTTATGTGGGAAGATCACTCAGACCAAAACAGCTTTTTACACCCTTGACACATTGCCATGAACAAATGGATGTCCAGGAGAGAAATGGCCAAGCACCTCTCTTCAACACAGGTCAGAACCTGTAAATCTGGAGGAGATCAAAGTTGCCCCACATACTCGCATCTTATCCTAATCTCTGTCTTTCATGCCTCTTTTTGTGCAAACAGAAGGCAACGTGCAGGGGTGAAGATGGTACAGAGAACATATGTTATTTACTGGCAAGCCTCCAGGAAGAGCAGCAAGTAAAGGAATGCCTCCATCTAGCTTTGCCAACTGAATTTGTTGATCAACGAAAAGAGAGAAATATGAAGACAAAACAGAGAGGAGAATGCGTGAGACAGAAAAAAAAAGGGGGGGAAAGAGAGAGGCAGTGAAAAAGAAAAAAAAATGAATGCACATGGTTGGTATCAGTGGGAATGAGGAGGTCTGGAAGTTCATCCCAGTGGAGACAAAGCAGAAGGGCCCTGTAGCCCTGCTCTCAATCTGGCCAATACAAACAGCTGCGGTGCTAACACAATTAATAGCCGGATGAGTTAGTACCAGACACAAGGCCACACAAGCTCCCCCCAAGTCGAACACACACACACACACACACACACACACACACACACACACACACACACACGTTTATTATTATTGTTTGCATTCACTGCAGCATTTAAACACTATGAATAATTTCAAATTAAAAATAATAAACATTTGTTGTCACTCTGAGAACATTGTTAGTTTAACTACTGACTTCACTAATGGGAAATTGAGAGACAAACCCCCCAAAAACATTCATTCTGACTACATGGATTGGTCTGCACCCTCACTGATGCTGACATACTAGTGCTGTATAAGAGAAAGAAAACTCATATATCATGACACAGTAACGTATTTAAAGGTTGATTCGTCAATGAGAAATGGCACAATGTTTGAAACTGTAATATAAAAAGATTTTATGCCTATTGAAATATTCCATAAAAACGCACAAAAATTCTAGTGCAACAGGGAAAAAATACAAAGAAAAAAAAATCACTGAACCGCCATCAAAGATTGGCTTTGTACTTTTAATTCATATTTTTCTGGTTTTGATCATGAAGCTCTCAACATCATTATTCGAAGGTGTCCTGTGTTCACAAACCAGATAGAGAGCAGCAGAGCTGAGGGAAAGGATGTAAAGTTTCAATGCCAGCTTTGAATATGTGCACATGTCAAAATTATTATTCTTATTTTTATACCAACTCTGAATCTGTCTCTCTTCTTTTAATGTGGTGTGTGCTGTATGTGCAAGTGACCTGGATGCCAGCACTAGATGGGATCCATTGTTGTCATGTGCTATTTCTATCAGGGATGAAAGGCTTCTCACAAGGCTTATTTATGAACAATTTTTGAAAGATGTGAGTATGTGGACACAGTACACGGACAGAGAAGAGAGCCAGCATACTTTTCATTTTTTTGCACCACAAGAGTGTCCAGTGGCTGTCCTGAAAATGGAATCAGTCCTTGAAAGAAGCAGGTGTTGATGAATGCCCTCTGTGTGGCCTTTTTTCCTCCAGATTGTGCATTACACATGTGTAGCGAATGCATCCAGATAAAGTGATGGACATTAATGATGAAAATTCTCAAAAAATTGTCATTTTTAATACTTAAGACATTTCAAGTCCAGGTCCAAAAAGGAAAACAGACAAACAGTTGTGTCTGTAATTTTTTTTTTCCCGGTTGTGCCACTGACTGGCTTTGTAGTACACTGGGTACAAGCTGGGACCCTCACTGGCACCAGATACAGAGTGTGGTGCTGGCCGTCCGACACACACTGCTTGGCACTGGTCTGAGCACAGACCAGACCCCGTGCTGTTGGCAGGAGGATGAGGAAGCAAGCTGTGGGGTACTCAGCTGGTTAAGGTCAAATCCATGTGAACACACGCACATTTAACACAAAAATGGGCTCGACTTCAGGATGAGCTGAGTAGAGTAGGTTGACTCATATGGCTGTTTCAAGGTGTCGGAAACAGACTGTGTTTGTCATTATAATTCAGAAGATTAGTGCTGTTTATTCCAACTTCTACCTTATTTTCAAAGCACAACAGCTCCAGCCTGCAGATTTACTTCCCTTTACCGAGAGTAAAGCCTAAATCAGAGTCTGCTCTGCGTGGGAATACTGTAAAACACTGGATCAGCCATGGCTATAATCATTAACCCCTGCTAAGTAGAAAAAAACCATTTAAACTGTGCTGATCACAGACTGAAGGCCCCATTATGCAGTGTGCTAACACAAACATACAGGGAAAGACTGATAAAGAAATGATAAAAGCGCTGTTAGCCCTCACAGGCCAAGGGCAGACCCAATCCTCTTTGAGTGAGAAGAACTTGCAGAGGATGGCAGGACATTTTCAGAGTACAGGTACTGTAAAGGTCGCTGCAACAGAAAGAAAAATGTCCCAGTAAACAAGAGCAGTTCTTGGCCTTGGCCTTTCAGATCAAAGGCTTTAGGCCTGAGTAAATGTAGATAGGCTGCTGTGAGGAGTCGTCTAAAAACAGGTGATAGCGCAGGCTATCATCAGGCTCAGAATCATGCATGTTCTGTGGCGTATAAGTAAATTTAAAAAAAGTTAAGTTGCCAATCACAACACTAACAAAAAAACAACAAACAAAAAACAAAAACAAAACCCAAAACAACCCCCCCCCCCTCCCAAAAAAAACAACCCAGACAAAACAAAACCCCTCATTAAAAATAAATATATATTGAACACTACATACAGCCTGAAAGGAATCTGCAGCAATTGTGACCAGAGACAAGTGACTACAAGCAAAATAACTGCTGGCGATGGGAAGTGGGCGACACCCAAGAAAAATTTCTCTCAATTCCAGGTGATAGTACATACATTAGAGGCTCGCCCAGACCACTGGAACCTGGCTATCCACAAACAACCGTCCGTCAGCTTCAAAGCGATGTGTGATGAATGCGTTACTTCAGTGTTCCTCACTTTTTGAATTGGATAATTTGGCTTCAAGACATCAAGATGGCGATACCAAAAACAGTCATCCCTGCTTCCTTGCCATAAACAAGGGGTTCACCAAAACGAATAGCTCTGCACGTTTGGTTTGACGCAACCATGAAGGGGATTTATGTCTCTGGCTGGAGCAAACCAGCAACTTTTCACCTGCCAAGTGAATGTGTTAACCACTACACCATGGGATGCAAAAAGTCTACATAAACTTCATACCTGTAAAAGGCTACAACATACAATAACTTGAATGCTTATATCTCTATCCATTAGATCAGCGGTCCCCGACCCCCGGGCCTCGGACCGGTACCGGTCCGTGAGTCGTTTGGTACTGGGCTGCGAGAGTTGAGGCTCAGGTGTGCAATGTATGGTTTTCAGGGTTTTTATCGGTTTTCAGCGTTATTTTGTTATCGTTTTGATCGTTAACTCTGTTTTCCTGGGTCTTTTCACGTGTGTTATGAATAAATCTTCTTTTTTTCGGTACCGGTACTAGTTTTATTTTGTTGTATTTATCCGCGACACCTTAAAGGCCGGTCCGTGAAAATATTGTCGGGCATAAACCGGTCCGTGGCGCAAAAAAGGTTGGAGACCGCTGTATTAGATTATGTGAGTTGAATTTACCTAAAAAAAAAAAAAAAAGTTATAAAAACAAAACATTGATAATAAAGTGCATCAAATATTATTGTCATTGGGAATAAACATGAACGCTGTAATTGAGCAATAAAATAAAATAACATATCCCCTGTTTCCCACCTCTTTGCCATTTGAAGCATAAAAACAATGTATTAAATCTGTCATTTTACTGTACTACAATAAAGCTGTATGGAAAAATGAATAGATTAATCATTTGATACAGTTTAAACAAAGAGTAGCATAAAGTGTGGTGAAGCTTAAAGTCAAATCTGTCTATTCAAATGTATTTTAGTGGAATAGATTAGTTCTACTTGAAATTAGACATGTATGAGTGCATAAGAGTGTGCAGTGCTTGCTGTCTGAATGCACAATTGCCTGCATGCGTTGCAGGGCGAGGTGGTGCCAGGTGAGGTGGCATCCCACAAACACACACTACACAAACACCCACAGAGGTCTGTCTGATAAAAGCTAGGTACCAGAATAACTGTAAAAGCCGCACCAGAGAACGATCCAGTCATCCAACGTCAAATGCTCTGGTCATCCACCTGCACTACTAAACAGTGTGAGGCCCCAGCCCCCTCCATACACACAAACACGGTGGACCCAACCAGCAGGGTACCAAGCTCAACCAATAAGTCAGCCAACCAGACACCCACACTTTTCATGTAAGAGCAAGGTCTGCCTGTCACACAGTCTGTCAGACCTTGGATCAAATGCGACACAGGTGGCACAGCCATGTGGAGAGAAGCAGGAGAACTACAAATGGCTAGCTACAGCGGTACAGTGATTTGAGTGCATGTTCCGTGTACGTCAAGGTTAGTGTGTGTGAAAGGCATTCAGCAGAGACCATGTGCTACTGGGGTCAGGCTGGTTAAAAGTGTGCACTGCTGCAGTAAAGGGATGAAAGCAGGTGGAAGCTGTGGCTCCTGCAGTGGTGATGGAGAACAATAATTATGGTGAATTCTGATGGCTTCACTGACCCTGAAACCAAACATTGGCAGGAGTCTGAAGCTGGTGTATGATGATTGGTGATTTTAGGTCCGCAATTACACAACCAGAGTTCAAAATGTCTGAAAGGTTTGTCAATAAAATCTGTGTACTCAAAGTACAGATACTTTTTTACTGTGCTTACGTACTATTTTCAGATATATGCAAGTTGGGTTTTTTTTCTGCCTACTTTTTGCTTTTACTCCCTACATTTTTTAAATATTTGTAAGTTTTTATTGATTATCTTGCACAAAGTATTTACATTAGGAGCGTTATAACATTCCTGAAAATAAGAAACCTGGCATTTATATGTATAGTATTTGTCCATACGCAATTTTGCTAAACATTGGAGACAAACATATGACAAACAATTTCAACTCCTCAAAGTTGTAGCAAGATGGAAGTGGTATGTCCCGATTGAATTTTCCAGATGTTTTTTATGTAAAATGTTTTTTTTTAAATAAATATCTGGTTGTGATTTTAATTGTAGGCAAAAAAAGAAAAGAAAACCAAAAAAACCGCAAACAAAACAAAACACACACACACAAAAAAAACAAGAAAGAAACCAACAAACCGAACAGTAGGACCGGTGGAAACAGCTGGCCCAGTCTTGATGGCATTTTCCACCTCATAGTTGTTTTACTAGGTAAGGTAAGCTATTTAGACAAAATTACTTCTTATCTCTTTAATATACTGGGTCCACTTAAACCAGGGTTTGTTGAATTTCTCTCTTTAAAGCTGCAAAGACATAGTGAGCCTCACCATTATAAATATTTGGTAGACAGTATGGTGCAGTTCTTGTATTCCTTCCAATGCTTGGAGCCATTTTCTTGTCAGGGTTTTCTTAGCTGACATTAACATAATTCTCAGTAGATATTTATCTGCTGGATTAGTTATATTTGGGAGGCCTAAGTACATATATAAGAAATCAAAGGGGATTTGTGTGCAGAAAATCTTTTTCAAACATTTGTGGATATCTTGCCTAACCCTAATTTTTGGGCAGGACCAGAATAGATGGTAGTGATTAGACTTCAGACTGCCACATACTCTGCAGGACCCTCTACAGTGTAGGCAACAGAAAATAGATACACATTTTTTATTTTCCTTCTTTGTCTTCTGATTCAAGATGAGTATCATTAGAATGAAAAAAGTTAGACGAAAGTGAAAGTGATTTCAATCTACTGAGATTATGTTATCATTACGTTAATATAGCACAAGGTTCAGTTAGCCTTGCATAAAAATAGAAGCATCCTCCACAGAAGTTTCTTACTTTAAGTGCATTTCTGAGCCTGTGCTTTTTTACTTGAGTATAGAAGTTGTATCAGTACTTCAACTTTTACTGGAGTATTTGTTACCAGTAGTATTTGTACTTCTACTTAAGTACAGAATGCCTTTGCTTTTGCCAACTCTGCTTGCTTCAGAATGAAAATATTCAAATCAACATAGCCTCTGCTCCAGCTTCACTAGCTTACATTACTTCTCATGTTCCCCACAGATGAGGGGACACATAAAGCAGAGGCTCTGGGTTCACAGGAAGTAGCAGGTGATATGAAAGGTTGTGCCTTACTTTTGGCAGAGTTGGTTGAAGAGGATTTTGGGATTGACACAGCCTTTCCCTGGATCCTTCATGTTGTGGAGGAAGGCAAACATGGCGGCAGTCAAGGGTTCTGGACTGGGCAGCACTACTGTTAGTGGACTCTGGAATAGGAAGAACACATGAAAGTAAAACATGTTGTTCTTATTTGAAGTAATTAATATCTTGTTTATGAAATAAGGCCAGAAATACAGAAAACATGAAAATACTTCAATTTTAACTACTACTAAGTTCTAACAGCATTCAAAAATTTCTGTAATTATGCATATTAAAATATGCATAATTCTCCTTTATTAATGAGAATAATAAGCTGTACCAGATTTGTCTCTGGAGGGGGGCAGATCCTCAATTTGTACCCCTTCTCCTTCACCTCTTGGATAAGGTCAATGAGCATGTGTGTCTGGGACAGGTTCTGTGAGGAAAACAGAATCATGTTAAGACTGTTAAGCGGGGTCATCGTTTTCTAAAGGTGGGACTCGCTTATACAATATTAATGCAGTTTAACATTTTGCAATATACTGAGTACTGCAATAACATCTATTGTGATTTGTCACCTTTCCCCAACTGCAAATTATGTCCTCAAAGTTAGACTTTGTCAGTATCTGTTTCATTCATGTTATGGTTTTGTTGTAAATAATGGTCAAGCACACCAACACTGTCACTAAAACCTGCCATAAATGTTGCCAGTAAGTCTGCTATCAGTCTGCAATTTAAATTTGGGTCAAGTTGGCAATTACTTGCAATCATTTATGACAGTACAGCAATTAACTGTGATAACTCATTAAAACTCACATGTGAAATTCACATTTAACCATTACATTTGGACTTAGCAACATTCCTGCTTTATATAACCAGTATACAACCATTTGGCAGCCAGTTGAATCCTATGGAGTTGTCCTCAGTGACAAAGACTCATTCAGACTGATGGCAACATGCAGACAATCTGTCTGTATTTATGAATTAAACAGAAATTATTTTCACACTTTTGACAATCTTTCAGAGGGATTGCAGTCGGTCCAAGTCAGACTGGAACTGTTTGCGGAAACATTGCCTCTTGCAATCAAAAGTTGTTGTGAGGATCTAACACTCTCAAGGTCTAAGCAACCATTTACTCACCACAAGATGCAGAATGTGAAAAAAGGGCAATTTTTAAAAATGTACTGAAGATCCTATTTTGTAGTTGTGTGACTGAAGGTAGCTTTGTCAAACCAAGTGTGTCCAGTGTTGGATGGTTTTTCGGTTAATTTTAATTAGCTAACATTATCTCAGATGAGGTAAATGAGGTGGGCCCTCTTTTTTTCTAAGTATTAGAATTTATTTAATAAAATATTGATATTTGGTGTCTTTATATCCATACAAAATAACACAATACCAAGCTGTGTTGATTTCCCCCACCATATCTGACACTCTGCCTCTGATTTCAACTGGGGAACAATATTCATCAGGTGCATTAGATCAACTGGTTTTAACTAGAGAATATTGTACATTAAAGAAGTGGCTCCAACTGATCAAAACCACAGATTCTAAGATTTTCTTTCATAAGGCAAAGAAACAAGAAAAGCTATAATGTTTTAGAGATATAAAAATGTTTCTGCACTTAGCTTGTGGCAATATCATGTAGTCAACTAAAATAGCTGCGCAACAATGTTTTCTCCATTTTAGTATGATTTAGAAACTTGTGTCGAGTTTATCACTGAAAAAGGCAAAATTATCTATGATCTGTATGAATTAAATGCAGAGAAGATCCTTGGCGAGGAGATTGCTTGAAGCAGTCATTGTCCCTTCATGTTAGAGAAGCATCTTTTCCTCCCTTTTCAAGAGATATTTGTTTTGTCACATCCTGGCAATAAAGACTGTTGCTATGGAAAACACACAATGGAGCTGGCATTGTGAACACAGACACAGCTCATCCTCTGACAATTATGTGTTTTCACCAGAAAGATTGCAATTTTCAAGGAGACAATACAAACAGACAGGGAGAGGGAGGGAAAAGCATGTAAAGCACGCTCACTCGAATTTCAATCAACGAGGGAGACCCTGAGGGTGATTAACAAAATGGCGGAAAAAAAACAGCTTCATTGTTGAAGAGGCATGTCAGTTTGCAGTCACCATGACATGACCAGGGAAAAACTGAGGAGGGCTCTATAGCTGTGCTGTGCTGTGAACGTGCTCTGCACCAACCGAGTGCCAGTTGTGTACAGTAAAGTCTGGAAATATTTGTACAGTGATTCAAATTACATAATCTTGGCTTTGAATGCCAATATCACATCAACCACAGAGGAATCACAACTATTTTTTGTCCAGAGTCATCCATTTTCAAGGTCTCCAATGTAAGGTCTAAAATAAAATGTCCATTTTAAATACGTTGAGTATCCTTTGAAAGCAATGACTCCCTGATGTTTAGAATCCGTGCACCTCCCTAAAGGAGGAGCTTGATACTTTGTGATGCTTTTCCAGGCCTTTATGCTGTAGTGGTCTCCAGTTGTTTGAAGGTCTTTCTGGCTTTCCAGTATTGCAAGTAAGTGATAGACTTGGCCATTGCAGTAGTTCACTTCATTACCTTCAAAAGTGTCTGGATTGCTTTCAGAATATGTTTTAACTTATCCTTGAGTTGCAAACACCAACCAGTCAACACTGTTGAAAGCGAGCTGACAATATAGTTGATACGAGTTTTACTGTCTTTCAGATCATAGTATGCTTCAGGCCACAGATCACTTGTTTGCAACTCGTGGTGAACACCCTGTGTTTTTTCCCTCCTTCACAGTGTTCTTCACCTGGCTGCATGTTCTCAAGCAGTTCTTCTTTACCATAGAAAGGATACTATGATCATCCACCACTCTTGTCTTCCACAGATGTCCAAGAGTTCATGCACATTTACTATCTATGGCTTCTTTCTTTTTAAAGGATGCCACTGGTGTCACTTTCCTTGGGAGCTGTATGCCAAAAACAATGCTTCTGAATATTTTAGTGTTCTGTTAATGGCAAAAGTTTCTCAGTTCTTGAGTTCTGACCCAATATTATAAAAAGAGTAAGATTCAAGTAAAAACAAAATCATCAAGGACGAGTAACAGAAACAGAATAGCAATACCAACCTGCATAACAGCATTGAAGAAGCAGGTGTTACCAAGGTTATTGATTCCCTTAACAGGGACCAAAGCACTGCTGACTGAGCTCTTGCCTTTTGGTGGGTCAGCATAATCTGGTGGTTCTTCTCTGAGTTTTATGATCTTGGGTGATACTGCTGGAACACATAAAACAAAGAGGTACAGTAAAAGGCTATAAGTTAGAGTTAAATGGCATGATTATAGTGTGCACGTGGTTTTGAATTAAACCTTAATATTATTTTTCATAACAAGACTGAAGTCAAGATGCACCAAGTGAAGTGGGGGTCTTGAACAAATTTCCATTGTCCTGGAATACTGGCCAAAAAAAAGAAAGAAAAAAAAAAGACTTTGCCTTGCACCAAAACTGGGACTGGGAGTAAGGTATTGGGATGGCAGCTGGAAGGAGAGCTGGGTCATTTGGGAAAGCAGATGACAGCTGTAGAAGTTTCCGCTGGTTAGTGGTGGAGGAGTGGGGGCTGGGGTTGGAGAGATGGCTCTCCAGAGCCAGCTGTTACTCCTGATCACCAATGAAAACTAACCTTCCACAGAAAGTAAGACACAGATGGTCAGAATCTAACAGTGGCATACAGCTTGCTGGGGACAGACTAGAGTTAGTACTGGAGCAGTGTGGGCTGATGGCGTGCCAGCAGCTAGCAATATAGCTAAAACCATGATGGGTCAACAATAACACGTTATTGACACATGCTAGTCTTCTTCACTAGTTAACTTATTGTTCTTAACATGACATCTTACTTTTGGAGTTTATCATGGTAAAAAATCACGAATAAATAAAAAACATAAATATGTGACAGTTGCAGCTTCTTCAGGTAAAACGCAGCTGTTGTTCAGAAACAAACGCCGATGTGGGAACACACCATAATCCTCTACAGATTGGCTTTTTTAATTTAGCAGCCTTAGGCACAGAAAGAGGTCTACGCAGTGAACCAGCAGTAATGAGAATACCAATGTAGCCATTATCAACTCCCTAAAACGATCACTGTACACAGCTGAATACTGAAATGAGAGACAATGAATGTGTTCTGTTTGGTATTAAAGAAGAAAATAGACTATTTTAAATGCTAAACAATAACCAAGCCAGGAATGAGACACACAAGCAACTCAAAAATGTACTACTCTTTAATTAACATTACCTATTTGCAGTGAAGAATGAGAAGATATTTCAGTCAGAGTGCATTTCATTTGTCAAATTAATTCATGAATATTTTGAAAGATTTATTTGTTTGTCTGTCAGGAGAAAGCTTTTCTTTAATTTCTCTAATGATCTGGAAACTTGATGTTCATCATATTTTTGTCTATTTAGTCCTAGTACTTTGGGATTTTCATTAACAGGATCTGTTTTTCTGCCTTAAACAGTAAAGGGCAAAAGCATTGAGCCACCGTTCATTTCTTTATATTTTGCTTCCCAGCAACCAGACTTTCTTGTAATCTTTTAAACTGGTCTTGAGCAATAGTTCTCCAGGCTTTCTGAAACTCTTCTGAAGCTCTTTTTTCACTCATTTTTTAGAGGAATATTTTCTTGTTTTTGTTTATTTCTTTGTTAATCCACTTAAAAAGAAAAAAAATGCACCTAAATTAAGGATGAACCAGTGTTGTATCCATACATAACAGATAACTGTAATAGCAGCCTGTTGCAATACACAATTTGTTTCCTTTTCTTCACTAGAATGTGTGAATAATGTCAGAATCACAGTTTTGACAGGTATATAATAAACTTTTTGCACCAGCAAGGTGATTACCAAAGAGCTATTAGCTGAAAACTTGGTATAAAATATCTAGGTATGATGCACCTAAGAAGTCATCATAGCTCAAAAAGAAATATGATGCATCTGACCCTTCAGTTCTACTGTTCACTAAAGCCTCATCAGAAATGGTCTCACTGGAAGTGTTGCTGGCAGTTAGCCATTCTTAAGGAACGGAAACAGGGAGAAAAGGCTTATACAAGAACTGGACTGAAGATCAGTGGCAACAGTACTGATGGAGTGATGAATCAATATGTGAAATTATTAGTCAAAATCTTTTCAGTATTTACAGAGGTCAGGAAAGATTTACCACAGTGTCTACAGCCGTCTTAAAAGCACGCTGGAGGCTCTGCCATGGTTTAATGCTAAATTTCAGAGGATTGTGTTGGAGTGCTTCTTAAAAAATAATGAGCACATGAACTTGTTAGAATTGTACAAACCCAGTTTTTGATTTGTATCCTGTACTTTCCTTTATGTTTGCATATGTTTAAATGGTCAGAGGGCCCGGTGGCGCCAGTGTCCGGCAGCCTCGCCTCTGTCAGTGCGCCCCAGGGCAGCTGTGGCTACAATATAGCTTGCCATCACCAGTGTGTGAATGTGTGTGTGAATGGATGGATGATTGAATGTAGTGTAAAGTGCTTTGGGGTCCATAGAGACTAAGTAAAGCGCTATACAAATACAGGCCATTTACCATTTAAATAAACCACAACAACCATTTTCCATTTTCTAGAAAATTAGTAGTATATATAGAAATAGTGGCCAAAGTCTTTAGCCCAGTACGCTATAGTAAGGCAGATCATCTTGTAGATGATCCCCCCCCCCCCCTGTGGTCAGAGTAAGGCACAAGTGATAGAAGTGAACACGGACAATCCCTGTTATGACCAAGACTGCAGCAATCTTTCAAGCTGGGTTTGTAAAAAGCTAAAATATATTCTTTGATGCAGTACAGGACAAGTGAAATATGCCATTTGCAATACGCTCTGAATGGCATCCATATTATCCAATTGTGTATGTTTCTGTTCCGTGTCCTGTGTCCTGTTTGTTTGTATATGTCTTTTTGGCTGCTGTTACAACCAAATTTCCCCTTGTGGGACAATTAAAGGATTATTCTATTCTATTCTATTCACATTGAGAACTGAATTCTTCTTAGCAGTAGTCAGTCCTCAGTGTAAAGAATTTGTGAATACGCCAGCATGATTTAAAAAAAAAAAAAATCTAATAGTTTGTTATTGTAGTATTAAAAAAATTCAGAGTCAAAGGATTTTCATGTCATTTTAATCGTATTTAAAAAATATTGCTGAACAGAAGTTACAACAGTTGACGTAAAAAAAAAAAAAATTCAATGAGTTTCCTACTGCATAGAAAATATAACCTCTCTTCTGAGCTGATAATAAGACATTTCATTACAAAATGGCAAATTCTTGCAGGGACTGATGGAAGCACTTTCAGGTCCAAAGGCTGTTGAGAAATCCAATAATTGCAGAGAAACACAAAGAGAGTTTGGTCCATGAACACTTTATACATATAAGCGAGTCAAGAGAGCAAGCTAGCAGCGAGGTCACTAGCCTGAACCTGCTTATGTCCAAACCGAGAAATTCAATACAACAGTAAACCTTTAAAAGAACCTGCACCTTTGCTCTTGCCATTCTCTTCCTCAAAACAAAATGGCCCTGCATTTGCACATATTGAATTTATAGAATCACTCTTTGTGCATGTTTACTGAAAAAGCTATTCAACATACAGCGATAGGTAAGCCCACTCTTGGCCGCTACCAAGCAAGCTTTCCCTCCCCAAGGCCAAGGGCATTAAAACGACCGTCCTGGTCACAGTCGGTGGAATGTGAGCCTTGGACTTTTATTTGTGGCCTTAAAAATTTGCATTTTATACTAAATCAAATTCCACTAAACAGTGTCTAAAAAAAAAAGGTCAGCTTTTCTTTTACATAGATTTGAGAAGAAATACCACAACAACTCTGTCACAATGCACAGTGCATAGTTTTTTTTCCGTTGTATTTTCTTGCCTGCACCAATGCTGCTGCCTTAAATTATATTGCTTTAACAGAAAATATTTAGCGCTGATGAGAAATGAAGCAAGCGTATTTAAGCTTGTCCTCTAGATTTGGGATCAAGAAGGCAGGGGCGAGGTTCAGCTTGTCGGGACAACATGCTGCTGAGACGCTCCACCCAGTGGTGCTAAATGCATCTGGCTCTCTGTGCTGGCAACATCTGGAGGCCTATTTTCAATTTCAATATGCAGCCATAAGGGAGCTCCCATATGTCATCACATACAATGCATGGAAAACAAGTGGGGATGAGGAAAGGCCATGGCCTGATCAAAGGGAAAAAAAAAAATCGGTGTATTTTTGGAGTTTTGGTGTGAGACTGAGAAGGTGTGAAAAGAGACATTTACGCAAGTATGGACAATTGAGCAGAAGAGATAGTTGAGTGGGAGTAAGAGTGTGTAAATGAGCATGTCTACTTGTTGTGGTATTTGAGAGACACAAAAATCAACAAAGTGCAACTTGAGTGCGAGAGCCGAGACCTGCACTTGAGCTAAGAGAGAAGCAGAGGAATGAGGGAATGAAATGGATGGAATGGGGATGCCGATGGACACACACTGCATCTGGGACCGTCACCCAAGGTAAACAATGTTCAGGGAGCCATCTGGCTGAGACTGGAGGCGGAGGAGGGTGTGGGGGAGCGATGGGCAGAAGAGGGCAGTGTGGGGGAGTAGAGCGTGGAGGGAAGGGTTGCGACGAGCACAAGCATATGGAAAAGCAGATTTTTCCTCTCCCCGCAGCAGTCAGCGCAGGCAAATGTCAGCATGAGCTGCATCCACGCTTGACTGTGCTGCACTCGGCACCACCACCTGGCTCTCCTTGCTCAGCCACCGAGTATGGGCAGCAGTGACACTGTGGAGCCTTTCCCCAGGGCAGAGGAAAGCATCGTGGTGCTCGAGCTCACCCACATGCATGCATATACACCAACACCTCCTGTACTCCCTGCTCTTTTTCACACAACGGAAATACAAAGAAACATGCTTACTTTGGCAGGGAATATTACTAAAAGTACTTGCAAAAGAGAAAGAGAAAAAAACAACGAACTGCCTTACATGTTCGACATTATCAAGCTGAAGCAAGGCTAACATCAGACTAAAATTCAAGCTCACAAAACAAAACATAACCAGTTTTGTTAAAAATTAATATTTTCAACTTTATTTTTAGCAGTAGCGCACCACAAAGACTTTTTTTTTTATATCTAAGAGAAACTTAATGTAAATTTATACTGATATCATCAAGACAAAACACAGGAGTCTGCAAAAGTCTATTTTCAAAAGGCCTTTACTCTGCCTTCTTAATGCAGTTCACAGTTGGGCTGGGAGACTGTCAAATGCAAAGGCCAGTGGGCGTCATCCACGTTCACTTACAGTGCAGCAGTGCAGAGGGCCAAGGCCGGCTCACTTCATGCAGAGCAGCCAGTCAAGAGGAAGGCCAGGCAACACCAAATGTCTTATTAATTTGCTAATTTGTTGTGACTGCAGGGCATGAAAAGCCCGTTTCCTTGCCATCTGAGGCCAAGAGAACCCAGTGCCATGTTACTTACAGACACGCACACATTTAAGCACACAGATTTTACTACCCACTATCTGGCCTACTTTCATGTGCGGTGGTGGGAATAAAGACAGAAGCACTCTTGATTACCTCCATGAAAGCACCACCAGGGGACAAGCCTCTTACTGGCTACTGACTCGGCAAAGCTAAACTGACAGTAAACTAAGAATTATGGCTTACAAAATTAACAACCAGGGTGAGGAAATCAGGTGAATAAAAGTGCCGTAATCCAACTACAGAATATCTCTGACTTAAGCCACGGTCTCAAAACTGGAGGCTAGAAGTGCAATTCTGAGTACAACAGAGACAAACAGCCCTGGTGCAAACAATATGTAAATATTCCTCATATAAACATGTGATAAATTTCCCACCATGACAGCAACCTATTTAGAAAAGGATTTAATGTGAGTGTGACCAACACCACACAGCAATAAACTTTTTGCAAACAAAATTGTTTTGGCCTTTGAGAATTGGAGAAAAAAAATTATAAAAGGGAAATGAGAGATAAATCCATGTTATTTCTGATCCAGCAACATTCAGAGTCAGCCACTTAATGCAGCTTTGATGTGCTGACTCTTACCTAGGGGTCCGTGTCTGTGTCAGCAGATATGAGAACATGAAACTTCTTACAATAGGAAAAGAAACAAAGGCAGAGCACATATATAAGTTGTGCAGCTACATTTGTCTGACACGACTGTGCACTGTATTCAGGTCAGTAGTAGTGATGCTGCAGTCTGTACAGTTCTTTACTGCATGCCTCCTATTGGGAATGCAGAAAATGTTGGGCGTACACACAGGGCAAAGTGGCTGGATATCAACTAAAACTGTGTGAACTGGTCTGGCGCTTTTAGAGGAGAGTGACTGAAGCAACAACCTATGAGAGGGAAGGATATCGCAATCTGACATCAGGTCAAAGTCCTCCATTTAGAATGTTACTGGAAACATGCAACAAGGTTACCTTCACATTCAAAACTTAGGAATGTCAACTATAGCAAGCTGTCAACCACACAGCAATGACACAACCAATGAAGCACATTATATGTGGATAAGGCTTTACTGGTGCAAGTTCATGTGCACAGGGTGGGCTTTAATTAATGTTAAAATTAATGTTTAATACAAGGATGTTTATGATGATTTGGCTATGTTAAAAAAAAAGAAAAAAAAATTGTAAAGCAACCCTGAATCATTTTCAAAGATATTTAAAGAAAATTGCTTGAATACATTAATACACACATGCAGTCCAGTGATACTGTATATTAACACTCAGATTTTCTTACAATTATAATGCAAAGAATGACTCGATTCACAACCAACATTTTAATTTGCTCCACAAAGACTCCCCAGCTGTCTTACATTCTAGCACCCCTGAGGTCAAGTCGCTTTTTTACCCGGGACTCTGGCACTTGAGCTGAAGGCCTTGATGGTGAGAGACCACAGTTAATCGACTTTCTTTCTTCCTGAAGCTGTTGTTGTACAAAATTATTATAGATTTGGAAAAAAAACCTTGCTGGGCTCTTTTGTGCTTAGGGACTATAGGAAAGAGAAAGAAAAAAAAAACAGAGTACAACAGCAGCTTCTTGAGAAACCCTGGCCTCCACTGAAATGCAATTTCACAAGCTCCTCAACAAGCAACGACTATCTATTTTGCTGCAACAATGGCTGTCCGCTTCTATACCCATTTGGCCGACCGGTGTGGAACAATCAGGTGGCAAGAAAGGTGACAAAAAGGTGACACATAATTCAAAGAAGCAGAGCTGCATGAAAGCTGTTGGTAGCTACAGTCCAGCTCGGCAGATCAATCCCCACCAACAACGGACTGTGGCCTGGCACTGTGTACAAAAAAAGGCTATTCCACGGACATAGGTATATAAAACAAAACACGCAACACTGCTCACCTATAGTCTTTAAAAATGAACAACACAAAATCAAAAGTGTATACCTATGTAAATTTGTCAACCCACCACATGTCTAACTTATGAATTCTCTGTACATTTCTTTTAGAGTCTGTGTGTAACACACACTATGTAGACACTTTTAAAACACTTCAAAGAATCTGAATTTTTCAGGTATGTAATGTACTTAGAGGAGAAAAGATATTCAGATTTATTGTGCCAGGAAGAGCTTGTACTCTGTGCTGCAAAGAACACTTTGTGCCAGTGAGAATTCATTTAAGTGTATTACTGAAACTTAAAGCTCTTTGTAGAGGCCAAGTGTATAGTATGAGCTGGAAGAAAACAGGGTATCTGCTTGACTTGAAAGTTATTTTTAACATTCGGCGTTATGTGTATCTGTGAATGTGTGTGCATGTCCACTGAGAGTTAACGCGCTCCAGCTGTTAGGATCCAGTTGCTCAGACTTGTTGAGGACCCTGGCTCCCACTAGTGCAGCACACAGGCCCAGAGGTGGTGAGACATACAGCAACTTAACAGAGGAAGCTAGGGACAGAAACGGATAGCGATGGAAAGACAAAGAACGACAGATCACAGGGCTGAACCCTGCGCAGCTGCGCTTGTTCTTCAGGGAACCCAGGCGGGGAAGCAGCGCTCAAGCGCTTAATTCCACAAATATGTGCAGTCATGCAATATGCAAGGTGGGGGCAAGGGAGGGAGTGAGGGGAGAGATAGCTGCAGAATCAGTCTTGCAACTTCCACAGCCATGGCTTAGATTGGGGACCAGCTTGCCTGGGCCTCAGTGGCTGGCCTCTGGCCACTGGCAACTGGGCAGCATGCAGCGGGCGATGCAGAGACGGCCTGAGAGACTGAAAGTGATGATGCCCACCACCTTGATCAACTACAGTCTGCTAGGAGGTCTTTCAGCACGCCAGCACAAAGCAAGAGATGCACACTGAGCTGAAGGTGTAGGTACATGTAAGTATTGAGAATGGGAGTTGATGTCTATATGGATGACTGACTCAGTGTGGGGTGGGGGGCTCAGGTGGTCTAAGTGAGGGAAAAGGACAAGTCTGAAGGTAGTAAGTAATGCTGAAAATGCTGCAACTAAAATCCAACTCTATTCTACATCTAGTTCTTAGTATTTCTAGTAAGTTTTATTGCTTTTAATGACAAGTTTGCTGCTCTAATTCAATTTTAGACCGACAGAAGGGTAGAAAGAATATTCTTCAAGCACTTAGCAGCATAGAAAAGCAAAGCAAAACAAAACAAAAAATCAGACAACCATTTCACCCATTTGAATAGTGTGGGGTGTCTCTGCATGAAGAACAGTAGGTCAAACTTCACATGACCATTGCCACCAGGGGGAGCAGGTGTACTGCAGCCGACTGCTGGAATGTCAGCCCTTCACTTAGAAGAATAACTTTTCTGATAGGAGCCCGTCTTATTTGTGGATCTGGCCACAACGCAGCCGCTAACTGGCTCATATACTGTTATTGTGCTTTTGCCTTCTACTCATAGACACAAAACCTAGACTGACCAGAATATTAAGCAAATTATGTAACATGAGATGTATTCAACTAAAGAAAGGATCACCAGTTTAAAGGAATGATAAATCTTGAGCTACACTGTCATTTGGCCCTGCTGAAACTGCAGTAAGCATGTACGTTTTGTATAACTGAGGCTTAATTTGACAACAGTGGATGGCCAGAAAACACCTTACCTGATGTTGCCTTGACAGAGTGCTTTTGTAAAAAGTCCAGGCTCTGAGCCAAGGCCTTCTTGTTGCAATGAGTCGAGAGCTCTTCACTGCATTCGAAACACCTGTCACAAAGAGAGAGGTTAATAAGACCGGGTTCATTTTACTTTAGAAACTAATAAGACAGTATTTAACATCCGAATTGCTTGGCTAGAGTGGAAAGCAGTTTAGAAATCATGATTAGGGATGGGAATTGATAAAAATGAATCAGTGTTGGGGTCATTACTCAAAAATATATTACATATATTACACAGAACACCTTTCTTAAAGTGTTCTTCTACTTAATTACTTCTACTAAAAACTACTCATTACGTTACTTTCATGTTACTCTGTAAAATGATCTGAAACGCAACGTCTCATAATTACCATTTAACTACATAAACCTACAGGCTACAGCCCCACACACCAGCACAAATCCCTATCCTAATAAGAACACACGTGATCTTTCTCTTAGTATTGATGTATGAACACAAATCAAAGATGAAAACCAGAAAAGAGACTTTAAACTGATCGTCACAGTGATTTTACTGTAGAAACATGAACAGGTAGACACGGAGGCTGCAGCCAGACCGCTCAGGCTCTGTTACCTGTTGAATTTAAGCAGCGGCTTCACCGCGAATAACTGCTTACTTTATCACGGTGCTGTTCTGGTGTCAGCATTTACTCAGCTTTAACATCCCATCTAGCTTAGCACAGTGTCGGTGAAAGTGCTTGTAAAGAGCCAAAGTTGTGTTAACAATATAATGCAGTTGTTTCTGTCTTGGAGCAGTCTCCACTTCATTATCGTGCTCTCATCCTTTTATGCAATAAAAATAAAAGTAATGTCCATATCCATGCTGTAAACTGTGACACTTTTTTCCTCCCCTGACACACAAACTGAAATCAGCTGATTGCAGCAAGAGCTCAAGATCTGATAAGCAGGATCGATAAGCAGGCAGACTAATGGTTCCAATGGATTGGACTACTGGGAGCTGGTTCTCGATTCCCATTCCTAATTATAATGGTGGAAAACAAATTTTATTTTATTATTTATGAGCCTAAAATGATGTAAAATAATTTACAAATAAACAAACTGGTCTTAGAATTGTGGTAGCCAGGATCAAAAAGACTGCAGGTGCCTGTTGTTTTCTATTTGAGCTCACATGCTGGCAGCATTCTGACACATGCCATCGCAAGGTGACAAACAGGGCACCATTGTGTGCAGCCTTTGCTTCTTTTCATGACAGTTCACAATTAACTTCCTGGGTTTCTCACCAGGCCTTCCATGTGCTCAAACTGATGGTGATGCAGTGTGACTCTGGGTGGAAAGCCTGTTGATGCTTCACAACATGCTGGATCCCTGACTGGTTACAGCCCTGTAAAAACAGAAATCTTTGTTGGCAACCATAAAATACACTCTGGGCTCACAACATTTAAGGTGCAACAAATCTTCAAGAGCACAGTAGGGTGAAAATCTTTATTCAGGGTCATGTTTAGACTTCCTCTTTTCTTGAAAGTTCCAACAGGCCTAACCACTTCATTATGGACATTTTCTTCACTAGCCACGTACCCTAACAAACAAACCTGAATGCCTAACCCCAAGCCCAAACCTAACCATGACCTAATTGTAACCCTGAAACTAAAACCACATTTTAAGTCTCAAAAATGCCTTCAACCTCAAGGGGAGGTGCAATAACTGAGCATCAGAATGATGATATAAGTGACTTTGGGCATAGCTTGGCTGTTGGTGGTAGAAGGGCTGAATATTTTAGAAACTGCTGATCTATGATTTCCCCCACAAAGCCAAGGCAACAGTAACTCAAATAACCACTTGTTACAACAGAGGAATGCAGAAGAGCATCTCTGAACATAGAACACATCAAACCTAGAAGCAGCTGCGTTACAGCAGCAGAAGACTGTGTCTGCAGAAAAATGAAGCCACAATTTACACGGGCTCACCAAAATTGAACAACAACATAAAAGTAAATAAATAATTTTTAAAAAATTGGTTTGTTGAGCATGACAATGAGTTCATTGTATTCAAATGGCCTCCACAGTTACCAGATCTCGATGCAACAGAGCAGGGCAGAATGTAAAATTAGCATTTTGGACATGCAAGCAGCAACTGTATGATACTATCAAATCAACAACGACTAAAGTTTCCAAGTAATGTTTCCAGCACCTTGTTGAACCTATACTGTGGAGAATTATGGCAGTTCTAGAGGCAAAATGCAGTCCAACCCGGCACTATTAAGGCACATTTAATAAAGTGTCCAGTGAGTGTACACATGAAAGTAAAGAAGCAGTCAAGTTCATACACAAATAAGAATTAAAGACTCTTGAATATGATAATGACGTTCTTACTCTGTTGTTTATTTCAATTTAGTTTAAACTCTGCTGCATCACATTTTGCTTTATTTATCATTTAAAAAAAAAAAAAAAAAAAAAAAACTTACCTGAAAACCACACTTTAGACACACCAGAATGTCCTGAGAGGCTGCTGGCTCGCCATCAATCATTGTCCTTTCCTTTAGGCACTCTGAGCATACCGACCACACACTCGAGAGGACTGATTTCTTTACTGAGTTCAGGTCCACTGCTCTACTCACATGCTGGCAAGTCAGTCCTGTTAACAGACAAGGTGTCTTGTAAGCAAGGATCCTTTTAATTGAAGGTGAATTGCACTGATCCCATAAGAATAATGAATGAAACCTCACAGACTTTTCAACATTGACAAAAAATACTCAAGAATAGTCTATAGGACTCTACCAAGTCAAAATTCATAGTCTTAACCGTAACAGTCCGGTGGCATGTACTGTTACGGTGACTTACCGCTGACTTCATCTGATGATTCCTCATCTCGAGGTTTTCTTGGTTTATTAGTCCGCTTAGTCATGTCGGCGGCTTTCAAGGAGAAGGGATCCTTCAGCCGCATCTGGTGCTCTGAAAGCAAGAAGGGACAACACTGGTTTAGTTTTACACATTTAGGACACCCACACATAATTTTGTTTATCCAGGTACTACACAACTGCTATTATTATTTTCTTCACAACAGAATGAGGTACTTTCAAAATAGCAAAAAAAAAAAAAACCCTACAGTTTATATCAGGAATTGTTAAATGCACACACTCACACACATTTATTGTGTTGTCATTGTACTACAGCACAGTCCTACAGAAATGTGCCAAATCAAAACTTTATGACAGCATGTGTTTACATTCAAATAGCTATGCATACATATCACCTAAAAGCCTATTTAGGCAGTTTTTAATGTATTTGTAAAAATTGTAGAGGGTAATATCACTTGTAATGGAAATTGTGTATTTTGTTTGAGTGTTTTGTTTTGGTTTTCTGCTTTTATATAATTTTTAATATTCACATGTTTACATTTCAGTATTGTAAAACTTTACTGTAGATCTAATTGTTGTAACATTTTATTTGGAGATATTTGATGGCTTGGGCCCCAGGAAGACTAGCAACCACTGTTGTGGAAGCTAATGGGGTTCCTTATAAATAAACAAATAAACATTGAATCGTCAAGCACTACTTTGCTTCCAACAATAGTGAAAAAAAAAAAATTAGGATAGAATAACTAATTATGTTTGCACAATTACACTCTTGCTTTCTCATATTTTATATATATTCAGTAAACTACTTTTCATTAAAGCAGTTGTTTTTTCTCTCCTTCATTCAAAAGCCCAAGCCAACTCCTCCTTGCTGGGCTCCGACTCAACGAAATCCACTTTCAAGACAACAGCACTAAAAACAACAACAACAAAAATTATTTTCTTTTTTTTTTTGCCATACCAGAATAGCCTCTGCTGAAGATTATTTAAATAATTAAACGGTAAATGCAATATGTGGTTTGGCTGTTATAAGTTGGTGTGTTTGACGCTACTCTCAAGCTGGTGTGTTCGGGGCGATTAAATCAGGTGACTGATTTAACCAATCAAAAACTTTCCACTGCTTGTAGGTTTAAGCTGATTTTCCTGGTGGACTCCTTTTGAAATAATTTTTACACCCTTCGCCTAACATGCTACTGACCTAAACGTTTTCTAAACTGCAAGAAATCTGGAAGCGAACGGTCACAATACCTACGGCTACATGATATGCCACTGCTAAATAAAGGCAGTAGGAGAAAATCAGAGTTTTTACGACAGATAACTCTATTAATGGACAACACCATGATTAAGAGGCCTTAACAACCCCGGCAGCCCGGTTTGGGTGAGAATAAGAGGCGCCTAACCCATTTATTACGGAAATTTTAAAAATTAGTTTATCTTTTTCATACTAGATTTAGCGAAAATGGAATATGTATTAACTCACCTCTTAAAGTTAGGCTCCTATGTTGACTTTGTCAGCTAATATGAAGCCAACACTGAGATGTCAGCTCTTCCTGGGTTGCAAAAAAAGGCCAGCTACATTAGCTTGGTAGGATAAAAACTGAACTGGTGTGTTTTATCCAAAATTACACGCAGACATTATGGCTATTCAAAGAAAAAACGCGCAATACCGTCAACAGTTATCTCAATATCTTTTTGTTTCCACCCTTGACTTTTAAAACATGTGTCAAGCTTTCGTTAGCATTTACAGGCAGCACTGGTTATGTGTGACGCACTACGGCAGCTCAGGTTGGCCCAATGCTGCATTCAAGTTGAGTGGGAAAATCTCTTTTTTACTAGAGGTAAATAAAAGCTTGTTTCCCATCTTTATGCGTTTCCCAGTTTCCCATGGCGGCGAATGCAACATAAATAATGTTTTTTGTTTTTACTTGATGCACTTGTTTGATCTAATTAGGGGACATGATGCTAATTTGTGTTGATAAATAGTTAGTTATTACTTGTTTGAAACTATCACTAAGGCATTTGTGGGGAAAGAATTTTGGCCCATTAGGATATCCGTACGTCTGCGCAAGCGCAGATAATTGTCGGCATTGTGACTTTTTTTAGTTGTCCCACGCAGATACGCTTAAGTGAGGGTTTGTGTTGAAGAGCAGTGATAATTTAGAGTGCAGTATCTGGCTTTGATAATCACACATGGCCTTGAGAAGTTGTTGGAGACTTGCCGGTGTTGTCCCGCGGCTTTTATGGAATAATACCGTCCAGTTTGAAGCTTGCGTCCCGAGAGGACAAGGCTCTGTGTCCAGCAGTGTCAGCACTCGCCCCGGTTACAAAAGTGAGGTTTAACACTGTCATGTTTTGAAGGAGCTCATATACTGCATTAAGTATATTGTCTGTCTTGTTTTTAAACGCAGAGTTGCTGTTCCGCACATTCAGTTCAACGCCAGCGAGCACAGTCGTGAGTTATGAGCAGCTGAGGGAGCTCCTGGTTGGGCGGAAAGCGGTAGTTATAGATGTGCGAGAGCCCTGGGAGCTCCGAGAATACGGCTTCATCCCCGGCTCCATTAACGTCCCCCGTGAGTACTGCTCTCTCTACCTGCAACATTGTTGTCCGGCTGGGCTGCCAGGGCTGTAGACTTGTATACTAGTGTAGTATATTCTTTTGGACATGACTGCTTCTATTTTTCTCATTTTTAACATTTATATTTTTAATTTTATTCAACTTTTTTCAACAAAACTTTCCCATGTATTTCAATGGGGAGACCCTTCAAATTCTCATTCAACTTCCTCCTCTTTAAACTGTATCTACTTCCACATACATTGACATAGAGCCACCATTCAAACTTTAAAACGAAGACAAGACATTCAACTATTCAACTTGTATTTATCTTTTCAATATCTATTATACTTTTTCTTCAGTTCCAGTTTAAGTTTCATGATGTTTTTTCACGCGTTTCAGAGTTTATAATGGGTGTGTATGGGACGGAATGTTGGGGCTAGAGTGAGACAGCTCAACTGCTAGAGTGAGAGGAGCAAAAAAATTAATCTTAAAATCTTTTTTAAAACTGCTGCTGTGTCCGCAGCGTTTGCTCTACAGGTATGATTTTACCCTCAAAACGTAGCCATCGCTGTCCTCTTTCATCCAATGTGTTTACTATTGTCCTAGGTGTTATGGTTCTTTCATAAATGTCACCAATGCACAGCCTCCTCCCTCCAACTCTTCCATAGACTCTAATGTTAAAATGGCTCAGAAGGTTCGTTTGAAAATCAGAAGAGCATGGTGTCTTTACACTGTCACCACGTCCATATAATAAACTCCACAGGCATGAAAACTGAGAATTTGGTAGACTGGACATTGCTGCCGCTCACGGTGAAAGAATTTTGTCAATACGACTTTTACTTTTCATTTGGGAGCGATTTGTTTAGGGCTGACGTTTCTGTTCATTTTAAGCAGCAAAAGTGAGGCGCATGTCTGTGTACGTGTGTATGGAGCCATTGGGTGCGGTCACTATAGCAACCAGGCTCACACCTGCCTGCTTAACGAGCTCTCTCTCTCACTCTGCCAAGATTCATCTTAAACACTTCTCTTTCAACTGCTGCTGTGTCCACAGTGTTACAGCCATCATTTTACCCTCAAAACGTCGCCATTGTTGTTCTCTTTCCAACACCGTGTCTTTCAAAGCTCAGACTTTTAAATTTTTAAACTGTGTGGATCCAAGCAGAGGGATCACATTTTAGTCATTCAGTGATTCAAAGAATATGACCTTTTTTAATATTCTTTCAGATGTTTTCTGACTCTAAATGTTCTTTTCTCATTTCTTAGGTTTTTCTAATTTAAAATTAAAACATTTTCAGCTTTTTTCCAACTTCTTCTTCTGTGTAACCTTCAGCTTTTAGCAGTTCAGCACTTTTGTTTTCAGGTTAAATTCGGGTTTTTTTTTTTATCTCATTCAAGATTTTTAACTTAAATTCAGTAATTAATTCATTTCAGTGCATACATTCAGATTCAAGCATTCACACTGCAGTTTCTTCAGAAAATGCACTTTCTAGTTAGGTTTGAAATGTGCTCAATTTGACATACAATTCTAAATGGAGTAAAACGCAAGCAATATGAGCCACTTCATATTATATGGTACGAAGGAGGGCATTATTCTAAAATATTACTACAATGCTTCCAACCAACTGTTCTCCAGAGCACCAAACCCATCATACTTCCTTAACCTTTGTGTTTTTGACTTTACAGTGGCGCAAGTGAACACTGCACTCCAGCTGGGTCCAGAAGACTTCAAAGAAAAGTATGGTGGTGAATTACCTCACCAGACAGATAATGTTGTGTTTACTTGTTTGGCGGGAATCAGGAGCAAGACTGCGCTGAACACGGCCATCACACTGGGATACAAAGAGTGAGATATGTGTCCTTGGCTTATGTCTGTCACCGTCACTGGTTTCCACCTCGTCATTATGTTTCTTACTAGACTTGGCCATTTTCAGTCACGAGAAAAGTTATCAGTATTGTGGTTAAACTTAGACTTTTATAGTTACCACCATGAGACAGCATTTACTATAGTTGAGGTTATTGCCTTGTAGTTACACAATGCTGTTCCTCCTCGGAAGGATACCACATGTCCCACATCACATTTTCTATGTCTATGTGTCAAGTATTAAAACACTGTGATTGTCTGGTGATGGTAAAGTCACATACAAATGCATGATTTTGTTTAAAAGTCTTAAATTATGAAAAGTGTGATTTCGTCAAAGCAAATGTTCACTTTTTTCTTTCTTTTGTGTCTTGTTTCAGTGTTCAGCATTACTCTGGAGGATGGCAAGACTGGGTGAAGCATGAGCAGCATAATCAGTGATCATGGAACTGGAAAGATATTTATATATTTATTTGAAGCTATTTTTGCAATTATTCGAGTTTAGAATGTGAAGTGATGGCGCAGCCTTGTAAAGGGCTTAAAAAAATTTCATGGCTCCTCATTTCAATGTTAAAATCTCAAAGAGGTGAAACCAGTTTGCTTAAATCCACATCTGCCATACAATATTTCTTGAAACCCCTCTTTAATTTCTCTCAGGCTTAACCTCCTTCTAAACCCTTTACAGCTTTTTGAAATAAGCTCAAAGAATCTTCTGAAGTGCTAAAGATTAATTATGCAAATAAAGTCTTCCACTCCATAATGTGAACTATTTTATTATTTCCTGTTGACATATTGTAAATATTAAATTGCTCAACAGGCAGTGCAGACTTTGCCAATACTTAATGCATTTATTAATAAATGTACTATTTAATAAAGTTATCAAAGCTAAATAAACTAATATTTAACTTGAGTCTGTGTGTGTTTATTATTATTATTTTTATTATTTATATATTGGGCAGGATTAGTAGATGACCTAAGAGGACATTCGTTTAAGTAATTCCAGATATAAATAGGCATAGAGAGGCTTGCCGGGGTGACAGCTGCTGGGGAAGTACTACGATTTACTGTATTGAAAGTCCTTGTCTAATATCCTGTATGAATTTGTCACCAACTCTCCACAGGTTCCTTCATCATCCGTGATAATAAATGGGTTTGTTTTCAGCAGGGAAGAATGTTTCCACTACAGTTTGCTGACCACCGCCATGGACCTTGTTCCCTGTTCCTTCTTTTACAGCTTGAGCTGAAAGTCCCTGCAGAATCAGCAAATTTTAATCTCACTGTCTTGTTTAATTTGGACAATATTGTTTTAAGTTACTTTAGTTTATCCTAAAATTCAGCTTAATCATTGTGAGTGACAGGAAACTGGCCTCTAGGTGACCTTTCAGATGCGTTAGTAAATTATCTAGAAGTGTTTATTGGTTTTCTTTGGGGACATAATTGATAGCTTTAAAACATACCTGACATTGTTGTATCACCTCAGCACTTTACAGGGATTTTTGTTTCTTTTATATTTGAGCTTGGTGTTGACAGTAATGACTTGTAAATAAAAATAAACAGTTTTTGAGAATCAGAAAATTTTGTGATGCGATAATATATTTACTTAAGATTTACATCTATATAAATATTTAATTTTGATTGTTTTAGAGTTTTCACCTCTCTGATACAGTTTTTAAATAAATAAGAAAATATTTAAGAAATATATATGAAAAAATAGTTTTATGAACACTTAAACATATTTAATACCATATATTGATGCATATATATTGTATGAGCAGTTCCATTGGTAAATTTGTCAAGAATTTGTGAAAAATTCTATTAATTGACAGCAAAGCTTTGCATGGTATTCAAGACAGAATAATCTTTACACAACGTTGTAAAAAATTAAGTTTTCACAGGACTTAATAGCTCTGTGAAAAACTATGTGCATCCATATGGTTACTGGTAATTGCACTTGATCAAATGATCATCAGCATGTGTGAACATCTCCATCAAAAGAGACGTTTTGGCAGTTTGCTGGTCTGGAGCATTCAATACCACAAGCTTTCCAGGAGTGGACATCCTAGCAAATCCCCACCCCAAGGTCAGACTGCGCTCAAAAACTGCAAAAAACCCAAGGGTAACATCTCAGACTCTACAGGCTCAGTTAGCATGTTAAAGTTCATGACAGTTAGAAAAACACAGACCAGTCTTGCTTGCAGTGGTTGCCAGGAGAAAGAACATGGAAGATTATGTTTACGAAGTTACATCTGAAGAAACCACAAGATTTCTGGAACAATGTCCATTGAACAGATAACACCAACATGGAGATGTTTGGCTATAATGCTCCGTGCTACATTTTGTAAAAACTAAACACAATATATCAACACAAACACCTCAAACATGCTGCCAGCATGGTGGTGGATGGGTGATGATCTGGGCTTGTTTTGCAGCTACAGGACCTGGGTACCTTACAGTCACTCAGTTGACAATGAACTCTGTATACCAAAGTACTGTAGAGTCAAATATAAGGCCATCTGTTTGACATTTGACGGACTGATAATGTCATACAGAAAACCACTACCTTGAGATACTCCATCTAGTAAAGGAGTATCTTAAAGTAGTCTTAACTTTATTTATTAACTAAATTTATTATTAAATAATACATTTATTCAATCAGTTTGCTGAATGTTCTCTGCTGCCACAAGGGCGTCTTTCATAGCAAATGCCACCACCCTCTAAATATAATATAATTATCTGGTATTTGTCATTTAACACCAATAATAATAATGATAATAACAAAGCATTTTTAGTTCAATATTATCATCCATTTTAATAAGTAATAATTAAATATTTAAATGAGTATCAGGCAAAAAAAGTTATAATACCACACAATGATGTATAAGAGTTTGTGGTCTTAGTAAATGAAGTGAGGTTTTATAAATACTGTAACAGAAAGCATCATCATAGTGAACAACGGTTGGTGGAACGTGAAACAAGCAGCTTAGTAGAGAGATGACTATTCACATGACTGAAATATTCCGGCTCTTCCCAAAAGTCCCATGCGGCTGCAAGATGTGAGGTCAGTAGGAGAGAATAGATGCTCACTTAATCCATCACGGCAAGTTTTCACATGGAACTGTGACTAAATCATCTCATAAGTTGGATTTTAATGTTCTAAGCGGACTAAACCAACATCGGCTTTATGCATATTTTGAGTTTTTTTGTGGTTTACCATGTTGCTGTGGTACCTTCTTTTTTATAATTGAGCTCATTGTAATATCGTCCAACCCCTGCCCATGTGATTCTGTAGGTGTCAATGTAAACCATGAACAGGGCTGACTGGCATTTATGCCCTTTTATCACTGTGTCATGTCATCCGTAAACTCCAGACTGTAATCTCCCCCCTCCTTTTCTTCCGCTTCCTCATCTTCCCGCTGAAGCAGTTAATTCCATTTTCTTTTTTCTGCATACTCCAGTTTTAATATGTTGAAAACAGAGCAGACTAATAAGTACTAATTTACGTCAAAATCTTGCCAGCGCTCTTTTGTTCCTCTGCAGCCACAGCCTCATCAGGTCACCCTCTAGCTTCTGCTCAGCATTCAATTAAAGTCCCTCGTCCCATCAGAGCACATCACATCAGAGATGCACCTACTGGCTGCAATGACTTACTGGACCCTGCCTCATTGCCTGCCTGCCTGTCTCCCTGCTTGTCCTCTGATGCCGGACATTAAGGTGGTGGATGTGTTGTAACCCAGGCAAAAACCCATTATGATTTGGATAAAATAAGGAGTCTGAGAGACTTGTGCCCACAGCCATGATCCCAGCCCATTTCTGCTTCTCACAAGCTGCTGATACATATCTGAGAGGCAGGTCAAGCCTGCTTTAGTACGGAGGTTCAAGATTCCGCATGCGTCGGCTCATGACCTGGGCTGTTTTGAACAGAGCAGGAGCATGACTGTCAATGGGGAGTATAAAACCTCAGACTGTGCTGACAACCAGAGAGTGCAACAAAGGAAGGTTCAGGAGCAGTAAAGTGCAGCAAACCACTGACTGTTTCCCTTCACAGAACCAAAGCCACATAGAAACCGCTGCCATGAGCTTCAGCCCAGAGAGGATCTCGTCCTACCGCCGTCACTTTGAGGACAGCAGCAGCTCGTCCTACCAGATCAGGGTGTCGAGCCCATCCCCCACCAGGAGAGAGGCCCGTCGTGCCTCCACCGGCTGCTTCTCCTCTAGAGCCGGGGCCAGCAGCATGCGTGTGGACTCAGTGGGACGAAGGACCATGTCTGCAGCACGCAGGTCTCGCATGGTAGGAGCAGGGTAAGCCATTGGATTTTTGTTTTACAGGCGAGGCCGCGAAAATAAATTCTTCTTCTACAGGCTGTCTTTAGGAATAATTTTAATCACTTAAAGGAACATATTTTGGTGCCTGTGGCTGTAGGTTAACTTGTATCAGTCATTTCAGTGTGAGTGCAGGTGCCATGGTGTGCGTTGGGCCGAGCGGAGAGCCTGCCATAGACCTGGATGTGGCTTCAGCTGAAAACCAGGAATTCCTCAGCACCCGGACAAGCGAAAGACAGGAGATGATCGTTCTCAACGACAGACTGGCCGTATACATCGACAAGGTGAAACAACCTTTTTCAACTCGATTTTACTTATTTTGATAGGCGCAGCGAAAAGCAGATATCACACTGAACTCAAACATGTTGCACAGGAGTAATTCTCATCTTGTGGAGTGTGGTTTAGACTGAGTTTTCGTGTCCTTACAGGTGCGATCGCTCGAGCAGCAGAACAAGCTACTGGAAACTGAGATTGAGGCCTATCAGAACCGGTTTGAGAAGCCTGTGGGTCTGCGCCTGCTCTATGAGGAACAGCTGAAAGAGCTGAAGAAGATTGCTGAACAAATGAGAGTTCAGAGGGTGAGACGAGAAATCTCCCGGATCCTGCCTCTGCTCTTCCTTTGCTTAGACACTCAAGAGGGCATTAAGTTTACACCTCACCGATCTGTAGAAGATCCACCCAAACAACGATACAAGACGTCAACTTGGTGTTTTCAAAGTTCTTTACCTGGTAACAAGCTCATTTCTGGCAGGCAATTTGAGGGGGATCCTGACCGTATTTGGGTGTCAGACTACAGCTGTTGTCAGATGTGTTTTATGCACAGATGAGATGACTTGATAATGTGCTGGCAGGCACACACACAAGAATGAAGCTGAAATATAAAATGCAAAAGGCTCAGCTAGATTTTGCGCACACCCTTGTGTTCACCTTCAAATCTAGCAGACAGGCGTCTTACTTATGCGTTCTTGGTTTTCAGGACATTTCCTTGGCGTCCAAAGAGTCTGCAGCTGCTCAACTAAAGGCAATCAAAGTCAAATATGAGGAGGCGGTGGAGCTGAGGAAGAAAGCCGAGTTAGACATTGAGGCCTTCCGTCCAGTGAGTGACATTAAATTAGCCACTGTCCTGGGTGTGAATGTCGCCTACACATTATTTCTCAGGGGCAGACATACATGATAACACTTCTGTTTATTTTTCAGGATGTGGACAAAGCCACCTCCTCCCGCATTGCCTTGGAGAAGAAGCTGGAGCAGTTAGAGGTTGAAATTGAATTCCTTAAACGAATCCATCAGCAGGTGGGTGACATCTTTACGTAGGAATTAGCTATTCCAAGTTTGCCTTTTATTTTTAATGATTCCTAAAGGCCTCTCTTTTTTTTTTTTTGGTTTAGGAAATTGATGAACTCATGAAACAGATCTACGCCGCTCACGTCTCAGCCCAGAGTGCGTTCACTCTGCCCGACTTGGCTGCTGCTTTGAAACAAATTCAAACCCAGTATGACGATATCGCAGCCAAAAATCTCCAGGTACAAAAATATCACACAAAACCGCTTCCAGATGATGAAAAGTACACAGTTGAGTCTTCTGTAACGTTATCATTCTCCACTGTTAGGAAATGGATTCGTGGTATAAAAGCAAATTTGAAGATCTAACCCAGAAGACGTCGAGGCATGTTGATAAAGTTCGAAGCGTTAGAGAAGAAATAGCCAGTGCCAAAAAAGATGTGAGTATTACAAGTGAAAATTAATATGTAAGAACCGTTTATTAATATTGAGTGTCTATAATTGGGCTGAAACTGTCCCTAGATCCAAAGTAAAGAACGAGATTTGGATGCCATGCGGACCAGAAACGAGGCTCTTGAAGCTCAGATCCGTGAGACACAAGAGAAGTACAGAAAAGAACTGGAAGACCTGCAGGTAAATGTCGGCTCATGTTGTCCCAGGGTGCACACCTGATCCCACCAGAGTCAGTCATAAATACACACATGCTCTCACATTCATACATGCAAACACAAAGCCACTACAACAACACATTCATTTTATAACCCCGATTTCCTGATAGGCTCGGATTGAGGCCCTGCAGCTCGAGCTGAAATCCACCAAGGAGAAAATTGCGCTGCACCTGCGTGAGTACCAGGAGCTTCTGAATATCAAGATGGCTCTGGAGATTGAGATCACAACTTACAGGTAAGTGAAAAATAGCCACCTGAAAATGATTTTTGGGTTGTGTCTTTGAGTGAATATTAATAAATATGGTAATTTTTTGTCTTTTTTTTTCCTCTGCAGAAAATTGATCGAGGGCGAGGACCTGCGGCTTTCTGGCATGATGCAAACCTTATCTCTCACTAGCTGTAGCATGAGCGCCATTGGTGCCGGGATGAGCATCAGTGGAGGAGGCATGGGAGGTGCAGGTGGAATGGGTGGTGGACTGATAGGACGTGGTGGTGGGGGAGACATTGGGGGCAGAGTAGGAATGGGTGGGGGCATAGATGCAGGAGGCATGGGAACAGGTCCAGGAATTGCAGGTTTAGGTGGAAGAATGGGTGCTGAGGGAGCCAGTGGTAAAAAAGGTCCTGCTGGTACATCAGCTGGGGCAGACTTTACTGGTAGTCATGGATTAGGAGCTGGGGGTGTAGGTGTAGGTACTGAAGCTAATGGTGGGGTTGTGGGCAAAGGCAATGGCAGCAGAGCAATGGGCACTGGAGGAACAAGTGGTTCTGGTGCTGGAGGTGTGGGAAACCTGGGATTCGGTACTGGAGGCAAGAGTGACAGCAGCATAGGTGGGACTGGAATGGGTGGAGGTGGTAAAACTGGAGGTTCAGGTGGGATGGGTGGAACTGGCACTGGGTTTGGTGGAGGAAATGGTGGTGTAGTTGTAGGAAAGAGTGTTGGACTTGCTGGAGGAATAAGTGAAGAGGGTAGTGTAGCCCGTGGAATGGGTGGTGGAGTTGGAGGCAGTGGAGGAAGTGGGGGTGTGGGTAGTGACGATGCTGCTCTGTCAGCTGCTAGTGGCATGGGGAAGACAGGTGGAGGAAAGGGTGGCATTAGTGGCACCGGGACTACATATGGCTCAGATGGACATGATAAGAACATCGAGGCCTATGCAGAGCAGGCTGTGGAGCTGACGGAGAGGAGGACGGTGCTCATTAGGTAAAGGTACCATCAGGTGTTTTTGCAGTTCTTTCAAACAGGACAAGCACTCACACCCAGAAAGTACAACCAAACACTACCCTTCATTAAGAAACAATGACTTAACCTGGTCTGTGACAGAGTCGGGTGTGGTTTAACATGCTTGTTTCAGTCACTTTGTCTCTCTGTCTCTCTACAGAACAGTCAAAAATGAGGATGATGTGCTGGAAATGGACCACCAAGAACAGACCTACACCATCACCGGAGCGGCCGATGAGTCGGACAACGAGTGAGCAACACGAATTCCCAAGTGACCTCCTCTCACCCTTAAACCTCCACGCCCCTCTGAGCTTTGCACTGACCAAGCCCCATGTTTGGACACTGACCTTTGCCCTTTTGCCCCAGACAAGAAGACCATGACTGACCCTTTTGCTTCAAATCAGGGGCTTTAACTATGCCTCACTAGACAACTCAACATATTCTCTAAACTTTTGTGACCCCCCCCCCCCTTTTTTTTCTACATGCCACAAATAAAGCTATCAGCATTGAATTACCTTGTTGCTCTTTTATTTTGTGTCCTTTTGAAGAGTTTATATGAGGATAGAGAACGTCATTCAGCAATAATTCAATGCTGGTTAAACCTCATGTTTTGCTTAGCACAAAGAAATGCTCCTTAGAATCCTGGCTTTGGCTTGAAATGATGCAGAGTGAAAAAGGGAAAAGGAAGTCATGAGGGAACAGCAAAACAGAGAAAGAGAGGGGGAAAGGGACAGAGTCACCTGAGGGTCGAGATGGTTGCCCTGACACTTTCTGCAGGGCTGAGGAATCCGTCACTCAAATGCGGTCCTGCAGCAGAGTGACTGCACACAGCCGTTTCCTGTCCTCATTCCATCCATTTCCACACCTTTTCCCACTGCGGCTGATCGGGAGAGATTGGATGTGGCCAGCAGATGCCAAACACGCTCAGTGTCCTGCTCAGGGGCAGAGAGTGAAGACATGCAACACACCAATCAGAGACAGAAAGCGCAACAAAGACTGGAGTAGAACCGGTGGTCCTGTGCTGTCATGGCAGCAGTAACATTACTGTACCATTATTATTATAATTTGGCACATCTCAGGAAAGATAGCAAGTAAATAAATAAAACAAATAATTCTCGGTGGATGGAAACCCAGAAAGGCTTCCTCAGTTCAACGTAATAAGGCTTCAATGGAACTTTTAGTTGTTTGATTGAAGATTTTTTGATGTTTCATTGGCAGCTTTAGAGTGGATATATGTCAATAGACAATTATTATTATTTTTTCTGAGTAAATAACTTAAAAAGGAAAACCAGAAACAGTGATACACGTGGGATAAATATGAGTGAGTTAATTAAAAGATCAATAAATACATTTTAAAATAGCAAAAACAGTCAAAGCAAAACAAAGAAAAAGGGGGAAAAGAACAGAGAAGAAAATTAGTAAATTAGACTTAGTCAAGTATTTTAGTGTGTAACCCCGTATTTCTTGCTGCACAAATTATTTATCTGAATAATATGCACTGACTTCATTTTAAACTCACGTCATTTTCACGAGCTCAGTCCACTCAAACACGGAGGAGAAATTAGTTTGAACCCGAAGCTGTCCGTCGAAAATATGACGCTCATGTGAGAATGAAACAGGAAAGCATTTATTATCGATAGCCTCACGTGTTTTTTTTAAATGTGTGGAGCTCTCCATGGTGCTTCCGTCTTCACACTGAGAAAACTCATTGGGGGAAAAAGTGAGTACATTTTTATTTAAATATGATAAATAAATAAATAAATAAATAAGTATTCTGAATTCCACAGCATATAAAACAAAGAGGCAAAATGCGCTCCTTTAAAATATATATTTTTAAAAAAACCCTCAAAGACAGTGTACCTGATCATTGATATTTTTATCGCTTATGTTTATTATTAGTTGCAATTTCCTTTTAGGATGTAAAAAAATACGAGACTGAATTAAATGTTGGGTTGTTTTTTTTTTAATTCTTTTAACGTTTAACTTGTCGCAGAAAAATGTTAGAAAATATTGACCTCCTTGTTGAGATAATAACCGTGAAGTTCGCTAAAAATGTCTAACCATATTCAGCCATGCAGGCGAGTCAAGGTATCATGTCTTTAAGCGTGCTCTTTGCCTTTATATTTGTTTGTCTCACATTGCCAGCTTGCAGAGACAAACCCGCCGAAGTGGGTCACTAACCTTCATCCTGGGAGAAAAAAATGCGCTTTTGCTCGGGGCGAGGGAAAGAGCTCCTCAGATTCACCGAGAAGGGCAAAAGTTGCGACTTTCTTTGAAGCCGGTGATTCTCTGTCACTTCGGCGCATATGCTTTGGGTAGCTAAATCCCAATTAGGGTCGGCTGACACGCTGCTCTATTCACGGGCGACCCTGCCTGCATACATTTGCCTAGGAATGAACTCCTCAAATAGATCTGCTGCTAAATGCGCCGGACAGCAGAGAAAATCGGCCTGAGTGACACTTTCTTTCTGAGGCGGTCGAGTGAGAAAAGGTATGAATTTATAAGGTACACCGAAACATATCAATTCACGGAACTTCACGCGCCTTTATCCGCGTCTTCTCACGCGAGACAAAGTGAGTTGAAGTCAGGGAAAAGTGGCCTTCCAAAAAAAAAAAAAAAAAAACTTTGTTGAGACTTTGAATACCAAAACGCTGCAGCCCACTTTTGAGTAGGGATTTTTTTGAATGCAATCACGCATGAACAGCGCTGAATCGGATGCCATTTATTCGGCTCCTCTCTAATGCGATTTTGAATATTAGTCTGGGTTAAAATCCCAATCATGTCATCTGGTGGGAGTCCCATACAAGCACAATTACTATTCAAACGCGTCTCAAATGTCCCACCCGCATCAAGGCAGCTGGTCTGCCCACGGTGCAGCTTGCATCTTTCTCCAGGTTTCTCAGAGTGTGAAACACCTCATAGATGAGCAGGGGAGGGTGTTTCTGCAAAAGCAAAGAAAAGCACGGAGAAGATGGACGGTCTGCTCTGAGAGCAGGCACGAATCTGAAAGGAATAATAATGATTGTTTTGCTGGGTGGGATTCGGAGGGGCCAGAGAGCCATACGCGCGAGGATTTCAGTTTTCTTTCTTTCGTCTTCTCCTTTTTTTTCTTGAATCAAAATTTAAGTGTGACCGACTGAATGCGAGAGGTGGGCTACACAAGATGTGCTGGCTTACACGCGGAGAAATAAATGGATTTAGAGGAAAACAAAGTCATTTCTAAAACGTGGGAATCTGTGAGAAATAGGCCACATTGCTAAGTGGGACAATGATTGGGCTCTCTCCCCCCTCCCTCCCCTGAATAGACCCAAAGAAAGTTTATGGGTCGACATAAAAAATGTGTTTTCTTCTGCACTCAGAGGGGTCTTCAATGGTTAGACCATTGAAACCAGTCCAGGAGAGGTGGTGGTGAACCCTTGGCACCCCTGAAGTATAGTCAGGGCGCATGAATGGAGATCCCTGGTGGGGCATTGCTCTCCGTATTTACCGCGTTGCTTTGCAGACAGGTTGTTCCTCTATATTCATGGGTCATTAATGGCCAACCAGTTAAATCAGAGAGAGCCCCACCGTTTAGACAGTTTTAATCCAAAAAAGGCTGGCAAGAGGCAGGCAGGGAGGGCCATAAAAAAGAAGAAAAAACCCGACTCCCACCTCTTCCGAGCACCAATTCTTCTCAGGTCGTTATTTAAGTTTATTAAAGAGAAGAAGAGTTCATTAAAAAGAAAGAGCACTCGCAGAATCCGCAATAGTTTCTGAATAAAGATCCAACTATGTAATTAATGTTTTTCTTAAAAAAAAATAGAAAAAAAAGAATAGGAGGAGGCACAATAAGGCCGCTCCAGCCATTTAATTTCATTTAATTTTCCATCCCATTTGCCTCCAACACTGCCGTCACTCTGACACCGAGCCTTTTGACCACTCTTCAGGGCTTCAGAGCGCACAGCGGAGCGGGGATTCACCCCGGCGACTTTTTCCGCTAACAGAAAGGCAACGTCTTCCCCTCTTTTTTTCTTCGTTTTCTTTCCTCCTTTCATTCACCCCACCTCCTCCTCAGAGAATAATTAATTTCACTGTGGAGAAGTGCGGGCCTTTAAAGCAAAGCAGGGGTGGATGGGAACCAGTCGCAAATGGCGAGGCGTTAATAAATAACTCCCCCGCACAGCCGGGCGCAAAAACATTGACGAGATTGTTCGCGTGTAGTTCAGGACTGTGGAGGAGCGCAGGGAGGTGGGGGCGAAGGGGGAAAATAGTACCTGAAATAGTTTATTTTCATTTTGTGTGAAATAGCTTATTTTCATTTTGTGGAGAGATAGCGGAAATGCACTAATGAAGTGCTTTTATTTCATTTTATTTTTTAAATTATTTATTTATTTATTTATTTATTTGGGGTTTTTTTTTGGGGGGGGGGGGGGGGGTCTCTTTATTTATCACCATCTTTTTGGTTCTAATGTCGCATACCCACAGTCTTTCCTCACTCTAATCCCCTTCCAAGATAGTTTTAGTACCACATGTTTTACATTAATTGCGTGTGTGTAAGAGAGAGACACAGGGAGACGTGCACAGTGGACAGGTCAGAGGTCAACTTGTTCATGGTCTGAACTGATCACCCAGTTGTTGTTTTTTCAGTTCAGACTCATAGACAGCATCAAAAAGCATCCGTATCTTTAAACAACCTGCTGCGCGGAGCCTCATTGTGAATGTGATTCTAAGTCTGCCAGTACACAGACACTGTGTTCGCCAAACAAGTGGGTTTTGGTGGGCATCACATAAGAGCTACAGATCCAAGAAAAATGTTGTTAGAAATAACAGTTTTGGAAAGAATATGGAAAGAATAATTAAAATATATTAACATCCATTCTCAAATGACTTAACATCGCAAAAAAAAAAAAAAAGAAAAAGAAAAAAAGAAGTACACTGTATAGCCAGACCTGCCTGTGTGAGCTCATGCAAAGTTTTGGAGATACATGGCTTTCATAGGGCAGCGATGTTACCATGGTTATTTGACTTTATTTATTTATTTATTTATTTATTTATTTTAATCAATAAATTAATCATTCAATCAACCAACAGGTTCAATTACTATGTCAGTCCAGCCACAGGAAGCAGCCAGTAGAATCACCTTGAATCCAGCGTTTCTATTTCTAGCCTTTTTAATAAGAGAGACAGACTGAGCATATTTTTTTCTTTTTGTCATAATAATAAAAATATTAATAACAATGACAATATATTTTTTGAGAATATATTTCTTTGTTAAAAGAAACAGCCTTTTGTACAAACGATTTTCCATGTTTACATATATATACATTCATAAAATACCATATATATATATGGTATTTTTATGAAGGTATAAATAAATATATTCTGCAATAATTCTATTATCTTCGTGTCCCTGAGCAACCAAAAAGAAAAAAAAATAATCTGTTGTATCTTGAGCCAAGAGAGCCACAAACAAAGAAAGTGTGAGCGTCGTGAAGATGATGATGATGGTTGTTTCTTTCTCTCTCCTCCTGCTGGTGGTTCTCTCTTTTCAGTACCTGCCTGATCTCAACCCGGCACACGCCGAGAGTCAATAGAAGTTAACAAGTCCTCTAAACTTTCCTGCGCCTTTTGTTAATCTAAGGACACAAAGGCGGAGGCAGAATAAAGCCCTTTGAAGTATGCAAAGCCTAAAGAATGCCAGCCAAGTAGATTTAAAGTAGCCACTGATTTCCAAAAACCTGCCTTGAAAGGGAAGAATGGAAAAGGGTGAGGATTTATGGAGAAATTATACAGTGGATTTGTCAGTTAAAATATCGGAACTGTCTGGAGGACAAAGCCACATGCTGAGGATTAATGGCCGCTCTGGACCTTTGATTCTGCACCCTCTTTTCTCTGGCCTTGACAAATTGGATTTCGGGGATGGGAAGGTCGCCTGGCCCTTTGTGTCTCTTGACCGTTTTGGAGCAATTCATTATACAGCGGGGTGAGGGAAAGTCTCCATGTGACCAGGCCGGCCCGTTTTCTCTCTCCACACAGCTGCTGGGTGAGCCCAACTCTCTCACACTCACTTCCACACAGTCACCGCTGCTGCTACAAACTCAGGACCGCTCCCACCCCCCACCACCACGTCCTCCTCCTTCTCTCCCTCCTACCTTACAGCACAGCATCACCTCTTTGCTACAATCCCCCCAATCTGAAACACCCTCACACACTTGCATCCCCAGATACAGGAGTGGGTGGGTGGGTGCGTGGCTGGGGGTAGGGTGGGGGGTAAACTTACTCTGCTCCATCACTAGAAAAGCCGGAGAGCATAACGCCACCGCGTCACTTTGAGGGCGGACATCGGCCTGTCCTCATCATCTCCTCTCGCTTCATCCCCCTTCCCTGCGCGCTCTCCATACTTCCGTCTCCATCAGTCTTCATGGTTCTGATCTCACCCCACGCCATGCAAGCCACCCGGGCGTCCACCACCGTCAGTGTGTTTGCGGACTGCAGCATCCCGGCCGGGCTCCGGATTGGACCGGTACCGGGCATCTTCAAACTCGGGAAGTACGTGTCGGACCGCAAGGAAGTAGGGCCCAAGAAAAAGGTATGTTTAGAGCATTAAAAGAAGAAACGTGGAATAATTGTCTCTTTCTGGAAAGTTCTTGTTTTTACTTTGCATTTTCGAGTTTTTTTTTTGTTATATATATTTTTTTTATTAATAACGGTTTTATTTTTAAATTAATTTGGAAGATATAAAGATTGATTTATTTTTGTAAGCTTGCCTTTATTCAAAATCATTTTCGTTATTCCAAGTTTGTATCGGAACTGCTTTATTCTTTCGCTGATATAATATACATTAAAGCATTTTACTATATTTATATAGTATATTTTACACGTGATTAGAATTATGTATATTATCTTATGTTTTTAAACATAAGTAGCTCCAGCAACACTAGAAATTAGATGTATATTTTTTTAAACTTGCTCTGTCAAACTCCATCGGGCCTTGAGTTAGGCTTTTAATTGGTTTGGCCTGTCAAGTTGGAAATAATTGAGTTCCATTAGCGGCTGACTTGTCAGTCTGTGCTTCTACTTAACCGGCCTAATGGGCGACCCGGGTCTGCTGTGTGGGATTTCAACCCCTCAGCCGCCTCACATTTCTCTGCCTGGCGGGCCTGTTATTCCGATGAGCCGTTTAATTTTAATCTAATCCGGCCACAGAAAGATGCCACTGAGACAACATCCTAAAACAAATCAGCAAAAATAAAGGAAAATAAAATTAATTTAAAAAAACATAAATAAACAACTAGATTGAAACAGTGAAACATGAATTAGACCCACGTTATCAGCAATTAATTATTTAAATTAAGTGAAGCTTGGGGGTTAAATGATGCCCATTCAAAGACCAGCATTTTTGCACTTTTTAAGTACTTCGGACTGGAAGTATGGGGGGGGGGGGGGCAAACCAATATATCTGCCCCCCTTTTTTTTTTACACGCGCAGTAGTGAAGACTTTGCGGCTCTGTGAGCATCTTTAACTGAACTGCGACGTGTTATTGTTGAAGCTGTCATCGGGGGTGATTGATGTGTCTAAATGCGTGGCCCCGGGCTGCCGGCGATCATCAGGTGCAATCTCTGTGTCACGCTTCGATCTTTAATGTCCTTGAACAGTTTAGAAACGCTCTGACACTCCTCAAATTCGTTTCCCATATCAACTCAATTAGGCCCGTGTGTCATCCTCTTTAATGAATTATCAGCAGAGCGGAAAAAGACGCATTAAGCGCGTTTTAAGGAATATTATTAGTGGCCGCTGAACCCTTCAGGTAGCTCGACTTGGAAGACAGTCGTTTGTGGCAATTTCGTTTTTTGTAATGTGAAAAAAGACTAAAATAGCAAAACTGCATTTTTTTTAAAGAAGGCAGCGACCTTTCTTTTAAAAATGTTCCTTTTTCTGATGGTCAAAAATGGCCCTCACTGCTCACGTTTGTCTTCATCGTGTTTCTCTTTCCCCCCCTGGCTCAGATCCGCTTGGTAAGGGGGGAGTTCGTAGATGAGTCAGGATGTCCCGTCCCGGACTGGATCGGATTAATCCGCGCCGCCAGAAACAGCCAAGAGCAGAACCTGGAGGCTTTGTCGGACCTGCCTGGCGGACAGGTGAATATTTTAAGCCCGTGACATCACAGTTAACGGCCTCGTGAAGTTTCTCATGAGCAAATTCCTTGCCCCTCTATATGGACTCTTAAGTTAACACTGCTTTTGTTTTTTCTTGAGATTTTCTACCGCGTGCTGAGAGAAATCCCCGCAGGAGAGGAGCTTAGTGTGTGGTACTCCAACGCTCTGGCCCAGTGGTACGACATCCCCACCACGGCCACTCCCACGCACGACGAGAAAGGTAAACGAGTCTGCAGAGAGTGGTGCTGCTAACGTGGACAGTTGAACGATTTTTAATCCAACAACAATAATAACAATATCATAAAAAATCTGTGACTTTTTTTTTCCTTCTAAGGACGCGTGTGTCGTTTTCACGTGAACACTACCTTCTGTGGCCATGGCCTCCGATTTACAGATCTGACACATCGACATGTTGAGGGTTTTTATCACCGTGCAGTTAAATGACTGCCAATACCCCATAATGTGACTGCTTTATCGCTCAGAGATGGAAATCAGTTGGATGTTTTTTGCTTCCCTGCAGGCGGATTATTTATTCATTTGCAATTCTCCATGTCGCGCGTTAAATAAAATATCGTGGTTAAGAAATCAAGTGAAGAATAATATAGCCTACTGGAATAAAAAGATTCGTGAAGGGAGAGAAAACTGAACTTTTAGCTGTATTTTGGGTGGTGTTTAATTATTAAAAACTAGTTCTTGTGGGCGGATGAAGACGATACAGTGGATAACAGATCATCAACGCAAATCATTTTTTGGAATAAAATGCTAGGATGAAATGATTCGATTTGCTAAGATTAAAATACAGAACACAAGAGGATTTCAGTTTTGTGAAAGATAATTTCTCGATGGGTTAAGATTTTTCATCAGCCCGTCTTCGAATTTATAATCAATTTGTGCGGGCCAAATTGGTGCAAAGTAGGCGTTTGCGCGTCGGGGATTAAACACTTAATCTTGGTTAAAAAAAAAAAAGCTCAGAAGAATTTAATCGGTTTAAAAAAGATTATCCACCGATACTTCATTGGAAATTCCATCAACAGGCGATTATTTTATCTTGCACATTTAATTTCGAGCTGGAAGGGCCTCTTGAATACTTCCCAAAAGCACAGCGGCGAAGCTTTAAATGATATCAAACTTGATTCAAGATGTTTTTTAAAGCTCTTACTCTGCCACAAAGTAGTTGCGGTTCTTGAAACACAGAATAAAAAAGTAATTAAAAGCAGAAACTGACGCGCCTCGGCGACCATGGAGAAAGAAGAGGCTGGTGATTCAGTCGCGAGACTGGAGGTTAACAAATGTCATCGCGCCATTAATATTCATGTATTCAAAAGCAAATAAATTCAAAAACAAGTGCTTCACGGTAAATTAGGTGGGTGCGTTAAGGTATTGTGGGCTAATGAATGCTAACTTTTATGTGGGGTGTATATTGCCCTGATTCTCCGGCCCAACACACCGTGTGCGCTCCTGGACATACGCTCTCCTCCATTATGAGGCGTCAACAGATGGGCCGCCGCCATTGTTTCCGGGGACTTGCGATTTCAAGCAACAGCTGCTGTCACTTCCACGGGAAAGAGCACAGAGAGGAAAAGTCCCGCATTCAATGCGTCGTTTTCTGAGCGCCAGATTGGGCTGGGCGTTTGCCCTTTTGATGGTGATCATAAACAATGGCCCGTATGAGGATTACAAAATCATTACATCTATATTAGGCCTAACCTCAGAGTGCTGGACTGGGGGTCATTATGATGGCTCCATGTGTCTATTACCATTTGGCACCAGATCTTAGAAACCGGATCATATCCATTAGGCTTGAATTGAAATTTCAGGTGATGTGTAGCAGTGACTGATAAAAATCTGTCAGAGTAAATGGGATATTTAAATAGGTTTTAATGTTATAGGTTGTTTTGTTTTTTTTGCGATAATGTAGTTGGGAATGGGAAACGTGTATTTTCTGATTTTTCAATCCTTTCAGCCCAAGCTTATGTTTGTTTGACTTTGTGTGTGTGTGTGTGTGTGTGTGGTTACATGTACAGTTGTTGTTGTTGTTGTTTTTTTTTTTACAAGTTACAGTGGCTGTTATTGCCATTTTACGCACGGGGTCTAACGCTCCACATTAATGTCTCTGTTGTTGTCGTATGTGTTGTCTCTGTAGGTGAGGAGCGTTATATCTGCTGGTACTGTTGGAGGATATTCAAATACCCGAACACACTCAAGGCTCACGTTCACTTCCACTGCGCACTGAGCAACGGGCGAGGGTTTGTGAGCAGCGAACAGGCCAGGGGCACAGAGACCTTCAGCAGGTCACCAAAATCTGGAGACATTCCCAACAACTCCGCCTCACCGAGGAGCGCTCACAGTAACTCCTCCATCACAGACTCGGGTCGGCGGGCGGTGTCCTCGTCCCCGTTTTTGAACAAAACGGGACTGTCAAAGAAAAGCAGCTCCGAGGAGCAGGACAGGGCCCTCGACATGAGCGTCACTTCAGGCAGAAACCAGGGGCATCTCCTCAGCCTGGGCGCCACCACTTCAATGCTAAGCAGCATGGGCTTCCATCCTGGTGTGCGCTCAGCCTTTAAGCCAACTGGTGTCTCAAAAGTCCCGGGAGCGGAGAGCTCCAGAGAGGAGGCCAACGGAAAGCTGAGCTCTATGGGATTCAGCAAACTCATTGGGAACATGAAACCAATCCGCAACGTGGGCGAGGGTCTAAACGCAGGAGGGAACCACCCTCCCAAGTGCCCACCTGCAATTATGGACTCCACATCTCCGATGGTGCCGTGCACAAACGCAATCCGAGGTTTCCCGCTGCTGCCTCACATGGAGGAGACCTCAGCTTTCAAGCACGTAGAAAGTCGTTTCCACTCCGGCCTGTCCCCGTCCCGTTACCCACAAATGCCCCCTGGTCTCCATTTTGAAAGACTCTCCCTCCCTCACTTCGACGGTGTCAAGACTTACGGTGGAGACTGTAACATCCCCCTGATGCCCTTCACTGTCTACAACGGGGAGCTTTTATACAGCTCCTCCTACTATCCGCTGAAATTCCACTTCAGCAACCTCCTCAAGTACCCAGAATCCATGTCATACTTTGGTGCACCCTCGCTGAGCCACGACCTGGGGTCGATCACGAACATTGACCGGGAGATCGCCATGCACACACAACAGCTGTCAGAGATCGCAGCAGAGAAGAACCGGACACGGCTGGATTCCATCCCCGCTGGAAGCACGAGCAACACCACTTCTGGCAAGCCTAAAAAGGGACATCTGTGTCTTTACTGCGGCAAGCTGTACTCCAGGAAATACGGCCTGAAAATCCACATGAGGACTCACACAGGCTACAAGCCGCTCAAGTGCAAGGTGTGCTTCAGGCCCTTCGGAGATCCCAGCAACCTGAACAAACACATCCGACTCCACGCTGAGGGAAACACGCCCTACAGGTGTGACTTCTGCGGAAAGGTGCTGGTGCGGAGGCGGGACCTGGAGAGGCACGTCAAGTCCAGACACCCCGGACAGACCGTCAAGAAACTGGAGGACAAACCGGGCGGTCTGTTCGAGGAAGCCGAGCAAAAGAGCGACAATGACAGCGACGTGGACGTGTGCTTCACCGATGACCAGAGCGACCAGGAGTCGAGCAAAAACAACGACTGAGATGGTTTTCACGGCCACATAAAGACTGGCATTGTCTTTAAATATTGTACACAGCAACACGTGTCATTTAGTCTTGTATGAAGTCTTGCATTTTTATATTTTAGATGCCTGGAAGGCTCGCGAACTACAAACATGAAGAAAACATGTTTCTGGCCTCGAAATAAACGTCACAATCCACAGCCTAGCTGTTAATCTCAGTAATAAGTGGGGAGCTAGGCTTAGTATTCAGTTTTCTCACGTTTCCCGGCTACTTCGGACCCCTAAAAACCCTTTAAGAAAAACAAAAAACAAATAAAGAAAAAAGAAAAAGATGATCGTTGCGTTTTTTGCCATGCAAACCAAACCACAACAAAAGTGAAAAACAAACGAGGAAGCTTTCGAATTTTATTTCAATCCTCGCTCTTTTCCACATTCCTTTTGATGCCGACGAAAACACATCTGCCAGCGATTCAAAAAATAAATAAATAAAAATATTCACATTTCAGCAAAACCGTGAAGGCAGCAGCGCAAAACAAGCAAACCTCAGTCACACAAGAAAAACAAAAGCTCACAAGACTGAATATGACGCTAAAACACATCTCCTTGATTTGGTTTGCAGTGTGAAACTATCTCTTGTAAAATCCCCCACATCCCCCTCCTCGCCAATTAATTTCATGTTTGGAACTGGTTCTTAACTAAAGGCCCACCAGAGGAGGGGTTAGCGTTACATTCACTAACACGGGATGTAGACACATGATCATTGTTGTATTTCCCCTCCCTCGGACTGTCAGTTGCACTTTAACAAACAAGCAAACAAAAAAACAGCAATGGGCATTTCATCTCCAGGACACGGCTGCTTAATTAGCTGCTGATTATTGATTTGAATATTGTATCTATAGCCTCACCCGCACCCTCCTCCTCCTTCCCACTCTCTCACTCACTCACTCACTCACTCACTCACTCACTCACTCACTCACTCACTCACTCACACACACACACACCGGCGCCTCGCGCACTGTTCTTAAACTTGCACTTTCTTGCCGAGGCGCGCGCCTCTCGCTGAGGCACCCGATAGCGTCCAGTTTATTTAAGGAATCACGTCTAGACAAAGAGTATGTATTGAGTGCAGTTATAGCCTATGTAAAGAAGTTGTAAAGTATGATATTTCAAATTTCAGTGGAGAAGTGATGTATACGTTCGTTTCAAAGTGATCTTGTCCACGACGGACAATGTTTTACTCCTGTCATTGAGTCGGTTGCTTTTTAAATAAATTTAATTTAATTTTTTTTCTTAAACAAGCTGTGTGTGTGTGTCTTATAATCATCTGCTACTTCAGACATAAAACTTCAGCTAATACACGGTAATAAATACATTTTTATTTATTAATCTATTTTATTGTATTTACTCAGATTTTGGAGGCGTTCAAAGTGGGCGTAAATTCCTCTGCGCAGTGAGTCGCCCCTATATTGCCCTTAAAACAAGCAGAATATATGTGACAATAAAGCAGGATTTCTTTTTAAAATATACATAAATAAAAAAATTAACAAACAAGTAGCTAGCGGAAGAGAAAATGCCACTCAACTTCAACTGGGTAAACCCGGCTTCCCAAAAGGACTTGTTTAAAGACGTCTCCTGCGTGGTGGAAGACAGTAGGCCCGCGTCTTTGTAAGCTAAGGTATGTTAGAAATATTTACAATTAAAATAGCAAAAAAGCGGACCCCTGTATTTGTCACACTTTTACATATTGTATTAGCAGATCGTTAAAGCGGTTGCATTCATGCGTCAGCAGCATTTTATTCTCTTTGCTGCATTAAAGAAGGCATTTTGTTTCTGTATATGCGCCACAATAAAGACATTTTCTAAAGTAGCTGTCGTCTAATGAAATGGTTTATAACCGTACAATATTTAAATGAAAATAAAATCGAGTAAAATTAATTAAACATAAAAAAACCAAAATTGAATAAATTGGAGGATTTTTTTCCGCGAAAATTAAACGAAAGCCAAAGGTCTGCTCCGGCCCACGACTGCATAGAGTGGGTGAAGGTTTCATCCCTTGTGGATGCTCTGGACGGAGGCAAGCTTTTTTTGTTGTTTGTTTTTTTCCTGCTAGCAGGGCGGACATTGCTACACCCCTTTGTTCTGCACACAGTCCCCCTCGGTTAAGGAGCGACAGTGTCCAGTATAAGAGCAATCACAATCAGAAATTCAGTAATACATAAAATCCATTTGTTGTGGCTTTCTTTTATAAATCACGGTATTTAAAAATGCGTCATGAGCTACGTGTTAATTTACCAACTTCCTCCTGCTAATTTTAAATGAGCACCGTTGATTGGAGTCCATCCCATCATTTTGAAATTAAAGCATGGCCCGGAAGGTTGCAGTGGGGTTGAAACCCGTTCCAGATCACATCCCGGGTACACCCTGAACAAGTTGCCAATCCGTCACAGGCATAACACAGAGCGACAACCACACACTTCCACAATCACACCTGTGGAAGTGTGAACCCAACACTGTTTGTCTTAGCACACAGCACACAGGAAAACTCCAAGCAAATGTCATTAAAGAATGACTATTATTAATTAATAAAGAGTCTCTAAACGAAAACATGTTTCAACAGTAAGACAGTAAGAAAATAATGAGGACAATAAAAAATGATTCCAGGCTGCGTTGTGTCCTGTTTACAACATATGAGAACAACGTAATCTCAGCTCAGTGTGGGTACAGTTTAAAAGTTTAAAAGGTTTGGCTTGGACATGATGTTAAGGTGCAGTTAATATGCTACTTGATGTTTCCTAATACTTACACAGATTTTTTTTTTTTTAAAGGTGCTGAACCGCATCAGCTGGCTCCATTGCATGTCTGCTTGGAGCTGATTGAGCTCCTCACTTTATCTCCTAGGGAAAGCCGCGCCACCTTCATTTATTTTGCTTTTATGCATGCTCTCATTCGTTTGGTCACTATCACAGGTGAGGGCAGGAAGGTAGATCGACCAGTAAAATCAAACTCTCAGCTTCACGCTCAGCTCTCGCTTCACCACAATAGACCTGTAAAACATCTGCATAGCCTGCTGCAGATGCCGCACCAATCCGTCAGTCAATCTCCTGTTCTTTTGTTCCCTCACACATGAATAAAACCCCGGGATCGAAGTGCAGTACAAGGAGAAATGTCAGAAATGCGATATGAATTAGCAGAATTAGCAGTTTATGAATTAGCAGTTCAAAAAAGTGAAGTTCCACGAAAAGCAAGAGTAATTACAAGAACTATTTTTTCATTAATAACGTTGCTCCTTGCAAACAGCGAAGAAAGCGGTTACCTTATTTTTGCATGCAGCAGAGCTCAGTCTGCCTGTAAATGATTTAATGTTCCTTTACAAACCTCACAGCGTGTAGTAAACACGAGAGAAAGGAAATGAGGCATTTCAGCTTCACAAGCAACCAGGTTTTCTGTCCATCTGCTACCTGCTGATGGACAGTAAATTTGAAGGTTATGTGAAGTGCTCTGAGCTCTGCGCAAAAACGTTTGTTAACATAAGGCAATGGCAAGAAAAAAAGAAGCAGCCAAGAAAAATATCTGAATATAATAACTTTAGAGTCATTTTTCTGCTTATCTGTCCTTCTACCAGGCAAGTACTCCGCTGTCCAATCAAGAGTCTCTAACCCCTAAGATATTGAGCATTACTGAGAATACTGACTGTAATTACTGGATGTTAAAATGCAATCCCTGAAAATGTAATGCTATTCCCACTGAATGCAGGAACGCATGTGCACAAATCATCAGAAGTCTTGCACCAGATCGCTGCCATTTAAAGACAATCCTCAAAGCAAACCAAACACACTCTTCTTTCCCCAACATCTCTGACCACTTTTGCCTCTTTTGTGGCAAAAGTGCTCTTTGAGAAAGAAATTGACCCGCCTGGCACTACACAATGACAATTTACTGCTGTGTAACGGGTTGGAAAGAAATATGACATGCTTGTGCTCCATATCAGCGAGTACTATTCCAATCCAAGCACCATGTGTTATGCTTTAATGGATATGAGTGAAAGCTGTGACTCTTTCCATCCACCTAATAACTGCCCAAAGTGGAGCAGTGCTAGGCTTCTGGAGAGTTTTCCATTAGTGAGGTGAAATGGATGGTGGGGTTGAGTGTGAGTCAGGCCTCCGTGACGGTAAAGGTATGAACAACAAAGAGAAGCTTTTAATTTGTGCTTGATCTTGGTTCACCTGCTGGTCACGAGCCCTGGATAGTGGCGGAAAGAATTCTATTGCACATACAAGAGATACAATTAGATTTTTTTTCCAAGGGGGAAGGTGACTCGCTTCTCTTGTAATCCTAGTGATTGCATACCAAAGCTCCCTTGGCTGCAGTGTATTATCTTTAAAATAAAGACATAGCGTTGTGCTGCTGATTTTATTTTGGATGCAGTTACGTTCCTTGGGACTTGCATAGTTTAAGACAAGAAGAACAACGGGGCAGCGTGAGGCACATGAAACTCTCAGCAGAATGTATACTGAACATGTAATCTCATTATATTTAGCCACAAATGCACACCATGATTTGACCTCCAGGAATTAATGTAATTAAAAATAAACTCAGCAGGGCTGCAGCTTCTGGAGGGATCACATGTCCCCTTTATGTGTCTGTTCACTTGTGCTCACTGTACCCTGTATTATTGTCCCTCCTCCGTTTAAGCCCACAATACTCAGGGCTCATTACTGTGGGCCCCCGCATAAGTCTGGATCTGATCCAGACACTGTTTGCAATCCACCCCCCACCCCACTCTCTCAAACCCCGCTTGCTCATCCCCTCCCACCAGCGTTTTCAATCAATTAGTGCCGTTCATTAGTGGGAACACCGGTGAGGGAAAAAAAGAGTTTGACTGGGGGGTTTGACTCCCAGCCTAGAATTTGATCCAAAACTCGCCTTCATTGGGAAGCTGACCACCACTCCAGACAGACTTGTTTCCAGGCTACAGCTAAGCCTCTTCTAGAGGCTTGGTGCAGGTATCCTCGATCACAGGAATCCTTTTTTTGTTTTTTAACTTTTTATTTTGTGCTTTTTCCAATTTTATAGTACATGCAAACAAAAAACACGAAAAAAAAAAAGAACACAAAAGAAACAAACCAAAAAAAAAAAAAGGACACCCAATCTGTGGAAGAGGGGAAAAGGGGGAAAAAACAAAACAAAACAAAAAAAAACAACAACAATGAGGAGAGGTCCCTGCCCTATGGGGCTGAGTGAGTCTTATAGGCTATCCATTTTGTCCACTGTTTTCGGTGTTTATCAGATTTCAGTCTCAAAGTGTAGGTCATTTTCTCCATTATATATATGTCCTCGATTACATCAGTCCATTCTTCCAATTTTAGGAATCCTTTTTAAACTGCTTACCTCTGCCGACAACCATGTTGTTGATCTAAACTTCTAAACATGCAGTTTTGTGCATTAATAAGTTACACATGCAATTTTAAACTCATGGATTTAAAAGTGATCTAAATATCTTTAATCATTTCAAATGGAAGTGCATTGTTTTTTTTTTTGCACCCTCTCATTGCAAAAGGATGAATATAAAGCAATGCAAAACTCAGCACCGGTTATCATCCATAACACAAACAGAACGTTCTTGGCAAGTGTACAGAAAAAAAAGAGTATGATTACAACAAGGACACAAAGACTGTGTCCATCCATCGCTTTCATAAGAGAAATAAAAGTGATGTTGGACTGGATATATTTATTAAGTAGGGACTGGAATGGATAGTTGAATGAAATCTCTAGCTGCACTGCTTGGAGGAGATCTTCAATTATAAGTTTGAGGGTCTATTTCTCACCTGTTTTTGGATTTTCAAAATAAATGCAGCGTTTAAATGCTTTAAAAAGCATCAGTGATAACAAATTTGAAACAGCTTAAAGTTCCGTGCCTTTATCTTTGCTTTTCCCTTACAGGAATGACTGAATTAATTTCACTTTTATTCAACAGCTTCTGACAATCGAAGGCCAGAGAATTGTTAATACAGTGTGATTGCAAATACCAGGATGAAGGCTATCTAAAAATGACCATCCACCCTGGCAACTAACAGGCCTGTCAGGAGTTTGCATAGACATTTAAGACTGCTAGTTTAAAGGAAGTTAAAAGCACAATGAACTGAACACCAGATAATTATGAAGAATAAACAGTTGCTGAGATATCTGCTGAAGTTTAGCATGCTATCGTGCTAGCATCATCTCATATCCTTGCATGAAAAAAAACATTTGTAAGACACAAGCGCTGCCCAGAGGTCATACTTCTGTTTTCCACAGTCCATGATCGTGCCCTCTTTCCAGTCATGTTAGAGGACGTTACTGAACTGAAGAGTAGGTTGGCTATTAGCTGGTTAATAGTTTATGCTGTAGCACTGTCAAAGTTGGAGTCAATAAGAAACTACAGGGCACTCTTTTAGCATGAGGTTACAGAGCTACACTACAAGTAACAAACAAACAGTCAAACATCTGTTGTTACTTGTAGTAAAAAAAAGTAAAACGTACTAAAATAAAGTCTTTAACGCCTTAAGAACTAAAAGATCACACCATTTTAATCAAGAGCTAGACGTTTTCTTGAAAGAACAATTCACACGATGTTTAGCTATGCCACTACTGGGCCCTATGGACAGCAGTGTCTGTCAGTCAGACCGCCACAGTCTTTAATGTGAATTATCTCAGCAACTATTACACTAGCTGACCAGAATGTTCACAATCACCACACGATGAATCCCCCTTCCCCTATTTTCCCCTCAATCTACCATTATTGGGTTTATTCTGAACAAAAAGGAACTCTAATATGTCTCATGATCACATAACTTTAATTTTTTTTTTTAGCTACGTTGCTTCCACATGGCCGTAATGCAAAACTATGGTAAATGGGTTGGTTCTTATGTGTATCAAAGCACTTTACACAAGTTGCTCTCTATGCTCTTTCTATGTAAGTGCTTTCTATCCAACATTCCCACTCTGACAGAGAACTTGGGGTTAGTATCTTGGCCATGCAGGTGGGAAGAGATGGGGATCAAAGCTCCAACCTTCTGATTAGTTGGTGATCTGCTCTACCACCAGAGCTACAGCGAACCCCAATACTAACATGCCTTGCATTGAAGCGTCAATATAAAATTTGAACATGTATGCTTACGTGGTAATGTGATGTGACCAATTCTAGTCCTTCACTGCATCTGATAATTCTTAAAGATAAAAATAATAAGAGTGAAAGAAGTAAAACGAGTAGAAAGAAAGACAGAAATTATGCTTTGACCCTTTTATGATTCATGATTTCAGCAGTTTACAAAAATAAAATTGTTGTGTGTTATTTGACCTTTCCTTATATTCAGTGTTGCACACCATAACAGGTTCAACTTGCCCACACAATACTGAAGAGCCCGATTTTTCCTACTGGCAAAAACAAAATAAAGTTTAAAAAATCTCAAGGCTGCCTTATTTTTTTTGGAGAATAGCAAAGGAATTTTTAAAAATTTCTCTTCAAATCACAAACATCTCTCTCGCAGTTTTGTGTTTTTTTTAATGGGTTTATGCGTTCTCTCACCCCGGTTGTTGCGTTCCTTTGGTCTGTTATCATGTCTCTCAAGACCAGCTGTTCACACCTGCCCTGCCTTCCTGTCTGCCGGAACACCTTGGGTGTGTTAAGCCCTGAAAACACCATGCAAAATCTTGCTACAGTGTAAGACCTGACAGATGCGTAAACGACTTGATGCTAAGTGTATTTCAGATTTTTATTGTCACAGTGGAAAGTGCAGTGCTTTAGGATAACTCTATCAGGTGGTAGCTCGATCAAAGCATTGGGCTGAGTGAGTGTGCCTTCATTAATGTGTCAGGACACCCAAAATACAGCTTTCCTTCTCTAATGTCTGGTTTTATTTGACCAGGTTTTGAAAAATTGTTTCTTGCGATGTCTGCCTAAATCCCAATTCAGTGGATTCACAATTGCAGAACTCTGAAAACACTTTTGGAATTTTCAAGTAAGTAAAAAGTTCCGATGAATACTGTTCACGAGAAGGTAATTGGAAGATTTTCACAGGGCAGACCTTTCATTTATATTTTAAAGTTTTTTTCTTCAATTCTTTAGTCATCATGAATGAAATTCCATCCCTTTCCAACATACGGGGGTTGCAGCAGGCACTCAGATCAACACAAAGTTTTTGTGCAGTATCGTTGAACCAGTGGTTTCATGTGTATCCCAACATCAACATCACAGTTCAGTTCGGCTTCATTTATACAGCGCCAAATCACAACAACGGTTGCCTCTAGGTGCTTTATATTGTATTGTAAAAACCCTACAATAATGGAGGCAATAGAGAGAGATGCACAATCCAGGTGTCGTTTATAAAGGACTCCTCTCCAAGAAGTCCGCCTCAAAAATCTGAGGCAGTTTCAAAATTTGGCCCTGAACATTTTAAATGGTAAATGGTAAATGGCCTGTATTTATATAGCGCTTTACTAGCCCCTAAGGACCCCAAAGCGCTTTACATATCCAGTCATCCACCCATTCACGCACACATTCAGACACTGGTGATGGCAAGCTACATTGTAGCCACAGCCACCCTGGGGTGCACTGACAGAGGCGAGGCTGCCGGACACTGGCGCCACCGGGCCCTCTGACCACCACCAGTAGGCAACGGGTGAAGTGAATTTTAGGTCGGTTTAAAAACACATCTATTGATTTCTCGACGGAAGATCTGATCTGAGTAGCTGTTCTGCTCAGATCGAGGACAAAGTAAATCCCCGCTAGACGCACGTAGTCTTGGAACACCTACACAAATGGCATTCAAATCCAGCTCCATGATGGCAGCCACTCAGTTATGTGTAAAAGAGAATCAATAGCACGAATAAAACCTGCAAGGAACTGGGTCAGAATCAGCACAGACACCAAAGAGCAACCTGGTCTCCAGGAGCCACTGGATGAAGCACACAACAGCTTTCATTACCGAATATTAAGAAATAGGTTTTTCTTCAATACCATTAATGTTTTTTTTATTTTATTTTACTGAAGCACCTGCCTTTCCCACAAGCACAGACAGGCAAAAAGAAATACTAGCATAATGTGATGTTGCTGTTTTGTTATTTCAAGGCCACGGCCCACGTTTTTTTTAATGTTCACCAGTCTGTAAAGGGAAAAATCCACTGCTGAGACTTTTTAAAAAAAAAGCATGTAGCAATAGAAGTGTGTTTTCTGCACAGCTGAATATTTCAGCATACTGTTATTTTTTGTTGTCAAGCATGGCTGCTAAAACAAATCATGTCTCTGAAAAGGACACAGCGAATGTTTGTCTCAGTCTCTCAACGTGACAGAGCTGATGTTGCCTGACTGCTCTACTGCTGGCAGCTGGCTCTCCTGGAGCAGGTAGACCAGGAAATGAAAGCAGGTAGAGCCAGCATGCACAACTGGTCAGACAGAGCTTGAAAGAGATCAAACAAATAGAATCGTGTGTGCACACCACCTAGCTGTACAAATGATGTCTGCAAAATCATGTAGCAGACGAGCAGGCCTCATAGCCATGACGGGAGTCTGTCAGCCGGCATGTCAAGTGACAGAGTGGCTGCAGGCAGCTTGCTCTCCTGGAGCAGGTAAACCAGGTAGAGTAAACACACACAGCTGGTTTCACAGAGCTGCAGAGAGAGAAGAAATACACACATGTGAGAAGACATACATAAAGGAGCGCAGAAAGAAAATGATGCATGTTGACATGCACGCACATATCTGTAGGGAGTTGCACAAAGAGGTAAAAGGAGGGACACAAATTGTAATCAGAAAAATGGACAGATGGACGAGCATGAGATGTACAGCCAGTGAAACAAGCTGACAACTTTGGCTCAGTCGGTCAAGCAGGCAGACTGCTGTGTGGGAGTCCACTTCCTCAACTTAAGTCAGAGAGAGACTATTAATCCCTGATCACGGCCCAGCTTGTCAGTTGTGATATCAGCAGGTAGAAGGTTTAGACTGTGGCACACCAGCTGTGGCCCACTGGTACCCTCTCCTCCTCTGTCCCTCCACCACTTCTGCAACACAAACACATGCTAAACAGGGCACTGTCTCCACCGGCTCCCACATTCAGCTGCAAATGAGCCTGCTCAGGGCCCCCAGCCCCATTTGATGTCATGAATAATGAGGATGAATTTTCATTTGCGCAGGTTTCTGAAAACTATAATGCCTATTGTTTAGTCTTCTCACATCAAGCAGTCAGCTCTGTGAGCTCGGGAGTCTGTTTATGTGCAAGTTTCAAATACACATTAATGACAGGTTTTAGTGAAGATATTGTGGCTACGTGAGACTGACTGTGCTACCAAGTCAAATAAACTGTGGTCTTCTTTTGATGCTCAGCATGTTAAGCATCAGTGCACACACAAGGCTCCTCCTTGACATGATGGACATCTGATGAAGTGGATGTGAAGTCCTGCTGGCAGCCTTCTCTCCCTGAGCAGATGAACTAAACTTAGGAGACGTACACACGTGATTATAAAGAGCATGTAGGAAGAACACCAAGCTCACAAAAAACCAAGGTTGCTGTTAGTGTACTAGCTGCTGGTATACGCACACACCCACAAACCTGAATGTCTCAGAAGAGAGAGAATACACAAGTCTTAAAAACTAAAATTACTATTGGTAAAATGACAAATGTGTTATAATAAGTCAAAGTCAAAGTCAAAGTCAGCTTTATTGTCAATTCTGCCAAATGTACAGGACATACAGAGAATAGAAACTACGTTACTCTCAATCCCTAGATAAAATAGCAAATGAACATTTAAATATAAGAGTGATTAAAAATGCAAGTAAAATAATTAAAAAGTAAAATTTAAATAAATAAATACAATACAATTTTTACATATAAAAAGAAAGCTATACAATATACAATATAATGAGTAAATGACATTGAGTGCAAACCAGGCAGAGTAGTGCAAATGGGCAAATAGTGCAAATGGAGATTTGGTAATGTACGGTAAGAGATAGTGTAACAGTAATAATAGATATAAAGGAATGTTCCAAACACAGACAGCATAAAAGACGGACATAGAGTAGTTCTCGGGTCTGAAAATATTAAATATATCCAATATTAATATTAAAATATTAAAATGAAACCTGCCCTTTTTTTAAATGACTGTCACCATCACTGTGGTTGCAAAAAAACTTGCAAAAAAGTATTTTGGGCCCGAACTCAGTAATTACTTTCCCACTGAGTACACAGGCTCAGTTTTATTTAAGATGATACTAAAAAAGTCCATTTTGCAAATTGTGGTTGTTCTAAGTGTCAAAAAGGAAGATTAGCCTGTCCTCAGTTTTCCGATGTCGTAATGTAGGAACGTGTTGGGTGCCCGAAAACGTAATATGTTGACGATTTGTCACCTGGTGTAAAATGTTACGCTATGGGAGTGAGAATGTGTTGTATCCTGAATGGATAAGGATTTGTGGATAAGTCCTCAGCCAATGAAGCAGCATCTTTATAGCCATATCCACTCCTGATTCTGATTCTGACCCCCCAATAAAATAGTGAAAGCACTGAAATTGAGGCTTTCCATGTGAGACTTCTGCAAACCAGTGGGTGATGTCATGGTTTCTGTGTCCATCTAGGTCACAGATACCATGGTATCTAGGTCCAAACTCTGAGGTCACCTCTAGATTTAAGCCCTGACTTTGGAGCAAGACCCCAACTGAATATACACATTTGTGAGTGGACCACTGTTGGCATTGGTATTTAAAATTAAAAATTGGTATTTAAAATTTAAAATAAATACCAATTTTAAATTTAAAATAAATAAGATATTACACACTACTTGGTACTTTAAAAAAATAATGCTATACACTACTTTAAAACTACCCAGGAAAAGTTATTTGTTGCACTACTCATTACACTGACATGGTGTGTGATGCAGTGTCGGAAAAAGGTAGAGGCAGAAATTGAGTCTACAGTGCCACTAGTGTCAGCAAACACTTAGCTTTTTCACTGGTTCTTGCTAGCTTTGTGCTAGCATGCTGTCTGCGCAGATGCTTGCAGAGACTCAATTTTGTGTCGCCAGCAGTGGATAGCTGTTTTCTGCTAGTGCACAGATTGGACCTTACCATTGTGCTCTTGTCCTTTCATGTTACAGAGAAAAATGTAATGTCCACATCGCCACTCCTCAACAGTGGTAAACTGCTCGACCACTCCTTCCTGCACATGAACTGAAGTCAGGTGATGCTAGCATAAGTGTGCAGGAAAAATGCTTGTGTGAGTTTTTTTCTTTCCACCTGCTCATCTTGCAGATAACTGAAGGTTTTTAAGACAAATAAAAAACTAATAAATGTAATGCATTACATTACTACATTAAAGTCAATGCTGTGACAATAAAGCAACTCTTCAGTGAATTCTGACTGAGAAAAAAAATCTTCTCCTAAATGAGTTCTGTTATACCAAAACAAAGTGAAGACATTTTGGAAATAATGGGGCTGAACCGTGACAATCTGGACTGCGCTGTGGAAGAAGATGGATCGAACAGACAGGGAACAAGTGTGAGCCACAAAAGTAGCAGGTCTAGCTCTCATCGACTAACTGGCGGGTGAATAGTTGGATTTAATTGAAGCCCACAGGCTGCTACAAGTTACTATCGATAGACTGTTTATGTCCATAAGAGACTACGAGTTAACATATTATCTAACATCTGTGGTAAGTCATGGCTATATCAATGTGCTCAAACTAATCTTATGTGAATGGTATTTGACTGCCGAGGTAATGTTCACTGAGCTGAGGGTGAATAAGTTCTACTCCTAAAAAAGACTCTAAATATTTGTTGAATGTGGTCCATTGATTTCCTCATTACCCTCAGCCTACTAAACAACCAGGCGACTGCTAATGCACTAGTCATTACCATTTAGAGTACTGGCCAAGGTCTCAGAAGGCAAACCTTTCTCTTCGATCCTCAAGGGCATTCATTGCTGTGTTGTTGTGTACCCAGTGAGTGCCAAGTTTACTTTACAGACTGAAAATAACAGTAAACTGCTGCAGGAGACCTTTTGTTTCGTTTTGCATTTCTTTGGCTGTTCTGCATTGAAAACCATGCTACATTGTGTGGTGGCCCTGGCAGTTCAACACACTGCTGCCTAAGACATTACAGGCAAGTAGTCACAAAAAATAGCAAACCTAGTAAACACATTCCTCAGAGCTCAGTGTTCAAACATATTGTCTTCCCGGTACAGTAAACTCTTGTCAATGGGTTTGCATTTGCAGCGCCAAGCTATGTCTTGATAAGCTCATATTCAGCACGCTGCTCCAGCAGCTCTTTCAAAATTCAGACTTTAACTTGTGAAAAGATATGCATTACTCCGTTTATTTGGTTTTCATTTGTGTGTTTTATAAACTAACAAGAAGCACTCAGAGAGCTCAAACTTCCACCAAGCCAGCTCACTCCACGATCTCTTACCTACATATTAATTGTTAGTTGTTTTCTTTGTTCTTTGTTAATGTATGTATGTATGTAAAGAAGTTTGTGGTGCAGTAAAATAATGCCTGTTTGGGTTGACTTGAAAGAAAAGTATATGTGAAATGTGAAAATGAGAGCAGAGGTCAAATGTGACCAATAAAGTGATATTTAGAATCCAGGAACACCAGGATCGTTTCATAAATGTTGCCAATTAAAACAAAGACAGCAGAATTTTAAGCACAGTTTTAATACATAAAAGACACTTTATGAAACTTTGACCCTATTGACCTTGAAGAAGAGGTCAAAGGTCCAATGTCACGTAATCTTTAGATTCCCCATATCATTTCCTGTATGCCTATATATTGTCAGCGCAAACAATGGAAGTGAGAGTGACAAAGCTAGTTTTAAATATCTATATCTATCATTTTAACCTTCCAAATAATGTATCAACCTTGAGGTAGAGGTCAGAGGTCAAATGTGACACATTTTAAATTTTTATACAGTACATTTTTTATGTTGACAACACGCACTACACTTTCAATAACCATAATTTGTTTCTAAGTTTTAAGGATTTTTTTGGGTCAGTTTCCAACCAATAAATCGTTGAGTTGACCTTGGAGACCTTGTTGGATGTAAGACAAATTTTAATGGATTGTTAATATAAAACCACTCTACACCCCTACACAGTTTTATCAGAGTTCAAGTAAACATTTTGTGCTCTTGTGTTTACCGACAGAATGACACGCATGCAAATGCTACCAAAACAATAGAAGGTAATTAGTAACTGAGACAACTGACATAATTATTAAGTAATTTTCATTACTGGCAAAAGGGGTTAGGTCAGGGGTCAGCAACCTTTAACACCCAAAGAGCCATTAGGACGCGATTTCCACACAAAAGAAAACTCTGGGAGCCGCAAATACTTTTTGACATCTAAAATGAAGATAACACTGTATATATTGTTTTTTACCTTTATGCTTTGTGTGAACAACTAAGGTGTGTTGCTTGTGAAATCCATGAAGTGCTACAGAGAAAATTACATTTGATTTATGTAATTAACACATTTTGAACTCTTAAAGAAATATAACAAAAGGAACTAAAATGATCCATGTAGCAAACAAAAACTGCTGTGAGCCGCCACCCTTATATCGCCTTTGGGCTTTAGGAGCCTTGACCTGACTTTTAACAAAATGATTGGGAAAAAAAGCACTATGCTGCAAAAAAAAAGAAAAATAGATATTTGCAAAATTCTGCCTAAATATGTATTTTACCTGGTTAATGTGTGTGGTGGGGTGCAGGGTGGACACGCCTGAGCGGCACCCGCAAACACGCCTCGCCGCCTTAACGTCTGTGCCATCTATGCTGTTGTGTTGGTGGGTGTCGGGCTGTGAGCTGAAAAGCTGTAGCCGGCTGTATGCGTACAGCAATCGTGTGTGAAAAGTGGTAGATGCTGAAAAGCATGTTCATGGAAACATCGTCGGGTCTGCCGTGACATGTTTACAATGGGACTTCTGCTCCTGAACCTCTGCGCACAGCGTCTGCAAATCAGGGCTGTACGAAGTCACTTTCATCTTTACGCAGGACTGTAAGCTGTCATCTGTGAGGCGTGAGCGGTGTTTGTTTTTAACATAGTTCACGGTGGAGAACAGCTGCTGACATAATGTGGATCCGAAGATCCATAATTGGCCTATCTGGGGTTGAAAGTCTTGGTAAATGCATGGCGTTTTGGCGGGTATACCGGCTTCCGCGAGTGTGACGCTTATTTTGAGCGATGAAAAAAATAATAGAATATATATTTTTTTGTATTTCAATATCACAATAATCTTCCAATTTAGAACTACAAGTTAAAAAGAACATAAATAAACATAAATAAAATACACTTCAGCTAAATACTTAAAAAAACAAATTTATTTTCCCAAACCACGCGGAGCCGCACTATAAGGACTAAAGAGCCACATGCGGCTCCGGAGCCGCAGGTTGCCGACCCCTGGGTTAGGGTTACATTTGAAATTACCTGTAAATCATGCATGTTACTCCCCCTATGCTTGCTCATATTCTATAGTGCCACCCAGAGCCCTCAGCAATTCTCAGTACTGAGCAGTGTTGGGTAAGTTACTTTAAAATAGTAACTTAGTTACATTACTAGTTACTTCTCTCAAAAGTAACTCAGTTACTTCAAGTTACTCGTTACTTTCAAAGTAACTAGTTACTAGGGAAAGTAACTTTGGTTTTACTCAGAATTCTCTTGTTAATGTGTTGCTTCCATAACTTTGCCAGTCTTCTAGCTTGCTTACTTGCCACAAGTGCACTGTGCCACCTACCAATAGAAAGGAAAAGATAATGTGCATATTTCCACGAGAGAAATCCCACGCCTGGACCGTCATTTACTGCTGCCATGATTCTAGCCTACGTCACAGTGTCATGTGCGCCTTTTACATCCAACACAAAAACTGCAGTCGTGGTGCTTTCGATTGTACTCAGAACTCGGAAATTCTGCCTTCTGAATAGGAAGATGTAGGTAACACCAGACTGCAGATGAGCTGCATACAGGGCTGGACTGGGACAAATAAATCGTCCCGGGCATTTTGACTAGAGACTGGCCCACCATTATAGGAAAAATCATAACGCCTTTGAATGAAAATAAACACTGTTGTGACAGTGATGTTCACTGTTCTGATGGTATATATGCATCAATCTATCAATCGTTTGTTGTAAGATTCCGATAATTATTTTTTAAAAGCTAGACATTTTAAATGAGAATAAGAAAGAAAAGTATTTCTTTGTGCCCCCCTTTCCCCGTTAATGCCCTACATGCCCCCCTGGCAACACTTTGCTAGATCCGCCCCTGCACAGTTACCAGCTGTCAGCTACCTAAAAAAGGATCCTGGTGTTATTTGTCTCTCAGAAACAGTTCATAACTTCCCTTCAACTCATTCATGTCACCTAAAAGGTAAACCTGTTTCTCCATCACCTGTTCAGCTCTGATGATTCAGTAAGGACATCTCCTGGTTTCATCTTCATGTTTCCCTCTCACCAGATAACCAAACCATATCATGACCAGCAGCTTTTTTGCAGCTGTGGCTCCAGCAAACATCAGCTGATACTAGAAATTAATATTAAATAAATTCTAACAATAGCTGATCAAGCTTAAACGTGCTGCTGTTGTTTAGCGAGACATCCGCTGGTTTCCTCTTTCTGGCGCAAAGTGAGCGATAAACAAACAAGAGAGAAAAGACGATCAGCTGATCATTGATCAGTTTCATGATTGAAGTAGAAACGGGAGAGGGAGGGGGGAGAATGAAAGAAGAGGCAGCTGTGCAGCAAAGACACAGAATAACTCCAGCTTTGTGCCTTTTTCATTGTAGCTGAATTACGGGACAAACTGTTCCTTTTCACCTCAATAAGAAACGCGTAATATTTTCTCTGAATACCAGACGGGACGGTTGGCAACTCTAATAACTTATGAACAAAATAAAGTGCAACATCATTAACTTCATAGCACCCACCCAGCTAGAAACTCCGTCATGCTAGCTAGCACGCAGTACGGAAAAAGTCAGCACAACGAAAATAAACTCCACCTAAACTTGGTTTATATCTGACCCAGAGAGACTGCAGGTCATAACTTCTTACCTGAAGTTCAGTTCACACTTGGACCGGCGGCCGCCTCGGGTCTCTTTTCCTTCTGCCTCCCTTTTCCTTCATCCACCTGCTGGCCTCCACCACTTGCTAATGTTACTGAATCTGTGGAAGCTCCGCGATAGCCACCACACGAAGTAACGAGTAACGACCCTATCTAAATCCCAGTAACGAGTAACGCGTTCCTGATTTTGGCATAATAACTAGTTACCGTGCTCGTTACCACAATAATAACGTAGTTACTGTAACGCGTTACTTAATAACGCGTTAGTCCCAACACTGGTACTGAGCAAACATCTCCATGTTGTCTGCTAAAAGCAATGCCACGATGGAACACGTGAAAAATGGACTCGCTTGACAGTATTTTGGATAAAACTGCCAAACAGATTTAAGTACTAATTAAGTAAAGATGCCCCGATGCCATTGTAGATAGTTCTGATTCAAGTTCTGGTTAAAATTAGAAATAGAACTAAAAAAAAAAGAAGAAATGTGCTAATGAACTCTGACTCGAGTCAAAAAAGCCAGTAAAGCAGTACATCAAACTAGCACAAGTACACTTTATTAGTTTGTGAAAATATTTCCTATTTAGACTAATGCTGTATTCACACCATGAGTTACAAAACAGCCAAACTTTTCATCATCTGTGGGCTTGTATATCTGTGAAAGTGTAAAGAACATTTTAATAAATCCCGTAGTCATGCCTGCTAACATAACCTGATATTTCCCACTCATCTGACATTGCGCAAGTTAAGAATGATGCTTATTTCTCCTTATATGCATAGTTAGATAAAAAAAACAAACATACATACTAAAGTTGCAAATGACTGATTACATTTAATACATTTTTTGCCCTCTTTGTGATGCTGTAGTCGTTTCCTGTTTAGGAGTTTTTCCCTTTACACACCATTAAATATCTCACTAATATGAAAATGTGCAATCTGCTAACTCTCAGTTTCAAACAGCTCTTTACTAGGTAGAACTAGGAAATGGGAATAGAAACAAGTTTCTAAAATCCAGGTTCCCTGTGATTCATAACAGATTAATTGTTATAGAAAACTGATGGATTGAAACTTCACCAATATACAGTGGGGCAAAAAAGTATTTAGTCAGCCACCGATTGTGCAAGTTCCCCCACTTAAAATGATGACAGAGGTCAGTAATTTGCACCAGAGGTACACTTCAACTGTGAGAGACAGAATGTGAAAAGAAAATCCATGAATTCACATGGTAGGATTTGTAAAGAATTTATTCGTAAATTAGGGTGGAAAATAAGTATTTGGTCACCTCAAACAAGGAAAATCTCTGGCTCTCACAGACCTGTAACGTCTTCTGTAAGAAGCTTTTCTGTCCCCCACTCGTTACCTGTATGAATGGCACCTGTTTGAACTCATCATCTGTATAAAAGACACCTGTCCACAGCCTCAAACAGTCAGACTCCAAACTCCGCCATGGCCAAGACCAAAGAGCTTTCGAAGGACACCAGGAAAAGTATTGTAGACCTGCACCAGACTGGGAAGAGTGAATCTACAATAGGCAAGCAGCTTGGTGTGAAAAAATCAACTGTGGGAGCAATCATCAGAAAATGGAAGACATACAAGACCACTGATAATCTCCCTCGATCTGGGGCTCCACGCAAGATCTCATCCCGTGGGGTCAAAATGATCATGAGAACGGTGAGCAAAGATCCCAGAACCACACGGGGGGACCTGGTGAATGACCTGCAGAGAGCTGGGACCAAAGTAACAAAGGTCACCATCAGTAACACACTACAACGGCAGGGAATCAAATCCCGCAGTGCCAGACGTGTTCCGCTGCTGAAGCCAGTGCATGTCCAGGCCCGTCTGAAGTTTGCCAGAGAGCACATGGATGATACAGCAGAGGATTGGGAGAATGTCATGTGGTCAGATGAAACCAAAGTAGAACTTTTTGGTATAAACTCAACTCGTCATGTTTGGAGGAAGAAGAATACTGAGTTGCATCCCAAGAACACCATACCTACTGTGAAGCATGGGGGTGGAAACATCATGCTATGGGGCTGTTTTTCTGCCAAGGGGACAGGACGACTGATCCGTGTTAAGGACAGAATGAATGGGGCCATGTATCGTGAGATTTTGAGCCAAAACCTCCTTCCATCAGTGAGAACTTTGAAGATGAAACGAGGCTGGGTCTTCCAACATGACAATGATCCAAAACACACCGCCCGGGCAACAAAGGAGTGGCTCCGTAAGAAGCATTTGAAAGTCCTGGAGTGGCCTAGCCAGTCTCCAGACCTCAACCCCATAGAAAATCTGTGGCGGGAGTTGAAAGTCCGTGTTGCTCGGCGACAGCCCCAAAACATCACTGCTCTCGAGAAGATCTGCATGGAGGAATGGGCCAAAATACCAGCTACTGTGTGTGCAAACCTGGTAAAGACCTATAGTAAACGTTTGACCTCTGTTATTGCCAACAAAGGTTATGTTACAAAGTATTGAGTTGTATTTTTGTTATTGACCAAATACTTATTTTCCACCCTGATTTACGAATAAATTCTTTACAAATCCTACCATGTGAATTCATGGATTTTTTTTCACATTCTGTCTCTCACAGTTGAAGTGTACCTCTGGTGCAAATTACTGACCTCTGTCATCATTTTAGGTGGGGGAACTTGCACAATCGGTGGCTGACTAAATACTTTTTTGCCCCACTGTATAATTAACTTTCAAAAAAAAAGTAAGATAATACACTATTTACAACGGTACCATACACAGTATGTGATCATGGATATGGTTGGAAATATGCAATATAGCTTAACATAACTATTGTACCACTAGGTGCAGGGATTTAGGATATGCGCGCGCTTAAATGAACATTTTTTTTCTTTCCACATCTCCAGGAGACAATCATTACCAAACATTACAAAAGCTAACTATTTAAACCCTTGCTCCTATTGAAAGCCAATTCAGAGCGACTTAAGAAGAGGTTTTTTAAAAAAAGGAAGAAAGGGAGGAAAAAAGGAAACAATAGCCAATATAGACTTGGAGACAACGTGGAGAAGAGAAAGAGGACAGGAAAGGAATGACGGAAAAAGCTAAAGATGGAAAGAGTGAGAATAGTATAGAGAAAAAGATGGAGAAGTGAAGGCTCCTTTGGAGTGCACTGGGCTGTGAGACAGGCCCATTCAGTCCGATCTAAACACTGTGTCACACTGCGCATCAGCGCTCTCACCCGGGCAGCCAGCACTGTGGCCACAGACTCAAAGTTAACCAGTCAACTCCATTACAGTGCAGGGGGCGTGTACAGACCTGCCACACCAAAGGGATCACGCCGGCCAGCCAAGAATATTAATTGCTTTTAAATGAAGTGGAAGTCTCTTTATTGGGTGTCTGGTGTTGGTTTGTTATCTGCACGGCTGAAAAGGCCCCACTACTCTTTGGTCTCGCCGCCTTTGAAAGAGAAACTGACTCTGGATGAGGTCACTGATCAGTGGGGGCTATATACTCCCAGTGGGTTTTTGTGTGTCCTGCCCCTTTAACTACTCCCATTGTACTCTGCCCATTGTGTCCTCAATGCGTTGCGGTTAATAAACATATTTGTTAATGATGCTTCCTCCCAGGCGTAAATCCTGTCGAGTGTGTGTTTATGTACTCATCGTGCGCGTGTTAAACCTGCAACTTTTGATAGATAAGGAACTGATGCATGCTGTGGTCTTTCACACTTCTTTTTAATCGCAATAGAATTTTAATGGAGAGTTGATACTGGCTTGATGTCACTGTGCTCAGCTAACAGAGTGGCAGCCTGCTGCAAGGACGGGGGGGACAGACATCACGGGAGAATCTTGAACTTCTACAACCTGTAAGACAAGAGTCACATGATCAACAGAGCCAACTGAAGCTGTCTGTGAGCTAATTCTTGGCAGTTTGCTACTTTCTCTGCTTGTGCTGTAGGCTTGTCATGTGGTGTAAAACACAAATGCAGCTTGGAGAAACAGCCAGTAATTCTCTCTCTCTGTGTGTTGGTGTTAGAGGAAGATAGTTGCTACATTAACATAGTCTGATGAAGAATTAGAAAGTGGCAACAGATATAAGTTTCTAAAAAACCAACCTAATAATCATTTCCATTGCAGAGGTTTACACTGACGCATGACTAGGTGACAGTATTAAAAGGTTAAAGGCCTAGTTAAGTATTATTTTTTACTGACAATTAGCATTGATTATAAGATGAAGATGTAACATGTGGTGCTAAAATATTTTTTAAGATGTGGTGATTAATGTAGTAAAGTAACAAGTACTGCATTTTTGCGCTTTTCAGTAATTAGTAAAGAATCTACTTTAATGAATGTTAGATGATTCAAAAAGAGTCAAATACTTTGCAGTACATCGACACTGCCTTACATTCTTATTCTGTGTAATAGTTTGGCTAATGCAGCATTCAGATTAATAAATCTAAAGTGAAGCCTATGTGTAGTCTGCTGTACTAACACATTTATAGAGATCCAAACACTCAGTTGGCTATATTAATAGATAGTTTTTTTCATACTTTGACCTTTTAGTCCACACGGTATGAAGCTAGAAAGACAGTATCTAAAATAAAAGGTATGAATTTAGATTTTTACGGTAAAATTATTATTTTTTATCCCTTAGTTTGGTTTCTGAAAGGTATTTCAATGCCATAGAAGGTAAACAATAGTGCATCTTTTATGTGATGTTACTTGAACAGTGTCTGCTCTGTCATTTGTTTATTAGCTAGACCTGCTTACTTAGCTAGCGACTACTATGCTTACATGCTGAGCAACTAATGATTAGTGATTACAAAGGAATTATGAATTATTTCTGAATAAATTTGCATACTTCTACAAAATGAGGTCAGCAAAACCAAAGGTTGGATTGGTGGTGGTCAGAGGGCCCGGTGGCGCCTGTGTCCGGCAGCCTCGCCTCTGTCAGTGTGCCCCAGGGCAGCTGTGGCTACAATGTAGCTTGCTATCGCCAGTGTGTGAATGTGTGTGTGAATGGGTGAATGACTGAATGTAGTGTAAAGCGCTTTGGGGTCCTATGGACTAGAAAAGCGCTATACAAATGCAGGCCATTTACCATTTACCATTGGTTTTCAAGAGGTCATCTGAATGCTCACGCAGGTTTCATTCATTTGATGTGCTCTTTTCTGGATTTGCATCACCCCTTATCTGTCAAACACATTATTGGACATTGCTCAGCATGGAGGTTTTCCCCAGCTGATAAAAAGGACTGAGTGCAGAAAGTTCAATATTTTCCTTCAAAAAAAAAAAAAAAAAAGAAAAAAAGAAAAGAAAAGAAAAGGTCATCATCAAAAATTAAGTTACATCCATTTGATGTAGCAGGAAATAAATGATGTGGACATTTATTTCTAGTTTTAATGTGCATTTCAAATTCATGCATTCAGTTCTGCTTATAGAATGACCTGTAACAAAATGTAATGTAACAAAAGAAGCGTGGGTCCCACGTAGCGCACCCACTTTGTTATTACGTCTCACGGGTAACTCCTCGCCACCTGGCTGTGAGTAAATGCGTTTCCACCCGTGAGCCCTGTTGGAACTACTGGCTTCCGAAGCTCAAATAACGTACAGTGCATCCGCCTCACTAGTCCCCACTGAGCTCCGTGTCTGAGGCCTAGCAGGCTAGCAGGGGAAGAGGATAGAAGACATTATTTATAATTCCATGCGCCATCTCTATCTCTCTCTCAAAAGGGGCCCGAGCACCAAACAAAGCCCTGGTGCTAGACATCTCTGGAGATGAAGACGAGCTGAGGTTTCACATCCCTGTGAATAAGGTTAGATATTAATCCAGCTAAGAGAAGAAAAAACATGCTACAGGTTGCTTTCTAAGCTTCCTTTGTGGGAGTATTTCTTTGTGTTTCTGTGTGTCTGGCTTTTGAATAGGAACCCCCTCCTTCTCACTATGTCCATTGAAAAAAATTGGCTTCTAAATACAAGCTATTAGAATATTTGTGTAGATGAGTAATAAGTTATTAGTTGCAATTACTGGTCATCTATTAGTCTGGTATAATAGACTGATTAGGCAGTGGGCCTTTTAACTTCTGAAGAAGTAATTTGGAAGACAGCCTACCTTTGACAAGGCAAAGAAAGGCTTCCTTTATTCAGGCCATATCTAGCTATTGTACTAACAGACATGTTATAATGGGATTACTAGCGACTACAGTGGACTGATGAAATCAATGGCGAACGCATCATTTTGTATAATTCACAGGTACTGGAGATGAGAAGAGATTTTGGCTAGTGAGAGGGCACTTCAAACAGGATGAATAGGGAGCAGTATATGCATTACACAACCTATATTTAATGTAATTTACTGCCTATAGAAGACGATGGTGGGATTTTTTTTGTCCCTCTGTGTTTGTTTAGGATGACTTGCACAATTTGGGACTTTTAGGGCTTTTGGAGCCATCATCACCCCGGCATGTTACATTTTGGCCTGCTTGACAATGAAATGCATTTGACCTCGGAGAAATTGGAAGCACAGCCTCCTCTGTACAGGTTGTACTGGTCTTTTGTCAAAGAGGATGACAAAACCTCCATTCATATTCTGCCTGCGTTTTCCAAGGACGCTCCATTGTTGTTTTATATCCCTGCCTGAAATCTGTCATTATAAAGAACAATTACACCTCTTGTGGTCATGGTACTTGGACTTTCTTTGTTTTCATCCATCTTTCTCTTGGCTTCTTTGTTCTTTTTGGTCCAAGGAGAAACTGGTAAAGAAAATGTGGCGCTGTAGCAAGTAAACTGCTCCCACACATTTTTTGCACATGAAAAAAAAAGTGTATCCAATACTAAGGGCAGCAGTGTGAGGGAGAACCTGCACTGCAGCACAAGGTGCTGTAATCTTGAGAACAATATTAGAGAAACAAAATTAAAGATTTCCCTGAGCATAGCATGACCAGTTTCTGCTCTTGAAGGCTGTGATGCATCACACAGATGGATTTCAGAGGTTCCTTATACCCCTCCCACCCTTCAGTTACTGGCTCAAGTTGTGCTTCCTGCCTCCTTGTTCACCAGTGGCCACAGATGGAGCACCATCATCTTTCCGTACGCACTTGTCTCCACTCTTTGTACCTCTGCTTCTTCCCTGCCTGTTGTTTATTCTAATGTGGTCCGAATGGAGCAGCTGGTGGTGACATGGGGTTGATTATGCTGTTCCCACAGTGACATTTTCAAAGGCGGCTGAGGAAGGCGCCGTTGTTGTCTGTGATCTGTGGATGACAGCCTTGCCTGTTGCACCAGCTCCACATTGACAATTGCATGGTGTGAGGGGAGCATGGGCGAGCGTGCAGGGACGTGTGCAGAACAGAGCTCAGTTTGACCGATACGTGTTTTTAAAGGGAATTCAGACTACTGCTAGTCCATGCAAAGGATGCACAAGTGTGCATAAAGCTTACACCTATACCTTCAAGCCCACTAGCTCTAATCTGTTTAAAAGCATAGGATGATACTCTGCACACAAGCACAGAAGAGTGCAGCTAGTCACTCAGTCAGTCCAGCCCCTTCATTACAAGGCCCAGTTTGGATCATTTGGTCGGTAATTGCTGCCCACAAGTGAGCCACTCCACATGAATGGAAGTGCAGTAAAGCGTCAGCGGCCATGATCAGCGTCTGCTCCCAGGTAATAGCCTTTTCCCTCCCCCCTTTCTATCACTCCTTCCCTCTCCCAGGCTGCTACTTCTGTTGAATGAGAGGATAAAAGTAGTGAGGGTGAGGCAGAAGGCTTTTGGAGAAAGAGGAGGGGGCAGAGAGGCGGTGATATAGGCAATCCATAATTACCTGTAATGAGACTTTTGTCTTGGAGCATTATAGGGATGTTCTTGAAGTCACCCCGGAGGTGGTTTTCAGATGGAGGAAGAGCTGCACGCGCCTCAAGTCCTCTCATGCCCCATCTCATCCATATGTGCAGTAATAAGTAATTACTGAAGTCTCATTGAAGTCCATGTGGAGTATTCTCCGTCTCTTTCTCTCGAGGCAGATGAATACCCGCCACTCACCCATTACACAAAGTGACACTCCTGGAGATCCGACGTGTCATCTCAATCTTCCTCTTCAGTCCTACTCGTTCTTCTCTTCCACCCCCCTCAGTTTGAGAAAACAGCTGGCACCCTTTGATATCTGACTGGCAGCTCACTGGGTCACCTTCACTGCTGCATCTGACAGGGTATCTATTCAAGCTAGTCTTGGGACGCTGAAATCATTTTCTGTATGGCACCATGATAGAAATTCTTATCACGGGCTTCCTGTGCTGCTTCCTAACACCTGGAGTGTGATAGTTCTCATGCAGGGACCAAAATGACAGAATTGCCTTGACTGTGACTTTGACTTTAGCCTATGGGTCAACATCAAAGATTCTATCAAGATGAGTTCTCCCACCAAAACTGGTAACTGTTTATTGTTTCCATTGTTGATGGATAATTCGTCACAGAGGAAGAGACTTTATTACTTCTTTTTTGAGGAAATAAGCTGCTGACTAACAGGCCTGGAACAGTACTCTTTGAAAAAAAAGTCATAAAAAGTTGTGGGTTAAAGTTATTAAGCTAACATGTTAAAGTTGCTGATATGGAGCAGACGTGTAGACACATTAATATTCAGTAATTCATTGTTTTACGCAGTGTAGGTTTGAGGATTCCTTTTTATTGAGAATTGCAAACCCTCCAAACATTTGTAAGGCTAGCGCTGCTTACACTGTTATTAGCCTGCACCTTATCAATCATTGCAGTTTACTTTTAAACATGAATGGGAAATAAAATTTGGGCTAATATGAGCTGAAGACCAAAATATTGCCCTAGGAAGTTGCAAAACACTCCTCGGGAATCATTTTGTAGGTACAAAAATGTTACTTTTGATTGATTATAGATTCAACTGAGGAAATGGGCTGCTAATAACACAGTGCATAAAGATACAATTTAGAGTTGACTTGTTTATAGGGTAGTGATAAGTGGCTCAACAAACAGATAACAGAAATTGTAAATATACAGAAGTATAAGCCTTTGACTTAAAGTGAGTGAAAAAGCAACCAATGTCCAAAGAAAAACTTTGAAAGATGAGGGAACACATCTAAGGACCACTTGAAAAAATGACAAGAAATTCAAAGCAAAATCGAGAGAAATGAAGGGTGACTCAAGACTTCTGCACAGTACTGGAACTAAGGGTTAATCTTTCCAAGTGATCCTGCTCATCGCATGCGTGGTGATTTTATCTATTATCTATATAAAATGTGGGTGAGTGGAGCTTTAAGGAAACGTTTAAGCACATCTCAATAACATAGCCCTGTTGAAGCTCTGGTAATATGCCATTCTGAAATCTAATACAGTTTCCTGAATGGACGCCTCATATTTTCATAATGAGTCTTGAAGTACACTCACAACTCGTACAATAACACAATGTATGTGGTTTCAAGAGCTCATTTCCCATTATGTAAGCACATATCTATGCATTCCCTCTTAACCAATGAACTTGTTTTCAAGGCCTTGGCTTCTTGACATACACCACGAGGACTTACATTACTGCAACACAGTGGCAAATTCTAGTATAAATTAAAATTTTTGAAAGCTCCCGGAATAATGGCATCATTTGACCTGCCAGTACGGTGCACACCTCATATGGATATGAACTTGAAAATCAAGCTGAAGGGCTAAAGCTTTATTGTTTGAACCGATAAAAGATATTCATCTTAGCGCCGCTGTTGTGACACAAAGGCACTGAGAGGAATCTGAAAAATAACACGAGCACAATGAGGGGGTCACCAGTAGGTACTCCAAGCTTCATCTCTCAGGTGGAGTTTTAAAATGAAGTGCTTTAATTGTGTGTGGGTGTGGTTTGAGCTCTTGAGACTTCTACCAGACTTTTTTGTTGCCAAAGCAGAAAGTGACCCCTGGTCACCGCACGTGCTTAGACTCACAGTCGCGCACACTCTCTCTCTCACACACACGCATTTGCACACGAACTAACAAAACAGCTGTGCGGGTGGGCCTTGTCGTTGGCTGTGCCTGTTTTGTCTTTCGATTGCGGGAACTTGCATTGCGGTGCAATTCTCAATGCATGTTCGAGAGCGATCGTGCGCGCCATGTGGATCAGTTCTCAGTGTCCACTCGGCGCTGGGACTAATTTGCATTCCTTTGTGCGTGAATAAAGGACACCTATTCTGAGGACAGAGTTTACCAGCTGCCATCCAGGACTAGTCCTTATTAGAGCCCTGCTGTTCCTCTGAGAACGTCAACACATGTTCCACACACGCTGCCGCTCACACACTACCTACACACACGCACACTCAAGGACACGTGCACTCCCTCAGTTATAATCTGTGCACAAATGAAAACACACTAACACAGATGCACAAAGAGAAACAGACACACACTTTCCTTCCGGACAGTACAGATAGTGATTACAGGCACCAGTGGCAATATTCTGTGGTTGTCAATAACAGGGCAAAGGTCACTATCTCGCTCTCATACACACACACACACACACACACACACACACACACACACACACACACTTCCATTCGGTTTACTCATATACTGCATCTTTGGAAATGAACAACTATGTCACCTTCAGTTTGGCTCAGTTTTTCAGTGCCCACAGACTTGGATGGAGTTATGGTTAAATCGAGGTAAGAGGCAGCACTCATCATTCCTTTTAGTAGCAGAATAATACTTTCTTAGATAGACAAAAGCCAGAAAAACCCAGTACTCAAGGTTACTTGATTGGTGCCAACAATAACCTGCCATCCATGTTTTTCTTCCATTAAAAATCTTTAAAATGAAATGAGTTGGTAAAAGTTAAATACCAGTTATACAGGTATAAATACCAGGTAGCTAGCTGTTAGTTAAATATAAGAATGTAAAGGAGTGAGAGTTAAAGGATGATGAAAAATACATTTTTGAGTAAAGTAAATGGATTATACTGATAGTTGTCTTCTTTAAACACACATTGCGTAAGTTTTGGTGATTCTGCTGCTGGATTGCAGTTTAAATGGTTCTGAATGGCGATATGTACATACCCGTGCCATGGCGATGTCTGAACATGGTGCTATCCTCCATACAGTCAGCTCATCTCGGGTTTGCAGACACTCCATGCAGAAATCCAACCAGTCACACATTTTTTGTTCTGAATGAAATAGAAGAGATAATGCGCTATTGTAGGGTTTTTATCTTGCAATATACAGCACCTCGGGGTGACTGTTTTTGTGATTTGGAGCTATATGAATAAAACTTAATTAAATTGAACCTTAGAAGTGCTGAGTTTTTGCTTTAATTTGAGCATTTTCCCATGAAGATAGGCAATACTATGCGGAAGCTACAGCCCTTTAACACATAGTCATGGACTTGCAAGTGTCCAAAAGTAACTACACACTTGATTATTAACGTTCGCTGAGCAGCTGTGTATCTAATGGTTCCTAGATGGATACATGGATCAAGAAGGAGAAATCCAAAGGGAGCTCACTAATGACTTGTGCCTGTTAGCTTGACAACTAGAGCATTCAGTATGTCTATTTCTATACAAATATACTTCATATTCTGTAGTAATACTTAAAGATATGTTCATATGTTTTGTTGACAAAATGCAGCTTTTGTAGTTTTACTTGTGTACACACCCACAGTGGACTTTAAGTCAAATAATTAAGGAGTGATTAAAGAGCAGACTTTCAGCTTTAATTCAAAGGTTTTTGAAATAGACTTGCACTTTCTAGGAATTATAGAACTTTTTTTAGACATAGACATTTTCAAAAACATTTGGACAAATGACTAAAGAGAAATTTAATTTCCAGGTGAGCACGATCCTCCATTATTCCATGACAAATTAAGCAGACATAAAATCTGGAGTAATTCCAAGTGATGAATTTGTGTTTAGAAAGTTCACAGAAAACTCACAATAAAAGGTCCAAAGAGCTGCTGGACAGCATCGTGGTGGAGTGGCTAACACTGTTGCCTGTAACTGGGGGGACACTGGAGGATCTATTTTCCTTGGGAACTTGCAGATGGAGAAGGCAGATGAAGTTTCCAGGTGGTGGTGACATCGGAGATTAGATTGGCAGAGGATTCACAGGTTTTATGATCGATGGCCAGCTTAGTTTTTCTGGTAAGATCTTCCTTTTCAGATTAAACAACTCAGAGATTTCTTGGGTTGCAGTCAAGGATTCTTGATGCAGCCAAAGGGTAATGAATTGATGAGAGACAGGTGTGCTGGCTGGAACAGGAGGCAGGGGCAACCCTGGTCAAGACCTGAGCCCTGCCCAACCTGGATGTAGGTAGATAAAGTCTTCTAAGCATTATATGAATGGCTGATTTTCCTACACCTAGACACTATTAGGATAGTATAAGTATAGAATTCAGTGAGTGAATCTAATCAGCATCGTCATCTTAAATGTAAATGAATTCTTACTACCTTTGGTGTAAACCAGTCCAATATGGTACATTATTGTAAATTTCACCACAATACTGCAAACTAACCAGTTTAGCTTACTTAAACACTACATCACTGCTTAGTAGACCTCCATAATTTTCATGCAGAGGTTGAATAACACAAAATCAAAAGGCTGTTCCAGATCATTCCAGCCCATGTTAACAGCTGGTTATACTGAAAAACTGAAAGGACAGATGACACTTTGACACTTTGCCAGAAAAACCTCTAATAGAACCTGCACAGTTTTGTCAACAGATGAAAACAAGTTGAAAGTGTGGAAAAGGAGAGAAACAGCTCACTTTGTGAAGCATATCACATTATCTGTTTAACATGGTGGAAAACCTGGAAATCAAAGTGACAATATACATATACATACATAAGTTATAAGTCCGGTGTTGATGGAGAATTTAGGATTAGTATGTAGCGTTTATTTTGTAGTTAGAGAGGCAACAAATATCAACATAAAGAAACGGTATTTGGGGAACGTATTGTTATCGTGAATGAAAAAGTGCCCTAGTGAGCACCTTTACCTCTCCATCAATTATCAGCAGCACTTTGTAATTTAATTCAGATGTACTTGTGTAATGAAGAGCTGCAGAAGGACGCCCATCGGTGTCATTTTCCATCACTCCTCTGAATGTAAATGACTTGCAGATTAGAGGATGATTTGGGGTTTAAAAGGAGAAACAAATTGCTCAATTTGTGCTAATTAGAGAAGAAGAATGCAGATAGTGACCAGTGTGGTCTTAGGATGAATACCTAATTACAGAGTGGAAAAAAATGACTCTCCATTTTTTAGCCCACCCCCAAAATCAGGCTCTCCCACCAAAATTACAGCTGAAAAATTAAGAGTAGGACCATAGAGTTCGTATGTTTTATGCATTTGACAGAAAACATACACTTCAGTGTCTCCTGTGGTCATGGATCCATGGCTGTGTGTGTGTGTGTGTGTGTGTGTGTGTGTGTGTGTGTGTGTGTGTGTGTGTGTGTGTGTGTGTGTGTGTGTGTGTGTGAAGTGGTTGCTGATATTCAGGCCCATATAATGTGTTTATCAGCCAATATTATGCCACTATTGTCCCAGTTTTCTTTATGCTTTTCTTTTCACCAGTTCTCCTTTATCCATTTTGCATTAATCGCATCTGTCCTAATTGTTCACGCGTTAAATAGAGAGTTAGTATGGCGCACAACAAGTGAGGAAGGACAATGGCACTTCAGAAATGTTGCACGCAAGCTAACACTCAAGCACACTTCAGCACAGTGACAAAGTGCAGTTTTTAGTGCTTAATCAAAAATCATTTTGAAAAATAAAAGCTATGTTAATTAGGTTTGTTATTGCACTGCTATCAATTGGTGCAGACACGCTGATCACTGAGGGAAAAAAATTTAATAAATAAAGATGATAATGTTGACCAGTAAGAGCGGAGACATGGAGGAGAGGAAGAAAAAATAATTTACATTTAAATTCTTTGCAGGCTGAAGCAGTGCTGGCAGTCTTTCTTTTTTCTTCTTCTTCCTTTGTTGTCATTGGTTGTTATTTTTCAGAAAACATTAAGGATCTTAGAGGTTGGGAGGAAGCTTGATGTAGGTGAGCCACTGGAATTTCCAAACTCCTCATACCTGCAGCACCTCAAACTGTTCACGCATCAGCACCACATCTTCAAAGGTCAAAAGATCTGCAGCTCCAGAGACGCTTCGACCATGTTTTCTGTGCCGGTCAGAGGGCAGTGTGTGACACAAAAGCAAGATTTTCTGCTTTAAACATAAATCGCCAAATGATAGATTCTGATTTTGTCTTCCCGGGACGAAGAAAAAGAGGCGACGCAAAATCCTGCAAAAGATTAATTGGATCGCCTCAATCAAAACTCATTTAATTAAAAATGATCACCATTGAGATGAATGCAAATGAAAGGCAGCTATTGAACTAAACCCATTCTTCTATTCACGAGCTAAAGGTGGGATGAGACTACATGGTTAATACGCTGTTTGCTCTGCTTGGATTGTGTGTGTGTGTGTGTGTTCACCATTACTCCGATTGTGGGATACTCGTAGCTGAGAGAGGGGCTATGTGATGGAGTATGACCGCTGTCACAATACAGACAACAGAAAGGCTTGGTAAAAAAATGTAATTTTCCCCTCCACTGTGAAGCAGCAGCAAAAAAAAAAAAAAAAGAGAGAGAGAGAGAGGGGGGGAGAAAAAAGGAAGGATGAAGAAGGAAAAATGTGGGGGTATAAAAAAAAAGGACCCAGCAGAATTATTTGCCTGTAACAACTAGGGCTTGTGGTAATTATTATAATGATGTCTCCGAGTCAAGGCAGAGGTAGTGCCGCGATCACACGAAGGCTGATCAGAAAATACTAAATTTCAGGGGGTGCATAACACAGCCACAGTCAACTCATTAATGTGTGCTAATAAGGAGAAATGACAGAATGATGCTGGTTAGCCTTCTGCAAATATGACGGGAGGTAGACAGCTGTGATCGTTTTCTTTCGGTTACGTGCTGAAAACATGTACAGTTCTCTTTGAGGCTTCTGCTATCTGCAGTCATTCATACATCAATAAAACTAATATTCCATGTGAAACTTTTGGATTGTCGATTGTATTACATGTCATGCAAGTTGAACTTGAGTACATGCACACAAGCAAAAACAGTACATCTGCTTACATTGTGGCATGGCTTAGGATAGAGCAGAAAACTGCACAAAAAACAGTAAATAAATGACAAATATGAACATTTTATACAGATGATAAAATGACATGCAGAAGCTGATCATGTGTTAATCGCTTGTAAAAAAAGAAAAGAAAAGAAAAAAGAATCAGCAATGATCCCTATTACACTAAATTAAGTGTGTATCAGTAATTAAGGATACACTGATATACTGGCCAATATTACACTACTATTCAGGTGTATCAGTTGAGTTTTTTGTCCTGTTATAAATTAAAAACTACTGTGACTTTAAAACACGTCATTTATTTTACTGAAGCTGGAACCTGGAACAAAGTAGAAAAACAACACAATAAACTTAAAAAAAATGTTGGTAAAATATCAGTATTCCTTACCTGACATTTGCTCATTTTAAACATTGGTATCAATACAGGCTCAGCATTTCTGTGCATTTCTGTGCATTTCTGTGCATCCCTGGTAATTCGTTTAATATAGAGCACGAATGGCCATTTAAACACACCAAAAACCGCAATTGCGCAGTTTTTAAAAATGTAATTTGCATTCAAATTTTAATCATATCTGTTTCTATCATATCTGAAAATTGAGCTCTATTGTGTACACAGCACGCACGGCTTCATGTAATGTTTCTCAAAGGACTGGATTTATTCAGGCTACATGCTGAAGATCTATTGTAACTTCTCAGGTAATAATGGCACGCTCTTTTTTCTTGTTCCTGTTTGTCAGATTAGCAGATGTTACATGTTTCCCAAGTATTTCACTGCAAAACAATAAAGTTACTCAAGCAATAACAAGTATTCAACATCTTTGTCTGCTTTCTAAAAGAGCCTGGGCTCTCTTATCTTTTGCAGCTGCAGAGCAGTCATTAAAGATGCTGTTAAAAAGCTGAAAGTGTGATATGCACAGATGTTCCCCCTCATATCCACGAGCGTGTGACCACAGTCACTGGTTCATCCTTGCCCGGCGCCCGCTTACGCATCTTGCCTCTTGGTCTCTCCACATTACACAGAGCCCTGTTTGATTCTGATAGGTCCTGAAAGCCAGGAGACATACACAGCTGTAACAACATCAATGCGCTTCGTCAGGTTTTCAAGTCGGGGACATGTCTTATTATAATTACTACCTTTGCATTATTTATTTTGCTCTGCAGAGGCAAATTGTTTTGGTGCTTACTGGATGGTTTTGCGTTTTCCTCTTTTCCCTTCCTTCCCTCCCTCCATCCTGTCCTCCTTTTCCTTCTCTGGGAGAAGAGAGAAAACCGGAGTTTGGGAAGAGGGACAGGGTGAGAGTAGGTGAGGGGAGAATGGTGGGGGTAGCAAATCATTTATTTACGTTTGGCATCTGCATAATGAGGCAGGGAGCCAATGGCAGCCCTGGCCGGCTGGAGACAGGGTGGCATGCCTTCAGTTTTAATGGGCACACTGAAGAAACTTCCAATCCTTCTTGACATTTCTCATAGCGAAATAAACGTGCTCTGGGTCAGAGTGTCTATTAGCAAGATAAGAGACGAACAAGTCAATTATACTTCAATGACTACATAGCCAGGGGACCTCATTAACATGATCAGGGAGGTCCATGCTGCAGCAGCCCTCTCCTGTGTGTAGCCCCTGATTAAGTTGTGGAAGAATGACATGGCCTTTTTCCCTCTGCTCCATGCAGGAAGAGAAGAAAAAGCAGCGCAAAGAACGTAAATATATTCAAATCTACATAAGCAACCACAAACACAACCCCCCCCACACACACATGGGCATGCACGCGGTGGCAAAGACACAGCAGACATCGCCAGGACGTGGTGTCTGACCAGCCAGCCAGAAATTGTTGACACATTCAAAAAAAGTAAGAGGCACACTTCATCAGAGGTTTGTGGGGAGGTTTTTTTTTTTTTATCTGCTGATAGGGTCACAGAAGTGGATGCTTTGGGAAAACATTTGTGGCAGGGGATGTAGCGAGCTGTCATGCACAGCCTGGACGGATGGCCTTGGGTTGAGAGTGGAGGGTGGGCTATGTGGGGTGGAGGGGGGGTGCGGCGCAGCAGCCGAGGCGGGGCACAGGCAGAAGCGGAGGCGCGGGTTTAAAAAAAGCAGAGCCTGGGGTTTGGTGGGCGGAGTGGTGCTGTCTTTTTTTCTTTTTCCCTTCCCTTCTCCTCAGCGCCGGCTTGTTTTCTCGGCGAGGATGCTGCGATCTGTTGACGCTGATGCGATGAGTGCAGACAGGGTACAGGGAGCACGGCTTGTCTTTTCTAGTGCTTGCATAGTGTGCATCATATACAGCCACTGCTTGGCCAAGGCTCCAGCTAATTAATTTGTATGCCTATTTGGACCAGTGGGAATTGATCAGCAGTCAGCTTATCAGCAGCAAAAGTGTTGACTGCTGCTTCCGACTGCAAGAAAAAAACACTCATTCACCCAACAGTTGCAGTCTTTTATGTCGTGAGCTATTGTGGCTCTGCCTCTTGGCTTGAAAAGCAGTGTTTATACCTTTATCTTGCATCTCCATAAGTGTGTTTGAAATAGTAAAGAGAATGACAATGATTTGGTAACCCTGGCCAGGATTTAAGGATTGCTAAGCACTGGCAAAAGATCACAAGTGCTTAATAGTATAGAATCAAAGTAAGACAGTAAATGGAGAAACTTCTCTGGGTTGTGTGTGGCCCTGAAAAGTAAGAGGAGAAGGAGAGACGGTAACAAGCCTTTGTCCACAGGCACACCAAGCACACACAAAGGCATCCCACTAGGAAAGGTTCCAGACGTATTTGCTCACATACCTCCATTATTGCTCTGTGAAACATGAATGATTTGATTATTTGATGACAGCTTATTTCTTAAATCTGTTTCGGCACCATATGTGTCTAATATGCGGCTCGCCCGCAATATGAATGCGTTGCCCTGGGGACTGTAAAAGGCCAGTGCAGTTTTCAAACCTGGAGGGAGGATTGGCTTGTGAGCTCAGACAGGCATACTGTGCTACGCAAAAGCGCAGCGGACTGGATTCAAGTGCATGTTCAAGGAAACGTCTTCCTATTGCTGTGCCTCTTGTATTCTCCCAGTCTTTTTTTTTCTTTTGGATTATGAATTAATAAGACTGCTTAAGGCTATAACTACTGTTTTTGAATATCTTGGCCTTGGCAAGCCAAATAAATCAAGCAGAACAGAGTCACAGAAAGACTACTTCTTTATGTCCACTGTCGTCCTGAGGTAATATTCTTGTTATTATAATTGGTTCCCGAGTTTTTTTCTCCCCTGGCAGGAATGTCAAACAATGTGTTGCAATTGAGACTAACTTTAACCTGCTTGGCAACCTGTGTCTAATCATTCTAATTGGCTCCTTAGAGGAGCTGACTGGATGACAGTGATGCTCTGATGATAAATCACATCAGGCTGTTCACACTATTGGCACAAAGTCCAAATTAATTGAATTAATCCATAATTCTTGCAGAATTTAGTGGTGATCCAGAGCCGATGACTTTGGCATTTTTCTGTGAGAGGTGATGCAGCTTCTGCTTTCTGTCAGGCTTCATCAAACATATATTTTATATATAAAATATATAGTATATATTTTTATTTTTTCATATTTAGTATATTTTTGCCGAGGTTTTAAATTACATATTACATGTGATTTATATTTCCAACACTTAGGAAAAACCACTGCTAATTAACTCATAACTAGTTACATTTTAGTAGCATTTGGTAGTATTTACACAATAGAAATACTTTGCTTAATAAAAGTAATTATTTTCAAAATTATAATATTGTGTTATGTATGTCTGTTATGTCTACATATATCATAAATTACAGCTTTTTTGAAATAATTGTGTTCTCCTTATGGTCTCACATGCATTTTGTGTTTCATGTACTTTAATGATTACCAAATGTTACTTTTTTGTAATAATGCAATTTTTGTACATTTAGTCATTTTAAGCCTTTATTTGACAGCAAGGCAGTGTTGTGTTTTAGTTTTAACTACAATCCTTCCATATCTAAATCTAACCAAGTAATTTGGTGGGAAAAGCCAAAGTGAAAAACAACAGATAACACAACTGAATGGTTAGAGAAACCAAATATGAACCCCCGCGTCTGAGTTCACAGTTTTACTATTTATATAAACTACTCAATAAATTGTAGTAGAATGAATCTCTATGAAACCCACTTTCATGAAACAGCCATTTTACTGATATTGTACTCTTGATGCTAAGCTAGAAATCGCTCAGAGTTTAAAAATATCTTCTTCATAATAATAAGAGCTATATTTTTAAAAATGTGCAGGGAAAACATCTTCTAGATTGGGGGTCAATAGTGCTAGCAAACTAAGCTAAACGTGTGCTAACTAATAGTGGCCCTACCTATGTAATACACTTCACTGTTATTTTACCAGTCTGTTGTTCCACTGAGAGTCAACCTAGTAAGTGTTTTTCAGGATTACATTTACAGTAAGAACAGTAAGTGGAATCATTAACCTTGAGTACCTTGAGTGTTTCACACGGCTCTTTAGCATAACTATAGAGCAGCAACATTAGCTAAAGTGCGTACACCTTTAAAATACTGCTATATGCGGATTAGTTTATTTATTATTTTATTCCTGAGTTCCCTCTATCCAAAGTTTATTATACCATATGTCAGCTACTTCTCTATCTTCTATCTGGAAGTGGCTGACATCCAGAAATCCTACCAGTGGCTGGACAAAGCTGTACTGAAGACACCTCTGTGACATAGAGGCACTAATCATGGCAGCACAGGAACAAGCTCTAAGTACAAGATCCATAGAGGTTGGGGCCTATCGCACCAGACTAATGCCCCGGTGCAGGCTGTGTAGAGATGTTCTTGAGACAATCCAGCACATAACAGCACGGTGCAAAATGCTGACAGGCAGGGCATAGTATACAGAAACATCTGTGCCTGAAAGTCCTGAGGTTAAAATGGGAGATGCCCCCTAGCATGGTTGAGAATGACTGAGCTAAGATCCTGTGGAACTTCCAGATACAGACAGACAAACTGGTGATGGCTAAGGTGGCAAACCGGCACTGCATCCCTGCTATAACTCATACCTCTAGCACAGAAACACCTGATGTTATTCTTACTGAAGTGCAAACATGGTTAGCTTTATGTAATGCAAATGACCTTGTGGCACTGAAGCACATTATAGTATAAAATTGTATAGTGACATGTACAAATTGCTTAAGAACTGAGAGACTGGAGGATAAATGGGCTGTTTTGATTATTTTTCTGCTTTCTCAAAGAACCTTTCCAACAATCGGAATATACTGACTTGCTAATTCTCCACTTCTGAATAAAATCAATTCATGAGCTATGAAGGAGGTCACACTGCGGTCTTGGGATACAAGTCTTCTTTTATCTAACTGCAAATAAAGCCCACCACCGCTTCAAGGTTTGTGCTACAACAAAATTTTCCAGTGGAGAAAACTGGAAACTCAACAAGGGCAAATTCAGACACTTTTGACCGTACACAGAGATTTTCACAATTAATCTTGCAGTACTTCTGGAAAAGGTAGTTTGTAGGTGTCACAAAGGTGAGAGACATCTGAGGTGGGCTGTAATTGTGTGTAGACGTATATGTGGTTCCTGTGAGGATTTGAGGGGGGGTTGCAGCTACGGGGAATCTTTCTGGCCATTTAGCCCAGCTAATAGCCTTTCTGCCATGCCAAATCACCCTTCTTGCCAAACATTCAGACCTGAACTCCTGACATCCCCTCAGGGGACCGAAGAAGCACTTTAATTGATATACTGCATCTCAAAGCCTTTGAATGTAAAGGAAGGAGGAAACTGGTAGACGAACAAAAGGCTACAGCCCAGAAAGCAGGATTCATCTTCTTCTCAGCATTGCTGGTGTCACACTCGGTGTTCTTGCTGCCTCAGATCTCCACAGCAGGGATAATGCTGGCTGTGCCCTAACAAGACATACAGTTATGGTTGATTTCTTGTTTCTCAGGTCTTCTCACAGACTGGAAGAAAATACTCACTTTATTCACTTCAAATGCGGTAACTACACCCGTCTGCTTGTTCTTTTGACATGTGAAGAATAAACAGAAACCTCAGATGAACAAAAGACCAAAATCACCAGCAGGAATTAATATGCTGGATTTTCTTTTTGTACAGATTTTCATTTGGATGGTCGGCTTGTCTGTGACTGTTTCACATTGCTTATTACAGCAGGGAAGTGAGGCATGTAATAGTCATCCCTTCAATAACCTCTGAGCCATACGAAAGCTGTTAAGTCTGGAAGAGAGAACAGCACGAGTGCCACTACGCTCTCTCACGGCAGGTAGTTTTACTGCGAAAATCAATAACAAAGACTTTAAGACACTTAAAGGCTGTGGATTTTGTATGAAGAACTTATTGGCATTAGATTTGAATACACTCACTAAGGGTTAATATTACTAAGGGTTAGGATTTTTAATTTTTAGTGCTTTGTCCAAACCACCGAGTGAAAGTGATGGCAAAGGAGTGAAAACACATTAAAGGAGCAAGTGAAAACAAAGCCCCTAAAAAACCACACAGATCACAGCTGACTAACTGATAAAGCTTCAACTTGGCCACTTCCAAATGAAGACTTTAGTCCTCTTTAAAGGAGGACTGGTGTCTCTCCGTGTCCTCTGCACAGAGGCACCAAGGCCAAAGGACAGAGATTACTAGCAACCTCTGACAGAACTTGAGATCAATATGATTCTGCAAAATGTTGCAGAACACAGAACACATTGCTCCCATCACAGCAGCAAATCTGCTGTGATGGGAGCAATGTTGTCAAGAAGAGTGGGTCAAAATTCCTCCACAATGATGTGAGAGACTGATAAAGTCATACAGAACACCATTACTTCATGTTAATGTTTCTAAATGTTTTTGCACTAATTTACTCCAAGTTGCAGAACCACAAACCAGTATGTCACACAACGTCATACAACGTCTTCCTTGTCAAACAGTGGGTCCTACATTACCCATGATACATCTCCCTCACCAACACTGTTGATTTAGGTGCATGCTAGTGCATGTTTAGGTAGCTTATAGATGAACAAATTAGAAGCTGCACACAGTTGTTAACAGATTTGTCTCTTTAGAATTGTTTGTTTGAAAGATTTTGAGTAATTAGTAAGAAAGACCAGATAGAGAACCATGGCTTGTATTAAACACATTTGTGATTAGATAATAGTGTTGGAGATAAACACACACATGCACAGACACAGTTGTCGTGTGTATTACGTGCTAAGAAACCGTGGCTCCTAAATATCTATTTGCCGCCTGCAGGCTGAAACAGGTCACAGTGTCACGCTCATTTGGCCTGCCATACTTTTCACACTTGTACACGTGCCGGCTAATTTACCATAATTACCAAATTAACTGGTGAATAATTTCATTTTAATTATTACATTTTTTTCACTTCTCGTTCCTTCATCTACCTTCATAGTGTTGGATTTAAAGATGAGGCCTGTTTCGAGTGTCATGTTCAATAAAGTGGGATGGGAAGGGACCCAATTAATATCAGATAGCTGGAACCCTCAAACAGAAAAAAAAAAAAACAGACTCTAACAGGGACATTTCCTCAGGACATATCTGAGCCTGACTAGACTAGCTTTAATTTGAGCAGTGAAGCCCACAGGGTATAGGTTTGTCTTGAAGGTAAGCACTTTGGACCGAGAAAAGACCCGAATTAATAATAATAATAATAATAATCTTCCGATAGTAAGCTATGCACCTGCAAAGCTCCTGTTGTTAGCAGGAGATGTGGTTAAAAGAAGCAAATCTAAAAAAATGAAAAAAAGAAAGCACATGCTTCCATACTTTCCCACCATACCCTGTTATATTTGTGTCACTTTAAGGATATCCAGCTCTGACCTGATTAATGATCAAGTTCATGCTCATTCATTGATTTGGTGAGCTCGTTTTTTTGACAGCTACTTTAAAACTCGGACATATTAGATGAATCCACATGACTATACATGGCTACAAAGGTGAAAGGCAATTTTTTCTATGGGTGGGATGTCACTGTAAAAGAAAAAAAAGGAGAAAATGTAATATTTAAGTGTACCTATATTCTCTAATAGTAATTTTCTGCATTGAATAATTTTTTTAAATGACGCTTTGACTTACATTTTCAATGAAGGGGATTTTCTCGTAACAGGTTACTTCTGTTCAGTGATGTTGTCACTATAACGAAAGAAAAAGACTTCAAGACTCCTTCCACAGTTTGTGTGAGCTCCTTCGTCTTTACAAAAGATGTCTGTGCAAAACCTCTAAAACTCAGACAAATATTTTCGGTGCTGTTTTGGTGCAATTATGATTAAAAACTTAACTGAACCCTAGTGAAAGCTCAAACCCACCCTGTGCCATGAATGACCAGTGCAGAAGTTGCTGTGAATGTTTTTCTGCTGTGCTTCCGCTTCTGCTTCCACGTCCCAACCCTCTCACCTCTTTCTGTCTGTCATTCTGATACTCTAATAGCTCTTCTGCTCCCTGGTAGTCTTAAAAGGATCTCTGCGCTGTGGTCCTTCAGCTCACATTACCCAAGGCTAGTCCACACTCTTGAAATTGTAACCTTATGATTCTCCAGGCCAAAGTTAATGGGACACCAGAGTCCTAACCCGCCCCAACCAGCACCGTGGATTAGTGCTACTCGGATCCAATCACATCCAGGCCCGTCACAGAGGCACTTCAGACCAAGTAGCTGCAAATCTGAGGCGGCAACTCTGGGCCCAAGACCTGCCTGAGTTTACCCATAGCCCCAGGTCATGTGGCTTTGCTCACCAGCCTTTGATGGCCTCAGGGGACTGAAAGAGCAGAGGCAGAGAGAGGAAGACAGCTAGACTGACCCAGAAAGTCTAGCATGGTGAGACACATGATGGTCCCATGGTGATCTCCCCTGGTTTTCAGTTGACGAAGATGTGGACTAAAGAACATCTGGAAGGCATCCCCATGAGCAGCAAGAGGCATGTCTGTGGCTGAAGTAGGGCTGGTCAACAGACCAAGATGAGGGAATGCTTCCTGTGGGTCACAGAGGTAATCTAAAGTGAGCATGTCGATAAGGTAATCTAGCTAAACTCACTACCTTACGAAACAGTTAGCCACTAAAATAAATACCATTAGCCCTATGAGGTGAGTTGGTTGTAAAGTCTGTGTCCTTTTTTAAGATACAGTCATGTGACAATACAACCGCAGATAACCTACAAAAATTGATATATATGCACTGTGTTATTATTTATTTAGCAAAAATTGAGCCAAAATGCAGTAAATAAAAAGCTTAGTAATGCTTCCATTGGAATAGGAATTAAGAGGGTAAATAGCCGCCAGGTGCTGCAACATAACCACCCCTAACATAAGCAGAGGATTTGGCAGTTTGTTAAGGAAGAAAGATATGAGCAATGAGTTTAGATAAGCAATAGTTGCTGCCCATCAATCTTTGACTTTTTAAGACAATTTCTAAACAGTTTGAACTCCATTAGTGCAGTGAGAAAGATTATTGTAGCCCAGATGGAAAAATATCATACTTATTCTCTTTATATTAACTGTCCACATCAACAAGCGTCGTATTTCCTATGACCATTGAATGCACCTCTCAGTTCACCCCACGTGAGGGCACCTAGCTCAGCAACCAATCAGAGCCTACCCAGGCCGCATTGACCCTGTCAGCCAGGAAGTGAGGTGGAGGTGCATGGTGTCCCGGGTTTTTCTTATCTCAGCAAGAGGAGTGGAGGCATCTGCTACTCAAACCGAGAAATCCACAGACAAAAGAGAGGAAAACTCAGGATTGAGAGGAAGGAAAACCAGCCTACTTACCTGCTGGAAGTCCGGAGTCGAGTGGCTGGATGAAGGAGAGAGGCAACGTCGGTAAGACGAGTGTTGTTCTGATGGAAAAAACTTGTAGAGACTTACCGTCGCGATCATGCTAATGCTAGCTCGGTGTCTCACAGGCTAACCACTCACTTTTCATCCGGAGAGCTGCTGCAATTCCAACGCCAGTGTGTGTTGGGCTTTTGTGAAACAGAGCAACGGTGAGCAACATGTTCTTAGCTGCTCTAAAGCTAAATTTTGTCAGTTCACTGTGAGGTTAAAGTAATCTAGAGGGTAATTTTTAGTGCATTTCTCTCTCACGAATAGGCCTATAGTGTGGAGAAATTAAGCACACTGCTTTAATGCCTCTGAACTGAACTCACATGTATATTTTGTTGCTTATTTGCACATAGTTCTGAATTTGTTATGGTGTATTGTATTTTGAGTGTCAATGGTTACTTACCATAAGTATTGTTTAATTAATGTTTACATGAATAGAGAAATATTTGAGCAACTTAGATGTTTAGTTCTCATAATTGATATGCTTGAAAATTGAATGTTGTACAACAGAACTGTGAGATTTGATAAGATTTAAGATGTTGATGCAATGAATATGAGGTGATGCAATAATTTGATTTTGTATTTTAACCTTAAACAATGCATCTGAAACAGACTGATTAGAATGTACATTTTATGAACTGGATTATAGGTCAGGTTTTTTGGAGAGGACGGAAAAGTCCAAGGACCAGGACGATATTCTGGTTGTGATAGATGGCGAGCCAACCACTTTGAGGACGATCTACCCCAAAGAAGATACACACCACACACTCATACATTCCAGTTACATTCACAAGGACCTTTGAAGTTGGCTATCGCCAGCTTAACTCTAAATTCTTAAAGGGCCCCAACGAGTACTTTTATTTTGTTGAGTGTGCACACTATTTATTTTATTTTATACTTTATCTGTACAAATTGGACAAATACCTGTTATACTTTGTAACAATACAAGAGTGGCTACTCAAAAGTTAACATTGTGTCCAGGTCATTATTGCTGCTCAATACTTTGGCTCCATACGAATTTGGTGTATTCTGATTCTGGCCAGGGTCTTATTACGAGCCCAAGTAATTATTGCGCTGTAATTCACCTTTATACCTTAAAGTTGGTTACATTATTCACAAATGGAAAACATATAAAACGGTTGCCAGCCTTCCAGGAGTTGGAAACTCACTCCAGTAACCTCACTCCAAGATCAGACGGATCTTGTTTCCTCAAAGAAGCAAGGAGAAAGCCTCATCTCTCTAAAGAACAGTTCAGCATGATTTAGATTTGCAAAGTTGCATCTGAACAAACAAGACTCCTTGAATAATGTCCTTGGGACGGGTGAGACAAAAGTGAAGACGTCCGGCCACAATGCAAAGCAATATGTTAGGTTTAAAGGTTTGGGGTGGGCCACAAGACCTGGGCACCTTGCAGTCATTGGGTTGATCGTGAGCTCCTCTGTACACTAAAGTGTTCTGGAGTTAAATGTGAGTATGACAGCTAAAGCTGAGCTAAAACTGAGTCATGACATGGTAATAATCCCAATCACAGCAGAGCAATGTTGTCAAGAAGAGTGGGTCAAAATTCCTCCACAATGATGTGAGAGACTGATAAAGTCATACAGAACACCATTACTTCATGTAAATGTTTCTAAATGTTTTTGCACTAATTTACTCTTAGTTACATGGCACTCGAAGTCAGAGGTAAAGTCACAAATGAAGGATAAAGTTGTATTCCGGAGGACGACACTCTTAAGGTCTTTTTGATCAAATCTTGCCAATTTATTCTTAATGAACACAATCTCCAAGCCTTATTTTTTCCAAATACTTCTAAAAGTTCCTCAAAAGCCACAGAAAATGTCAGATGATGCCATTATCCCACTATTACACCTGTTTTGGGGTTTTTTGTTGTTTTTCTTAATGGCGCCCTTAAATCCGTAGACAGTAGAAGGCTGATGTATGCTGCTTCCAGGTCTGTAAAGAAAGGCTATTATGAAAGTACCTTAAACCTTTCGTCACCAGCAGGGGGCAACTCCTGTAGTTGCAAAAAGACTTCCAGTTATGTACAAGTCCATGTGAAAACAGCCCTTGGCTCACTCAATCCATGCCCTCAAGTAAACACTTTCCTGATGAGATTATAGGCTCGATGACTAGTTTCAGGTCATACTGAACAGAGCTGGATCACTGCGACTGTGAACCTGTTTATTTTCACCACTGCTTCATTAGTTTTCTTTGAACATCCACAGTCCATTTCACGGACATTCAAGACAGTGTGACCGTGAAGCTCAACAGCTGAGCAGCAGCATCCACGAGATGTCAGATACTACAGTAACCAGCCAGTTGCCTTGAATGAAAGTGCACTGTAGAAATGAGGACAAATCAGAACAGAGGAGCCACTTGGTTACAGAGACAAAGAGATACATTAAGAGAGTACAAAGACAGAAAGGGAAAGCGAGGTGAGGCTGATTGCAAAACTCACTTAAAGAGAACGTCAAAAGAATTAGGTCCATTACATCCGACTGAGCGTAATGGAAGCCAGCGGGTTGACGGGGAGCTCGTGAATATGCGGTGGGCGTGCAACGGCTGAAATAGCAGGCAAAACTTGTATGTTGACTAGTCTTTTATTTGACTGGATTAATGTTACTTAGCCCACATGCAATGAAGCGCATGTAATGCAAAGATCTTCATACAGACTGACTTGATTTCTCTTGTTGTTTTTAACATCCTTAAAGATCAAAGTGTAGAGACATACACTCAATGACCTGTATGATGGACAGTTCAACACTTGTCATTCAAAAGACCCCACAGAACTGTTCTAGTTCTGATTTTAGTACCAGGACGCTCATATTAGGGCCACATTGCTCAGTCAACTCAGCGGGAGCTTAATGCTAGTGAGCTGATTCATAGCATCCACGGTGAATGGCACCTGATTCTGCATTACGTTTTGTTAGCACATCTGTTAAAGTCATACAGTGGTTGTTTATGTTAGTTGTCAGTGCAGTGTGATACAAACTACAGTTTGAAAATCAGTCATCAGTTTCACTGCTGCAGCCATTCATTTATGGAACATGCTCCCACCTTCAACACATAAAGCCTTTCGTTTTAAAAGCCCACCTCCCTATTCATCAGCATTGTCATTGTGAGACAACATGGTCATGCTAGGCCGTGTTTTCAATGCTGTTTACAGGTATTGTGTTCAGGGCTATTGGGCCAGCGTGGCCTGGCCTCCAAGCCATTGTGCCTGCCCACAATAGATAATGAGCTATCCACCCATATGCAGCCAGCAGAATATGGACATACACCCACACACGCACGCAGTATGATTACACCAAGACAGGGACACAAGCACTCAGTCGGTGTTGTCCACAGATTTCATTGATTGAGCTATTCTGCTCACAGTTATTTTCTGTCATGAAATATTCTGACCAGGGCAACTTTGTCAGAGTATTTGGATTGAGATTTGTGCCTGAAAGCATTCAGTGGAAGGTCAAGAGCCCGATCAGGTGTTGTTCACAAGCCTGTGAGACATTCAATGACCAGCACAGTGGATGATTAATTTCAGCCACCTTTGGGGTGTAAAAATGGTTATTCAAGCTGCATGTTTTGAGAAATTTATATTGCAGCAACTTTATAATGAAATACCTCACATACTGATTGTCAGCTTGTCAAGTTGATATAATAATAACAATAACACATACAAGCTTATGTTTCTGATGCTTCAACTGAGATTAAATATGATGATCTGATTTTGGTGTTAAAATATTATGCTAAATTACTGGACACAATTCAAATGCAGCCATTAGAAGTTTCACGTGAAACAAATGGCCTGAATCTTCTTTAAACCTTCATACTACACTCTCAGAGTCGTGTAACAGTGGTTTGCTATTCAACATTGTGACATATTCGCATTCGCATCCGCTTATCCTTTTCAGGGTCGCGGGGGGCGCTGGAGCCTATCCCAGCTGTCATAGGGCGAGAGGCGGGGTACACCCTGGACAGGTCGCCAGTCTGTCACAGGGCTAACACACAGAGACAGACAACCATTCGCACTCACATTCACTCGCACATTCACACCTATGGGCAATTTGGATTAACCAATTAACCTATCCCCACTAAGTGCATGTCTTTGGACGGTGGGAGGAAGCCGGAGTACCCGAAGAGAACCCACGCAAACACGGGGAGAACATGCAAACTCCACACAGAAAGACCCTGGCCTGATGGTGGAATTGAACTCAGGACCTTCTTGCTGTGCGGCAACAGTGCTAACCACCGTGCCCATTGTGACATATTGACTTAAAAAAATAATACAGCCTTTGTAGGTAGGTTCTTTAAATTACCCACCAGGTGGACAAACTTAGATCCTCGAGCAGTTAAGGAGGTAACACAGCAAGTGGATTTACATGCCGCAACTGATGCAAAAAGAGAGGCCACCTCGCTCACGGCGGCCACATCAAAGGGAACCTGGTTATTAATGGGCACTGGAAGCTGCATTACCATCACATACACCTCGCTGTCCTCATTTACTCTCAGCAGCACACACAAATACGCACTGAACATATGTGCGGCAAGATGGAGACACACACCACGACCACACAAGCTACGAGGGACAAACTGGGTTCTATAGTCAGAATAACCAGAAGCTGTTGTTGCTTCACAATTAATTAGGCAACTTATTGAGCTCAAGATGCAATATGCATGTTAATTTAATGGGTTATGTCTGGTTTTAGAAAATAGAAAAAACGCTTTGATGTTCACAAAACTTGGCAGTAAATCACTGGCAGCAAACAATTACAGAATTAATGAAGATGGAGAAGACAATAGCGCAGGCTATTGTTGCAAATACATGCATGTTATTATCTTAAAACGCATGCATGGTAAATGGGAATCAGCCAGTATTGTGCCATCGTGTTTATTCAGGCTTAGTATCAATGCTCTCTTACTGGTCATGAGTGCATCAAGTGTGATGGTGGGCTCAGCTTTCTTTGTTGATCACTTTGATTTATTTTGGAGCGGTTCCATACCATAGACTGTATATAAATGATGGATGTGGCCACTGTGTCATCACCCAGTGCTTTGTGAATTGTCATTTTGAACTTTTCCTTTATGTTTATCATCATGTTGTTATTTTTGGAGCCAGAAATGACATGACTTTGACACTTGAAGCTAATTTTTCAGCTAATGCTAGTAAGCTAGGTTAGCAACGCACTTCCAAAGATACCTGCTAATAACCAGGAGTAATTTACAGGTATAATACTAGTATTTCAATCATTCAATCACCAATACTGGAACTTAGTCTTCTTGGACAGGTTCTTAGTACAAAACGATAATAAACAACCCCCCCTTACACACACACACACACACACACAAAGATTTTCCTCCACTATTCAACCAGACAAACGGAATTGGATTAAAAAATACCATTCGTGCTGCTTGCCTGTGCTCTACATGGACATCGTCACCTCTCTGCACACCTTCCTGGCTGAAGAATTGTAAAATATTATTACTTCTATAGTTGAATAAATATCTACTATATCACCAAAAATTATTTACTATTAGCTGACAGTGCTAGGTGGTGGAGGAATGTTTCAAACCATTCCTTTAAGAAAAGAAGCAATAAAACCCCATGAAAACACCTCATTAGGTATAAAACTGCATTACTGGAAAATTATGCATAAAATATCAAATATGAAAATAATTATTTAGCTGGAAAATGATCCTTATCAGTGTTAAATGTATTAATATTGCTGCTTTACGTTGCCTGTTTTATTATCATCTTGTTCAGAGACGCTGTCCTCTCTCCATCATTGTCAGAGCGTTTCTTGCTAATGTACTAAAGGAGTTATTAACAGCTTTTTTATACTTCATCTTCTTGTGATGCTAAATCACTGACTTTCCTTTACTTGCTAATGCTAGCTGTGTTTTCAAATAAAAGTGCCAATCATAACTGATCTCATGCGCCCCAAACCATCTGTGAAAGAACAGAGATTTATCCACAATGCCCAAACCACCAGAAAACAGATTTCCCAGCCAACCAACTCAAGTCAATGCGATGGTATATGGACTCGGCTGTAACACAGAGACAGCTACATTTTCCTATGAACACGGAACGAGCAGAGCTTTCAGGGACAATAGCTGACTGTGGCCACAAGATGGCAATAACGTGGCGGTAAAGGATGAATCCAAACAGGCGAGGAACTTTGTGACAGCACTGTGTGAGATGAAAGGAGAGCGATCGCTTTACTTTGGCAAGATTTAGATTATGTCTATGTTTAGATTTCATTTGCCTTGCTTATCCTGACAAGAGGCCAAAATCCCAACCCAACTGAAAGGTCCAGTTTACTAACTCAAAGTATCTACCATACCTGCCAGTCAGTCAGTGGGCAGACAGTAAGCAGAAAAGCCCGTAACTTTAATAAACTTTAATAAGGTTTAAATTTGTAGGCCATAGAGACAACAAAATAATTTAGTTTTTGATATTACATAGACCTACATGTTCTTACATGTAGATACAATAAGGCACACCAGTAACGTTTTAACACACACATTAACATACAGTGGGGCAAAAAAGTATTTAGTCAGCCATCGATTGTGCAAGTTCCCCCACTTAAAATGATGACAGAGGTCAGTAATTTGCACCAGAGGTACACTTCAACTGTGAGAGACAGAATGTGAAAAGAAAATCCATGAATTCACATGGTAAGATTTGTAAAGAATTTATTCGTAAATCAAGGTGGAAAATAAGTATTTGGTCACCTCAAACAAGGAAAATCTCTGGCTCTCACAGACCTGTAACGTCTTCTGTAAGACGCTTTTCTGTCCCCCACTCGTTACCTGTATGGATGGCACCTGTTTGAACTCATCATCTGTATAAAAGACACCTGTCCACAGCCTCAAACAGTCAGACTCCAAACTCCGCCATGGCCAAGACCAAAGAGCTTTCGAAGGACACCAGGAAAAGTATTGTAGACCTGCACCAGACTGGGAAGAGTGAATCTACAATAGGCAAGCAGCTTGGTGTGAAAAAATCAACTGTGGGAGCAATCATCAGAAAATGGAAGACATACAAGACCACTGATAATCTCCCTCGATCTGGGGCTCCACGCAAGATCTCATCCCGTGGGGTCAAAATGATCATGAGAACGGTGAGCAAAGATCCCAGAACCACACGGGGGGACCTGGTGAATGACCTGCAGAGAGCTGGGACCAAAGTAACAAAGGTCACCATCAGTAACACACTACAACGGCAGGGAATCAAATCCCGCAGTGCCAGACGTGTTCCGCTGCTGAAGCCAGTGCATGTCCAGGCCCGTCTGAAGTTTGCCAGAGAGCACATGGATGATACAGCAGAGGATTGGGAGAATGTCATGTGGTCAGATGAAACCAAAGTAGAACTTTTTGGTATAAACTCAACTCGTCGTGTTTGGAGGAAGAAGAATACTGAGTTGCATCCCAAGAACACCATACCTACTGTGAAGCATGGGGGTGGAAACATCATGCTATGGGGCTGTTTTTCTGCCAAGGGGACAGGACGACTGATCCGTGTTAAGGACAGAATGAATGGGGCCATGTATCGTGAGATTTTGAGCCAAAACCTCCTTCGATCAGTGAGAACTTTGAAGATGAAACGAGGCTGGGTCTTCCAACATGACAATGATCCAAAACACACCGCCCGGGCAACAAAGGAGTGGCTCCGTAAGAAGCATTTGAAAGTCCTGGAGTGGCCTAGCCAGTCTCCAGACCTCAACCCCATCCGGTTGTTCAGTGATGACGCGACGAATCCTACTTCCGGGTCTAAAGTAGTCTGCGTTTAATATGGCTTTTGTGTTGTTAACATGTTTAATGTTATGTATTTTCTTCTATTTGATCTCAAAAAGCTCCTAAAACAGTCAGTGATCACTGTTGACCTCCCTCGGCTTTTATTACCGCTAATCATTTATTTAAGCTCAGTTTTTAAAACCTTAGGATGTAACTACAGCCCAGCCCATGCAGCAGTATATGAATGACTAACCTCGTATTGTGGATGGATTATCTCAGTTGTTCTCCTGGCTGAAGTTTGGTCCTTTTACAGCATCCTGCCATGCGATTACATTTGTTCCTGACCACCGAGAAAACTCACGTTAACTTTTATCGAGTGGAAAAAAAGTTAGCTTGTTTATATTATGCTAACATAGCTGTGTCGCTAGCGGTCAAGCAGCACATCATTATATACCAGCTAGCCCAACTTCAGTAACCCTACAAACGTCACTGCTGTTTAGTTTTCTGTCTTCATTTATGTTGGAAGTGATAGCAGAGCTGTACGTTTTAATTTGTTTCCAAAACCCCGCAGTCAGGACATGCTATATTGTATTTAGATAGAAGCTAGCGAGCTAACTCCCTGCTAACTTCTAACTCCGTTAAATGTCATAAATTCCGTTTTCATGGATGCCTGGATGTTAAACTCAATTGTTACACCTGGTAGAGCAGAACGCTGATCATTTTATTAAAGATGAAAGACTTTAGACAGTTTTTCAACTCTCAGTAATGCCATAGTGATCGTTTGATATATGGACCTGCAGCGGAGTTTAGACCCAGACATGGCTAGTGACGTCAGACTGAACAACCGGATAGAAAATCTGTGGTGGGAGTTGAAAGTCCGTGTTGCTCGGCGACAGCCCCAAAACATCACTGCTCTCGAGAAGATCTGCATGGAGGAATGGGCCAAAATACCAGCTACTGTGTGTGCAAACCTGGTAAAGACCTATAGTAAACGTTTGACCTCTGTTATTGCCAACAAAGGTTATGTTACAAAGTATTGAGTTGTATTTTTGTTATTGACCAAATACTTATTTTCCACCCTGATTTACGAATAAATTCTTTACAAATCCTACCATGTGAATTCATGGATTTTATTTTCACATTCTGTCTCTCACAGTTGAAGTGTACCTCTGGTGCAAATTACTGACCTCTGTCATCATTTTAAGTGGGGGAACTTGCACAATCGGTGGCTGACTAAATACTTTTTTGCCCCACTGTATGTTAATGTGTGTGTTAAAACGTTACTGGTGTGCCTTATTGTATCTACATGTAAGAACATGTAGGTCTATGTAATATCAAAAACTAAATTATTTTGTTGTCTCTATGGCCTACAAATTTAAACCTTATTAAAGTTTATTAAAGTTACGGGCTTTTCTGCTTACTGTCTGCCCACTGACTGACTGGCAGGTATGGTAGATACTTTGAGTTAGTAAACTGGACCTTTCAGTTGGGTTGGGATTTTGGCCTCTTGTCAGGATAAGCAAGGCAAATGAAATCTAAACATAGACATAATCTAAATCTTGCCAAAGTAAAGCGATCGCTCTCCTTTCATCTCACACAGTGCTGTCACAAAGTTCCTCGCCTGTTTGGATTCATCCTTTACCGCCACGTTATTGCCATCTTGTTATTGCACCAATTTACCGCCACGTTATTGGCAATTAGTGATACAAAAAAAACTGTTTTACCCTGTGAATAAAAGTATATGTTTTTGTCAATGTACCATGGTAATAACAGAAGCGAAACGCAAAATTGTGTCAGGACAATTCACTATTTATACACAATAAACAAAGGAGCATAGCGCGACAATTTCTGTTGAGCGCCAGACTTGCTTGTAACCTATATCACCAATTATGTTATGAAAATGACGTGTTAACTACTAAAAAACACTGACCTTCGTGTAAATGCTTGGAGCAGACTAACATGTGAGCTGGAGTGTTCTGGGACGTTATATTTGGTCTTTGAATGGCTGCAATCCAGTCGCCTGTTTGTCACTTCGGAAACATGGCTCGAACAATTTCTCTTCAACGACGTAATCCAATAACAACCGATCTCTTTACCCGTCGGCTTCCCGTGGCTGTCATGCGACCGGCTATTGCAGTTAATAATACAACAGCTTCTTGACATTTTTGTGTTTCTTTTTATCGCTGTGTGACTGATTTCAATTGAAAGCCTGTGTGCGCTAGTACCTCTTGCCACGAGTTCCCAGAATCCTTTGCGGTTTTACCCCTGAATGACGTCACATTTTCAATCTCTATATAATATGTATGTTAAATTTTATATTTGGGGTGAAATATCAAGTCTTTTCAAGTAAACCGGTTCAAGTCCAATTCAAGTCCCAGGTCATTGGTGTAAAAGTCCAAGTCAAGTCACAAGTCTTAGAAGATTTTTTCAAGTCAAGTCTAAAGTCATAAAATTAATGACTCGAGTCTGACTCGAGTCCAAGTCATGTGACTCGAGTCCACACCTCTGTAGTATAGTATGACCATGTCTAAGCTGACAGGAAGGAAAAACTGCCAATTGCCTCACTAATTTTTATTTTTCTCAGTACTGAAAATCTCAGTTAATGCAATGTTCTAATCCAGGACCTTTATAAGGGTGTCTTTGGACTGACTCGTTTTGCATGGTGGAGCAGAAGTGATTTAGTGAGTGATTTAGGTCACATGCAAATGTCTTGCTTGTAATATTTTCAGCATGTGTTGATCCATCTGGAGCTTGCAGCAAAATAATAAGCACAAGCCTGGCTAGCATGTGCCGACATTCAAAAGGCGGCAAAGACATGCTTAAGAGCTAAAGGCGCTGTAGAGAGACTTTACAGAAGTAGGTTAAAACATTTTCCTCCTCTTGAATTTGTAAAACACTGAACAATGATCAATGATAAACCGCACATTTGGACCTATCACTTGTTGATTTTTGTCTAAAGAGCAGGTTGAACTCGGTAAACGTTCACGGAATTGTTCACAAATGCTACAATGTGGCCTATTTTAGTAGAACACTGTTTTGTTTGGTGGCGAGAGCTGCAGGGAATGATGTCTGCGCACCCTGTGTTGCAACAAAAATTAATTAAACACGACTTTGGGTCGTGATCACACATGTCATGTTAGATTTCAGTGCGAGAATGCCCACGCTGAGCGCAAGGCCTCATCTAATTATGGAAAGGTTGTCAAGGCGTTGGCGCTCCTGCTTGGTATCTGCGCGTGGTACCCGCCCGAGAAACAACAGGCTGTCGGAAACCTGCGCCCACCACTGCCTCTCAGGCTAAAACCTGTGCGACGTGCAGGCCTCACGAACTGTCTGCGAAACAGAGACGTCCCTCCGAATTAGTCACAGAATCACTCACAAGGATGGCTGAACGGTAGGGAGCTGCTGAGCAGAGGTTCCTTGATAACGGTCCTCATTCAGTCTACTACCAGCTAGGTAGGGCACCGAATTTGCTGAGAAAATAAAAGTCGGTTTTGGTAGCAACTTGTGTTGACTTGCATCACAAAAGGGGTTGTTTTTGTCGTGATTGCAGGAGGTTAATTAAGTTTTAGCTACTAAACTAAGGCCGAGTGTGCCAATCTGGTGTCTACTGTCCACACATCAAGATGCAGATTTCTGTCGCTACAATCCTTTTGTGACACAGTCACAGGTAGGAAACGTTGATATTTTGTTGAAGAAGTTTAACGTTGTTGTGAAGATAAACACAAAGTTATAGCAAATGAAGAATTTTATTTTCATTTTGCTGCGAGCTTTTGTGCGGTGATCCTTTCACACGCTGAGCAAGGTTAATTCAAAAGGACAGAAAAGCTGCATGTTGGTTGCGTCCTGTTCTTATTTAGCGGTGGTACTTCACAATCAATACATTTCAATTTTTAATGCAGCCACCTTTATTGAGGAAGAACAAAAAGTGGCATAGTGGTGCAAACAGAATCCTTGAAGTGTAAACTGCTGTCCAGATGACAACAGAGCTGCTTTAGAATTCACATAGCAGATGTTGCTAGCTGATACACAAACAGGTTACACAAACAGGTTTTACAAAACCTTCTTCTAAATACTTTATTTTCTTGCCAAGGCTTATAAGTTTGTGAATGACTTGGGGTTTTATACAATGTACTTACAGACAAATCAAATTTTGGCAATAGAAAAAGATGCCTAGAGAATTTGTTTTCTTCAGTATCCACTTTGAGCTGTGAGGTCATGCAGTGTCTTACCTACCAAATAATTCGATTTAACATTTAAAAAAAAAAAAAAAATCATCTAAACCTTAAAAATTACAGTTGATAGAGAGGTGATGACACGCGAAAAATAGCTTCTGTTATTTGATATATATTTATTTAGAAAAATCTTTCCATTCTATGGTAAAGTACTCAAAACATACTTTAATATAATAAAATATTGTTCAGAATCAATAAGATATTAAGTGATGTATTCTATTTAGGCAATATTAACCAGTTGTTTTCCACATACTGTCGATGATTATTAAACTGGATAACACCATCTCCACCACTGCCCTCGAGCTGGTGCAATGAAGGAATCTCTTCATTCTTTTTTTAGACGTAGGTGGTGAAAATCATGGAGGACTTCGTTTTTGGGGGTTATTACTGTACGTATAGTAGTCATTATCTTCATGCATTAGCTACACAAGTTGCAGTAGATGTAAGGGGAAATGACAGTAGAGAAGGTGCTGCTTGGTTGGAAATATAAAAGATGCACTGTGGTGACATTTAAGGCCTTTTATCGAGCTCTGCTTGAACAGTGAATAAAAGCGCCCTCTGCTGGCACAACATCACCTGAGCAAGAGCATTTTTTTAAAAAAAGTGTATAAACACAGAATAGTAAAGGCTGGTGTTTAAGCCCTGGGGACTGTTTCACAGCATCAGGCGATCTCTGCTGATGCACAGGCATCTAAAAACTCACAAAAAAATTTCTTTATATTGTCATTAAAGTCCAAAGCTGACTGAACTGTGGAGACAAACTCAGACAAATAGGAGAAATTGCATGTCCTGTGAGGAATGAAAGTTATTCTGACCAGTTGTGCGGCCTGGTGGATGTGCAGATGGGGGAGGTTGTTTTGATAAAATGTCAGACAGGCGAGTGGGAGGATGGGTAGACAGACTCACGCGGGCGACTTTCCCCTGGGGGTCTTTACTGATTGGCACTGATCAAAAGGTCTTAGCAAGGTGCCATTTAACATGAGACTGTAAACAAGGTCAAAAGGATGTCGGGTTACAGCTGCCTGTTACCATGTGACCAGTAAGGTGCTAGAGAGGGCTGCAGGGTGAAGCAAACATGGAAAGGAAGTAAAGGAGCACAAACAGAATAAAGTTCAAACTAAATAAATAAATAATTATATTTCACCAGCTATAAAATCTCTGTGTCTATTTCTCAATGTGGAAATCAACTAGTTACCTCAAAGTAATGAAGAACTCTTAAATCTGTTAGCTAAAAGTCTCATGTTTACCTTAACCTCCTAAGACCCAAACTCTTTCATGGCATGCATTTTTAATTTCTCTTTGATATTTGGACTGATTGGGACATGATGAATGTAAAAACAAAGAATTACCTGATTTTTTTAACATGATTTTTGTTTCTAAGAAAAATGAGAGCCACATATGAGGATATTCGTTTAAAATTTCAATAGGACAGTAGCAGTATAATGTCCCCGTAAGTGGATATCAGGCCCTTGTATAGCAAAATTGAGTATTTTGGTCTAAATAACCCAAAATGTGATGTCCTCATATGTGGACACCAGGTCCTAGAAGGTTAAAGAATGGTTGTAGCTGCATGAAGTAAAATAGCTCAAATCGTTTACAGTACCCAAGCTTATCTTAGAAATTCTGAAATGGCTAAAAGTAACAGAAATACAGTGAAAGCTGCTGAAATATAAATAAACAGTTCAGCTAGCTACCAGTAATAAAAAAGAGCTATAACAGCTAAAAGTAACGGACAGCGAAAGCATCAGTTTTGTTAGCTCATGGTAACACATGCTAAAAATATAGAGCTAAAGCTAAAACAGTTCAAAAGTGTAATAGTAGGTAAAAGTATTTGTTAAAAATGCTTAAAGATACGTAAAAGTAATGAATAAACAGTATAAGTATAAATAAGTTGTATATTGTTTGAATTGAGATACTAAAACACTAGCTAAATAGTTAAATAGCTAAAGGATAGCTAATAGAAATATTACATTTTTTAAAAAGGAGGAAATGTTATCTAAATGTTGTTACTGGGTTCTAATCAATAAAGAAATGATGCAATGAGATCAAAAACTGAAACAATAGACCGTCTTGCTAGATGAATACATTTGAACCTGACAATGAGGATAAAGGGTTTCTTCCTCAATAATAGGAAGTGCTGTTAACATTCGGCATTTTGCACATAACTCATGGAATTACTGGTGTGTTCTGCTTGTGCGATTCTAAGGTTGAATTATATCCTTAAAAATTTTAACCATGTTAAAATTTCCATATTGTGCTTTTATGTTTGTGAAGACACATCTTGAGTAAAATAAGCAGTCAGCAGCACCACTGATGAACATTTACACCTTTGAACTGCATCAGGAACAGGATTTACTTGCCTTTAATGACACATTAGTGGCTGTTTGATAAAGAGGTCCTGGGAAGTAGTAGAGGGGTTGGCTGAGACTGTCCTGTGGACTAATTTGCATATTGACAGACCTGCACATACAAAGGGGTAAATCTAAGCCTTTTTAGGGCATGGAGAGACACGTTTTTGGGGAAAATCTAAACAACAAAAAGGTAATTTAATTAAAGAAATGACCGGTTTAATTAATTTTGAAAGAGGAACTTGAAATCCTTCCCATGTCTTTTTACAGTCTTTATCAAACACCTTCTAGTAGCAACTCTTCACTTTTTAACCTCAGAAAAAACATTTGGTCGGTTATTTTGAATCACCGACTTCATTTGTTCTAAAATAAGGTTTCAAAAATGTTTTTTTTCCCCCTTGGAAGATAAACTTTTTGTTATTCTTTGATGTTGTGGAATTCTCTGTTTTCAGCTCTGAATTCTTTTTGAGTGCTACAACTCTCTGTTAGACTGTCTGGCAATAAGAAGATGTTAATCCTTTTATCTGCCTACAAACCAAACACAGCCTTACAAAAGTCAATTATGTGTTAGTTTTATAGCTCCTGGGGCTCGCACAGCCACAACTAATAACTGGATGGTGTTGACATTGAGACATATTGATCCTCAGGTCAGAGCAGTGGTTGCCCAGGGCAGATTTGGGGATTTTAAATGGAGGCTGGAACAGTGAAAGTGTAAGGGGAAATTTTTGTTTTTTAATAAAGATTGTCTCTCAGTTTTTTTGCCCCGGGCGAGACGCTGAACACTGGATGCTGACTGGTCTGGTTGTTTCTTTATTGATTTCAGACTGGGATTGGCAGTGGGCTCACCATGGCCTCTGGTACTGACTGTCTGGCGAGTGATTGATTAATTAATTCATGTAAAATCCTCCTCAATTTAATTCAAAAGGCACCAGAAGGACAGCAAATCACAGCTGGACAATAAAATATTTGGATTGAATTTGGCTCTCTTTGATACATGTGTTCCTCTTTTTTTCTGCGTGACACAGTTTGTGAATGCATTTCTTTGTTTGAATTTGCTATTAACAAATATGCGCCAAACGGGTTTTCAGCTCAAATTACATTACTAAAAACATACATAAAGGTGATTCAAAAGCCAAGATATGTTTAAGCTCCCTGTTCCACTGCAATGACATAAGGTGGCCCCTAGAGGGAGGCAGAGCACCATATCGTTCAGTGGCAGGACCTTTTACACAGCGATTCTCTACAAAACTCAGTGAAGGTTTTATTCAAAGTCTCTGTCCATCTTTGCCCTTTTGTCAGTACAAATGTGATCACTGAACATGGAAAATATTAATCAAACAATGTTTATTTGAGAAAGAATTTTTTGATTTCCACTGGTACAGTCATAATGCAACATCATGTTACAGACTTTCCTCAGATTATTGTGAAAAGATGCCTTTGGTACAACACTTCATGACTGCTTTGTCTTCCAGTACTTTTTTAAAAAATTCCAGCGCTTTTCAATATTTATGTGTTGTCGTCACTTATTTCACAGTAACGCATATCAATAAGAAAATTCTAAACAGAGCTTCTCTCATATCCCAACATCACATCTTGATGATGACAGTGCACATCAGTAGTCACCATGCCTTCCCAGGGTTTGCCTGGTCTCTATATCCAGTGCATTAAAGTTTGCATGACTGCACACTCATGCTGTCCTCAGGCCAGCGGTACGAGTCAACAACAAAGTCATCATAGTCACAGCTGTAGGACAGCGAGCGTATATAGGCTCCTTTGTCGGACGGTTCAGGGCGAAGTGTGGCCATGTTGTGCTTGTAGGCAAACTCCATGATCTGTAACACATAGGTTTTCATTGTTTCATATAACTGCACCCAGATATGACAAGATGTATCTCCTGCACTGTGTGCATCTGCTGAGCTCACCTTGACTGCCAGTTTGAAAGAGACATCCCTGATGGTGCTGAGAGGAGGATACAGTCTTCCCTCTGCTAGGTGCTCCTCAGTCACCAGCTGAGCAAGAGCCTGTTTCAAAGCAAAGAAAGAGCAGGTACTAACAGAGAGCACAACAAATTGAAAAGGATGCATATAGACTATAGACTGTGTGAGTGAATGTTTCACCTCTGCTGCAATGAGGAATATTTCCTCAGTAATGTGCGGCAATGAGCAGGCAGTGACGCCCAAGCCCACACCAGGGAAGATGTAGGCATTGTTTCCCTGACCTGGGTAGAAGGTCCTCCCATCAGGCAGTGTCACAGGATCAAATGGACTACCACTGGCAAAAATGCCACGCCCCTGCATCACAGAAAAGTATTTATAAAGTATTTACAATGCCTGTTTTCATTAGGGATGATCCTTCAAATTGGACACGCATTGGGATGCACAGTCTTCAGCACCTCTGTGAATGTATAGCACTGTTCAGCAGTACATTCAGCTTTGCTGGTCGGGTTGCTGAGGGCAAAGATGATGGGGCGTTCATTGAACGAGGCCATGTCCCTGATGATCTGCTCAGAGAAGGCTCCAGCAACAGCTGCCACACCTGGGACAGTAATGTGCTGTTTATTCCATTTGGCAACTTTTAGTTGTTTTAGTCTTCATTTTCAGCATATTCAAAATGACCTCACATTCTCACTGTAGTCTACAAATGCATTGGTGACAGATAACATCATACAATGTTTTACCTATGATAGCTGTAGGTTTCAGTTCCCGCACCACATCCTCCAGTTTCTTCATCTGTGGGTGCTCATGTGCGAAACTCTCTTTCTCATGAGTCAGGTGGTCCCGACCCTAAGAATGAAAATTAAAGGTATTCAGTTATTAGTAGAAACGTCAGAGAACAGAAAAAAAAAATGGGTCTGAGTTAAATATGCATGTTTATAACAGATGTTTGCAGGTTAAGTAAGGTACCTTGACAATGAGACCTTTAGAATCAACCATCCAGATCTTTCTCATGCACTCCTCTTTGGAGAGCCCCTCCTTCACCATGGCCATGGTGATCAGTTCAGCAATCCCCATCGCTGCCTGTGAGCAGACAGAAAGGATAACAGTAGGATGGTGGGAGCTGATTGGCAGATTTAGTTTCACATGACTAATCCTGCCATAAAATCGCATCAACCTCACAAAAGAATATTAAACCGTAATGTCTTCTTTGTGTTAGAAAGTGCTGCTAACTGTGGTGAAGAGGATTGAGAACAGTTTGATTAATGGTAATGAAATCACTGTACTGTTCACTAGTCAGAGTGCTGGTGCTCTCTTTTTACAGCAGAATTAGGTATGTTCTGTCAGCATTAACAAGTCTCTTCTTCAGAATGAATTTTGCACTCACCTCTCCTGCTCCTTGGAACACGACGGTATGGTCACTCATTTTGCTTTTGGTGATGCGAAGGGCGGCCAGTAGTCCTGCTACTGCTACTGCAGCAGTACCTGCAGATTAAGACAGAGGAACTTTAGTGCTTGGAGATAATGCAGCTTCACAGGATTTTTTTTTTTTTTTACCAGTTTTACATTCTGTGTGATAGAAACATGATTCCATAACCAAGCGGGACACATGGGATAAGAGACTTTGTATGCGAGCCTGTCACATGATCACGTCATGTGTCATCCAATCTTAGCTGAATGATAACTAAAGTATGAGCTATTGCAGGACACCAAAGTGGTATAGAGCCCAGATATTGAGAGGTGAGGTGTGCATTTAACTTTCTGGGGACACTGCATCATTTTGACTGCAAAGCCAAGCAAGTGACAAGACTCTCAACATAAGTCAGCAGAGGCATGTATGAGGGTAGACTGCTAACCTGAGTCTGCTGCTCAGAGGCCAGGAGAACTCTGCTTTGAGAGACATTTTTAAATAGAATCTAATAACTATTTTTGAGATTTTCTGACTCATTCTTATCAGGACTCAGCTTATCTTAAAGACCTCATAGTAACATATCACCCCATAAAGCACTCCTCTCCCAGACTGCGGGCTTACTTGTGGTTCTTGGGTATTTGAAAGTAGAATGGGAGGCAGAGGCTTCAGCTTTCAGGCCCCTCTTCTGTGGAACCAGATCCCAGTTTGGATTTGAGACACAGACACCCTCTCTACTTTTCAGCTTAGGCTTAAAACTTTGCTTTTAAGCCTAAGCTTCTAGTTAGCGCTGGATCAGGCGACCCTGAACCCAAGCGTAGTCACATTTCTATAGGCCTAGGCTGACGCTTAGTTCTACTTTACTAACCTCTTTTCACTCTATTGTATTTATACATCACTCTGCATTTAATTATTAGTTATTATTAATCTCTGGGTCGGTTTGACAGCGTGTCTTTTGTTATGTCCCTCTCTCCTCATCCCCAACTGGTAGCAGCAGATGGCAGCCCCTCCTTGAGCCTGGTTCTGCTGGTGGTTTCTTCATGTTAAAAAGGAGTTTTTCCTTCCCACTGTCACAAGTGCTTGCTCATAAAGGGCCATCTGATTGTTGGGGTTCTCTGTATTATTGTGTATTGTATTGTATACTGGGTTTTTACACCTTGAGGCAACTGCTGTTGTGATTCTGCACTATAGAAAAAAGATACAATTGAATTGAAATGTAACTGAATTTTTTTAACAACACCTTACAGAATCCAAAGAGGCTGTAAGTAGAGCAGAATGTGAGCAGATATTCCAGGAGCAAACTTCAGTGCTGACTGATTATTGTTACTGCTTGTTTTTATTCCTATTGACTTAATTTTTTTTTTTTACTGTATTCAGTATAAAACCTGAAGTTAAAGTAGGAGTTTACTATCCTTATAAAGTCTGACTGTTTTTCATGTGCAATTAGCTGCCCTCAGTGATGTAAAAGTAGAGACTGTGACTCTGCAGTAACATTCCCTTCAGCAGTAGAAATGTACCTACAGCTAAAAAAAAGCTGCCCACTTTTTACATAGCAGGAAAGCTGTCATTAACTTAAGTGTTTTTTAGTCTTCTTAGGGCTGGTTATTAAGGATGCTAATGAAAAAGTCACAGGGAAAACTTTTGGAAAGTTAAAAAATACAAGAGCTGAAGGGCAGTTTGGTTTTGACATCTGGTGTTTTTCCTCAGCTTTTTATCAGCTGTACTGACAACTGGTTTATCCATCCTTGTGTGCGTGTGTTACCTTGGATGTCATCGTTGAATGTGCAGTACTTGTTGCGGTACTTGCTCAATAGGCGGAAAGCGTTCACATTGGCAAAATCTTCAAACTGAATCAGGCAGTCCATTCCATACCTGTGAACACAAGAGCCGCATTACATCAGGCTGAGCCAAAACGGAGGATGAAAAGGAGCAGGGGAAGGAGAGTCGCTATCTTAACATCTCAAATTCAGCCCACACGTGTACAAAGAGCATTTTTTTCACTCCAGAGGGAGGTGCTCGGCAACAGCACTGCTGGCTTTTTGGTGCAAAAAGTTAACAACTGATTGAAGGTCTCAGCTTACAGAAGAGCACTGCTTTGTAAAATGTACAACAGCTGGTCACAATGAGCTTCAGTGAGAGAGGTCAAACATCCAATAAAAGTCACAAAAAAGGTGAGATCGGAGCAAAAGAACACCGAGCAGTGTTGGGCTCGGACCGCCTATCACATGCAATCAACACAGGAGCCGGAGCTTATGAGCTCCTACAAAAAACTTTAAACAACCAACCAAACATCAGCCCAGCATTTCACATCTGTAAACAAGATAAAGCAGCCAAATGAAAGTTTCCATGTCTTTCAGGGATTTCCTGATTTTTGGAGAGCAGAAAAAGGTTTGCAGATGTAGGAGAAGGAAAGCTTGGCCTGGTGTTTGTTATCAGCATACTCGAGCTTGTTTTCTTTTTTTAAAGTGTTACCCGTCTTTGACACTTTGGATTATTTTTATGTTATTTTTTTTATTTCTGCTTATATTTCATTATTGCCATGTTATTTGAGTTCTGATCCTCTTTAGTTTTCTAGGGTTTTTGTACCAGTTTAATTAGTATTTAAATTCTTGGTTTCCATTAAGCATCAGTTCCTAACCCAACCATGAGGGGCTACAAGCCAGTGTACTCCTACAGCAGTATTGAGCCCAGGCCTGTAACAATGTGGAGGTTTGCATCAGGATGGGCATCATCTACCCTAAAATCTTTACTAAAGCAGACATACAGATCATGAAGAATAAGATTTCCATACACTGGTTAACAATGAACACCACCGGTTCTGTTGACTAGCGGACAAGCCGCTTTGGTGACCCCTAAAGGGAGCAGCCAAAAGAAGAAGAAGTATTACGTTCAATTTCTTATTCTGAGTTTCCTCTGTGTTTATCACTTAGTAAACTGGGTGAATGATGCTGCATTCAAAGCTGAACTTTATTGACAGCTCTAGATGGTCCAGCTAGTGCTAAAAAGTCTATCTATGCTGAAATTTCAAGGATATAGCTCTGTAGTCAAGAATCACGAACTTCTCTAATTTTGTAAGAAACAGCTGTCACAATGGCTCTGAATCCTTTCTTTTTTAAGCATTTTATGTAAAATACAGTCTTTAAATAATTTACACCAAATTATACTCTCTTAAAAAAGCAAAAAAAAAGCACATCTCTCATCCAAAAAACTTCAGACTCCTTGGGCTCAAATGCAGCAAGCCCACCAACTTTGAGTTACATCGCATGAATCGATGTCATAAAAGTGAAAAAACAAGAAACCACACACCTGCCTAAACACAGATTCCTGAATTTTTAAATGAGATGGCACTCTTACCTAAGCACACACTGTAAATAGCTGTGTTTTTATTTGCTCCCAGACATTCGCTTTGCCCCGTTCTTCTGTGAGGAAGAAGACTAAAACAGATACAGATGTATACAGTCGCAGGTAGAGAGCTGAGAGCTTTGCCATTCTATTTTATTTTGTAATGGTGTTTTAATGAAGACAGCTGGAATCTATAGTAATGATTGTGAAGCAGTAGCACATGAAGCTAGTAGCTGCTATCCATGAATGTCCACTAGCTCCAAACATGCAGCTTTTTCTCTTTGAAGAAAAGCCTTGCACTAAGTAACGTTACAAGTAAGACCCTGCAGCAGACTTTGAAACTCTCACATTAACAAAAGATGTGTGAGATTACTGCATCAAAGTGCTTTAAGTTATGCGACTCTCTAAGAGTATTCAAGAACAGCAGAGAATTGCTTGTGCTCTAAGTCAGTTTCAAGACCATAGGAACATTAGGAAAGGGTGAGCTTGTCCGAAACCCGTATGAAAAGCAGAGCTCATGTTTCAGCAACTGAGTGATGGAGGAAATTGGGGACAGGCAAAGCAAACAGAGCGAGTCTCTTCTAACACCTGCAGCCCTGTCAGTGAACTGAGCAGAGAGAGAGGCCAGACATTTTAAAATCCAAGTTCCTCACTTTCTTTTTTCTCTCCCTTTTCAGTCATTTCATAAAACTCCCATCTCGGACCACAAAGGTGTGAGATTGTCTGCGCTGTTACGCAGACGTCTCACTAAAGCTGTTTCCCACTTGTTCCAGTGGCTGCTAAACTGCTTAGATTTGGAGGACGGCGGAGGATGGAGCTGAGCGGAAGCGAGGCTGTAAAAGAACGCATGAGAAGCAACCTGAGTTCAGCTGTAATAAAACCTGATGTCCTTGTGAGAGAGTGCCATTCCTTGGTCAGTGTTAATCCTCGCTGCAGCCACCAATGTCTTGTGTAGAGACTGACAGTGTAGCTGACTTACTGCCAAGACTACAGCAGTGCTGAAGAGAGAAATGTGTTTTCTATAAAGCAGTGAGCAGCATTAAAGCACTGAGAGCCTGTGCAAAGAGGAGGGATAATGAGGCCAAGAAGGCAGCTATAAACTTTTCATTGTGTTTGGGCTTCAGGAAAAAGGAGACAGGCGACGGGCGAGGATAGATGTGGCCTTGCCCAATCGCCAGCACAGCGCCCTCTGGTACGGTTTGGTGTAACTCTCTGCCGGAGAGGTCACACCAGTTCACGTAGAGCAGAGGGAGCGTAGTCCTCTGTGAGGGGATAATAGTGCTCACTCAATGCAACTATTCTCAGCAAAACCGTCAAAGCGCTGACAGATCTGGATTCAAGATCTGAATTCAAGACAGGTCTTTTGAGAGATATTTCAGAATGACTAAGCTGGAAACACACGCATATTTATGTGCATTCACTGACCATAAACTACAGACTGACTCTCTGTGGTTGTGGCAGAAAGAAACGAGCATCTTCCTGCTCCAATAAAGATAGGGGAAGTGTTTCTGACAGCATATATTTGTGTGCCTTGCTTAAAACACAGCTCACATTGGAGGCCGTTTGTGAAAATCTGTTTTTTTTTCTTGATGACCTGCTGAAACCTGACAATGTACTGCTTTTCCAACTGAATTGAAAAAGTGAGGAAAAAAACTGGACAAAGAAGCAGGATTTGCTTTTATGTCTGCTTTAAAGTATCAAGGGCAGAAACCTAACCAAGCCCAGGCCCACCCAAAAGATGAAAAAACATTCGCCATACTCCTGACTGTGCTGTGAAAAATGCATTAATCTCTGAGCACAACTGGGGAGAGGTGCACAGGCTGTGCTAACGCAGAATGAGCCGTAATTGTACAAAAACAAAATGCAGACGTTTAAACAGAAGGTTCCACTGTGGATCCTGTGCCATCGGTTGTTACGGGTTGGCAGCAATTAAATTAATCAGTCATTCAAGTCCACTTTAAACTTAAGTAACACCATCAATGAAACAGTCAGTGGGCATCAGCACTGGAACAAAGAGCCGTAAAAAGAAACAGGAGAGTAGTAAATGCTGAGAACAAGGAGTGAAAAAGCTGGTATTTGAGGGCAACTCACATGTTGTTTTAATTAATGTGTACTTTTTTAAACACTTAAAGGGCTGTGCCTGGGTAACAACACAGAAAAAAGGGTCAATGTAACGTTGATAATATCTCAGTGTCATTTAGTTTTACAGTTATTTGTATGAAGTATAATTATGAATCCTACTAATATACTGTAAAATAATTTATATGTTTCTTGCATTTACTATTGCTTTAAAGTTCAGCTTTGAAATGCTGAAATGTAGTGCGTAAGAACCTTACAATTCAAAATGAAGAACAGGACTTGCTGGGAGGTTTTGCGACTTGATGGTCATCTACATTATATAAAACAGTGACTTTTTTTTTCTCTGGATAGGGGTGAAAGGTCACGTTTGGTCTTGGAGCCTTGCATTGTCAACAGCGGTGTCTGTTCACAGAGTTTCTGAGTACCAGAAAGGGCCTCGTGGGAAAGCCCTCAAAATGGGACAGAGGGTAGGAAAAATCAAACAGCTGTTTAAGAATGTAAAACAAGACAGTGAAAAGTGTCAATTCTCCTATGGCTGAAACCAAAGACTGTATACAAAAGATGGACTTTAACACCATGAACCAGAACAGTAGCTAACAGCAACTTGTGGCACATAGTCATTGTTTAGTCTGGTATAGAGTTTCATATGAAAGTTACTGTTTTATTTAAACCAATACATCATTTTCAACTGTAAGACTAAGCAAAGGACAGTCATCAGCCCTCAAATTTTATATACCATCCTTATCCTACACCACTGGTTGTCTCTTTTATTCCTTGATTATGCTCTTAGAGGTTTCTGATGCTGACTGAGAAAACTGGTTTTCAAAGCTTATTTGAAGATTCTGCTATATTAGTGCTAGCTTTTAGTGTAAGCCAATCATTCATCCTCCAATTCAACAATATAAATGATCATGTGAAAGCAGGTGTTTTAGTCAATTTAAATGTATAAAAACAGGAAACAACCACACAGGCAGTAAAGCCTACAGCCCAAGCTTTCCTTTCATGGGACAGGAATCTGAGCTAGTGGATTAGAAAAAAATAGGTCCTATTTTTACTTAAAACCTTCTTTTCCCTGTGATTTGTGACAAAATGTTGTCAGAAAAAGAAAAGGAAAGACTCTCAGGCTCATTGTTTTCAGATTTTATAGTCTCTTGGCACTTACTGCGAAAGCAGTCTAATATATTGAGAGTAAGTGCTTACGACAATAATATTAATGTTTGACAGTATATAAAAAAAGAGAGACAAGAGCCGACAGACGCATTCCCATGTGGCGAATCACTCAGACGTTTGGTGTTATGTCTGTATTTCTGAGGAGTTAACGAGTGACCCAGCTCCCACAGGAAATGTGATCTGGCTTCATCTGAGACTTAATGAAACTTGACTCTCCACTAAGAGGAAGTAGGTGGAAGTCATTTATGCTCGCACTGGTCGAGGAGGGGGAGACTGAAATCAGAGGAGAAGATTTGAACTTCTTTTGGTGCATTCATGATGGCTGCAAGAGCCAAGGTGGACCTCAGCAAAGAAGGTCACGGACAACGGTGCTCTGTCCAAACACAGCTGTCGAACCAGTGTACATACACGTGTGTTTGTGTACACACACACGGCTGTCTGCTCCCTCCGTCCCTACAGGGGTTTGTGGCTGAGGCCTTAATAAATTCCCAGCCCCTTCTCACTCTCCAGAGAGCAAGCATCTCTCAGCACACATTATTTCCTCAAATCCCTGAGCCGTCATTAAAAAAAAAGGCACATTCTGCATTCTTTCTCTTTTCCTCTGTTGGTCCTTTTATCCATATATACATCCATCAGTCTGTCTGGCTGTTCCTTAGTCTCTCATTTCAAAAATTTTAATACATTTGATTGCACTTCTATAGTTTTTGCATGCTAGTCAGAATTATCCATGAAATACCCTTAAGTCTATTTCTGTAAAATATAGCACAGCCCTTCCTATGAAATGAACAACACTATATAGTATGTCAGAGAGTACTTTGGCCTCCAAGGGTCTTTTAATGAAATTTATTCACCTAGGGTGTTTTTGATTTCTCCTCTTTCAGCTCTCTGCATGGTTTCTTCATACAGGAGTCTCCAGGTAGGGCCCTAAAACTTTTTTGGGCACACCTTGCAGGTCTCCAAATCGAGCTCAAATACTTTTGGCCTATCCATTGTCTTTCTCCCCCTCCTACGATCCATGCCTTCTGGTTATTAGTCTGTTTTTACTTTCCATAAACTGACTTTTATCTGATTATTGTCACCCTAACTGAAACAATCAAAGGAAAATTGTTTTCCCCATTTGCAATAATTTATGCTTGGCTGTATGGCTCTGTTCTGGGATCTCCTCTCACTCTAAGCATATGTGAAAAACATCAGGTAAGGACAGCGGCAGCAAGAACAGTGTCAGTGACAACACAAAGCAGATGTGGATGTGTGTGCATTGCATTGAATCATATCTGTTATTAACCTCTGTCTCTCTTCCACAGCATGTCTTTTATCCTGTCTTCCTTCTCTCACCCCAACCAATCACAGCAGATGGCCCCACCCCTCCCCGAGCCTGGTTCTGCCGGAGGTTTCTTCCTGTTAAAAGGGAGTTTTTCCTTCCCACTGTCGCCAAAGTGCTTGCTCATAGGGGGTCATATGATTGTTGGGTTTTTCTCTGTATCTATGAAGCACCTTGAGGCGACTTTTGTTGTGATTTGGCGCTATATAAATAAAATTGAATTGAATTGAGTATTTCAGTCGGCTATCTGTTATATTAATTATACATTATTTAATATAATTCATTATCATCTCAGTGTGTTGGTCCAGTACAGGACTGAATTCTTGAATACAGCTTACTTTAGGCCTTTCCTTTTTGAATTCCTGTGTCTAATACTAAAATGGCACAGATGGCATCTAAATCAAACAATTTCCATTTACTTGTTTATCTCACTGGCTTCATCTGATTTTTATTTATTTATTTATTTATTTTTGCCCAAATCTATCTTTTAAAGTAATGAACACTTTATTGTGACCTCTCTGGGTTTGGATAACTTTCTCATTCAGACCACTGTGGACAACTGTGATTTCACAATAGACCACAAACTTGCACAAAGGGCAAAGATACTCTTTTGTGTCAACCCCACGTGGCCTTGTGCTGGTGGTCACCACTGGTGATGGGACGCGGCTATGACCCACAGACAGAACAACCTAAAAAGTTGAGATAATTCTTAACAAATCCAACAGAAAAGATGTCTGCCCCAAACTTGGCTCTGTGGGACTAATATTTAAATTGAGATGCACTGTTTTGACACAGTGGAAGAAATCCAGGGTACACCAGAGTATGCAGGTAGCCATCTAAAAGTAACAGCAGTACCTGAATAATCACAGTAGTTCAAAAGGAGCTGACCTTTAAGTAGAAAGCAGAGAAATTTAAATCTGGTAGCCTATGTTTTGGTCTTTTTATGGCCATTTTTAAAATGGTATTCTTTTTTTACTTGAGTCTAAAAAAGTTTAAATCATTTTCCAGCTTTTTAAGGAAAAAACCTGTAGCGCTGCAATGACGGTTGCAATGAAATGAAAGTGGATTTCTAAGTTTGAAGTAAATTATTAAAATGCTGCGCAGAAATGTGAAGTTCAAAGTTTCCGAACCTCGGCAGAGCTGTGGCTTACCCTGTGCTGTGGGTGTGTGCAGCAGCAATGAGATTATGAGATAATTACTTTCATTTCTGCTAGCAGACAAAAGCACCACTGAACCTGATTCTTTTGTGGAGTTGGGAGTCTGGCCTGAAATCAAACAGCGGGTTGCATCACCAACCATTTGCCTTCGAACTAAGAAGTATTTCTGAAACAGCGGATTAAAAAGACTTCTTCTTATTGATGATGAGTCAATCTGGAGTATTTTAGTTCACGTTTAGTTTCTTAGAAAACTAAACATGAATATTACTTAAAAGACTGCAGAGCTGTAATCATTCATTGAATCTCTGAGCCCATAATTATTCATTTTCCGCCAATCTGGCTCCTTTGGGGAAAAAGCATTGCTGTTCCCTGTAGTTGGGAAGCTACCCGGTTATTAGAGTCGTGGCTTGCTGTTGCCAGCTGGAGGAGGCCCAGACCCAGACTTCTCCCTCTGGACTCCAGCCTCCCTGGGTTAGGATGAGGCTCTACCAGCCGTGTGTGTGTGTGTGTGGTTGTAATGGCTCCATGGTACACAGACATGTCTGAGACTCCAGTAAACACAGGAGGTACCAGTCCCAACAAGAAGCAATAGCACGTCCACAATAATTTTAGGTCAGAAAAGCAATAAACTTTAGCTCTGATAATACAAATCAAGTAAGTGACCATATAAGACACTAAATAGTTCAGTGCCTTACTGTGGCTCCAAGTGAAAGAAGCCAAAGCTAACCACTAATAAGGTTTTGCATGTCAACATGACATCACAGATCTCAATTACAAATTCTCTTTGATTGGGAATAACACGACCAGATACTTTCCCTGCACTGGATTACTGGGGTAAACACACAGAAAAGGCACATTCCTCCACAAACCAGAGGTCTCCACCAGTTGTGTGAGCGTCTTTCACATTCTTTGTCACATTCTCCAACCATTTAGTATAAACCAGTTTATGACAAACAACAAAGCTTTCCCTTTATCCTTGAAAGAAAAGAGCTCGATCTTGATTTATTAATAAGAAACAAATGTTTGTGGACAGGTCCAGAATAGTTGCTGCCTACTCAATAGCTAGTCAGCTGGTTTCAGTCATCTGTCTGAAAGAAACATGCCAATAAAATAAAAAGCTTCACTGACTCTCTGATCACTTCTCAATAAGCCAATGCTACCACTCAGCCAGTAAGCAAGAGTTTTGATGAATATTTCTTAGCAACCTAAACTTCAGAAAAGTTCAAAGAAGGTGAATCAATGTGACTCAAATTCCAGACCCCTGAACCCCATGAAATTTGGCTGCATGGTAAAGCATGCACCGACCATGCTAAACTGCTTAACGTTTTCCCTTTAAGAGCGCAGCGCGCTGAAATGGCGATAGCAGGCCCCAAAGAGGAAGTGGGCAAATAATAAATTGAAGGTAAATATGACCATACCTGTCTGATACAGCCTTCATAAATTCATCCAGCAGGTCATCGTAGGCCTGGCCTCGCACTCTCTTATGTCTCAGTCCAATGTAGAGAGGGTCTTTCAGCAGAGCCTGTAAAATCACAGGAAGGAGAGGAAAGGGCAACACATGAGAAAGGAAGGTAAAAATCCTAGGAAGACTGAAGCTATGCAAAATAGCACTCCTAAACTGATACTGCAGAAGCAGAGATATTGCCTATTTTTTTTACCCTATTCTTTGTCAAACTATGCAGTAGTTTTGGGGTTTTTTCTAACTAAAGATTGTAAAATGAATCCAATTAAAAATTTCCACTTTTCCATCATTTACAATGAAAGATAACAACTGATGGTAGAGACAAATGAAACTAAGAATGTAAACGTGTGACTGCGTGAGCTATAAAAAAAAACTGTTTTCTAAATGTACAGCAACTAAACAGTCAAAGGGACCCTTCAGGCTGAGGAAATGAAGGATTGACCTTTGACCTTTGAGTGAAGTGATAAAAGCAAGTGTGTGTTTAAGAGACGGGGAGCGAGGGGGACACTGTTGTTTGTTAGGTGAACCAAAATTCCTCACTAGAGTGACAGAGTGCCCACAAAGTCTGCTTTGATGCATCAGGGCATATTTCACCTGAAATCTGACATGGTCAGGGATGGAGGAAACAAATTACAATTGCTCTCATGTCCGTGACAAAGCTGAATTTCGTGTGTGCACACACAAAAATTAATTGGCAGGAAAACCTCTGTAAACACTCTTCAGGAGAATTCATGAGCTCAGTTGCAAGTTTTCAGGTCATGAAGTTCATTTTGTAAATGATCAAGTAAATGTGTAAAGTAGTACTTTTTAAGAACAAACATGACAAAATGTGTTTCGATACAAAATAAGATAAAAAAAAAATTGCTTATTGGGTAACGACTTTTCAGCTTGCAATGTCCTTGTTTTCATGGTCTTGTTTCCCCCATTTGTGAAGTCTATTTCAATACCAAGATGGCGACAGTGAGAAACCGTTTTATCATTAATGGTTTGTTTTTTGTATCTCGTCGTCCAGCAAACGATAGCTATCTAGTTTTGCTTACTTAAGCCTGAGTTACACCCACCACCATTCTGGCTTGATCTACAACCTGCTTCAGATGATAGATAATGATGGGTGAAGAGAACTAAAATTTAAGACATTTGTAATAATAATATCCTGTGATAACAAGTGTTTTCAGAACACAACCTGAAGCACAAATTCAGGTCTTTCATCCTCCAGCATGGTGCACCTGTCACATGCAGTGTCTAATAATACAAAAAACAATTTCTAGCTAAATCTACTCGTGCTGCACTCTATAAACACTGACTTCATTTGTGATGTCCAAATTTGGGGGAACTGCTCCACAGTGCAGTCATGCCTCGCTGGGACAGACGACCTTTACTTATGGAAATGGATAATTAAAGGGTGGCACTACGATCAACGCGGCTTGGAGAAGGGAGAAGCCACCTTTCCATGGCAGGGTCAATAGTCACCATGTCCAAGAACAGCTCAAAAAGCTTATTTAAGACAATATTTATTTGAAGTTGACAAGTCATTTCCTGGCAGTGGTGGCCAAGTTCAACTGTAACCAAAACAAGCAAAACATTTTCATGTGGTCCCACAAGAGTTCTGATATCCCTGATATCCGAGGGAGCAGCAAAAGTTTTTTGTGTCACTCAGTTCATTTAGTAACTGCAAAAAAATCAAACCCCTGCTTTTTAAGGTGAAAGAGAAGAAGTCGTGAGTGATTTTCAAGTGTTCTGACCCCGTTGACACTGTGCTGAACTGTTGACATGAGTTGTCTTTCTGTCCCAGATTATCTGCTGCTGATTGGCTAAGCTGTCCTTTGTGCTGCGCAGGCCCTCTTCTCTCAGAGGGGATTAGTCCTCGTGTATGGCTTTACAGTCTGTGCTTGTGAGACACAGGAGCTCCTATTTCACTCGTTTCCACACTAAAGACTTCAACTTCAAGATAATAATATAGATCTATATTCAAATGACTTGTTGTGCCTAGTTGAGTTTATATACGTGTCGCATACAACATTAAACTTTGAATAAGAGGTGAAACAAAACTGAACATTAACACTGCACATCTTCTACCTGTCTGAGCCAGAAGACACCCAAGCGCTGAAGTCTGATAGCCCACCCAGGACTCGCACAAACAGCATATTGTTCAGGATGACATCACACTCTCATTTCAGCATGAGTCAGACCCAGAAACAGACAGACAGACACAATCAGGGGAGATAACAGGGTGAAGCAGAGAAAAAAAAATGAGACTACTGGAGAAACTGTTTACTTTCCTTCATGCTGTGTATCTGTTTCTGAAACCCTCTCCCTGCAAGCTCAAGCTGCTTTGTTCACATCTTCTCTGTGCGAGAAAGCAATAAGAACTGTCCAGATACAGATATTTTATTGCCGGGTCTCACTATAGTTTACACAGCTCACACATGTGCTGCTTAAAAAATAATAGCAAGATAGCTACAAAGCATGCTCATAAACTAGTCCAGTTCTAGTTATTAGGAGGAGCGGGCTCAACACTTCCTCGCAATCCATCCATTATCTTAAACACTTTTTAAGTTCAGGGTCACAGAGGGTGCTGGAGCCTATCCCATCTGTTCTAGGGTAAGGGCAGGGTACACACTCGACTGGTCGCCAAGCTATCATAACAGTCGCTCACACCTACAGCCATTTTAGAATCACCACTTAACTGGGGGAAGTCTTGGGACTGTGAGAAGAAGCTGGAGTACATAGACAAAATGCAAACCTCACACAGAAAGACTCCAGTTTTGATTACAACCAGCACTGCTGTGAGATGTCAGTGCTAACCAGCACACCACCAGGCCAACTAAATCTAACATATAAAGAATAAAAGTGCATTCTAATTCCTGCAGTGACTGCTGTCCTTCAGTCCAAAGAAAGCAACATACAGCTGCAACACATAAAATAATGGAGCCATTGTGCTCGCCGTGTCGTGTGCCGAATTTGGCATCACATTCTGTGTTGCGCGCCACAATCTTTGTGCTTCGGCCAATCGTGCACCTCTCGATTTTTGTAAACTGGTACGCTGCGCCGTGGTGAAGACATGAGTTTACAATCGTGTTGCTTCAATGATTTTGCTGTACAGAAGCTCAGAGACATACAGATATACAGAGGGAGATGTTGGGACAGTTTGAAAACTTGAGAGTTTGTGGAAAAAACATTGCAAAAAAACACTCGAAAAAGTCTTGGCTTCCAGTTCTTAATAATAGGGTTCTTAATATTTGTAGGTTGTTTTACAATCCTTATTTGTGTCGTGGATTATATACAAAAAGCACTCATCTCAGGGATGCTACAGGAAACCTCCGCCATACTAGTTGGCTGCTCTAACCTCTGGTCTTTTTTTCACTCACAATTTTTTCACCCACCTAGGGTTTTTAGCTGCCCACCAAAATAGCTAGATTCAGCACCTCTCATAAGGTGAAACTATCAATATAATGTTAGTTAAATTCAGTTTTATTTATAAAGCATTCAAATCACAACAACAGTTGCTTCAAGATGCTTTGTATTGTGGAATACAGTATTAACAAGAAAGTCCAAATATCAGACAGCCCCCTATCCTCATGCACTTGGAGACAGTGGGAAGGAGAAACCTCCAACCGAACCAGGCTCAGCCGTCTGCCATGACCAGTTTGGGGGTGAGGGGACTGAGACAGGACAAAAGACGTACTGTGGAAGAGAGCCAGAGATTAATAATAACTAATGATTAAATAAGTGAAAGGAGATAAGGGAAGAAGAACTACGCCCCACAGTAGTCTAAGCCACTCTGATGTTTGTTATCAAGACAAATATGGAGCTATAGTCAGAGGCTGGTTAGCTTAGCTCAAGCAGAAAAGGTGGAAACAGATTAAAACACCAAATTTACACGCTGGTACGGATTACCATGTAAGGTGTTGGAGTGGTGTGAGTTGACTGTGTTACCTCTGGACAGAGACGTGCTTTGGTTTTGCTAAGCTATGCTAAACAGTAAAGCTGCTGGCCTTACAGTGGCAGCAATCTTTTCATCTAACTCTTGGCATGAAAGAAAATAAGTCAGTGTCACAAAATGTGAACTTTTGGTTTAAAGAAAAAACAGAGGTATGTCTAGCTTGTGGGGGCCTGCATTCTTGACTGTTTGGATGGATGCCTGCCTCTCTCTACCCCTACATCCACTCAAGGACACACATAATCCCATAATAACAGCCATTTTAATAATTAGCTAGTGCTACCACTACCACATAGCCTTCCACCTCCATCTGCTCCCATCATTCCTGCAGAGTGAAGCGAGTTACCAGTGGCAGCAGGCAAGCCTCCCTTCCATATCAAACTGGTCCTGAAGAACCACACATGTACACACTCACATAGCAGTCTATTTATCCTATTACGTCTCATTTATTCTGTCATCTCTTTAGAATAACAGAAAAATGGAAGTCACCCATGGCCAGGCAGACCACAGCAAAAGCTCTTGTACAGCTATGCATAGGTTGAATGAGCAGCAGAAATATATATCTGTATGTTTGTGAGTGTCAGACATGTATAGTAAATCTTATATCTAACACAACATTAAAGGAATGTGCTGACAAAGAAAGACTCTTGAGCTCCTTTTCAAGATTTAAGAAGATTAATATAAATCTAATATTCAGTGGTGGTGAAGTCACTTGAAAAAGCAATACATTTATCAGTGTATGTGACTCAACATGGAGCAGCAACACTCAAAAAAAATCCATCTGTTTCATAAGGCCTTCAATCTTAAACATAAAAATAGTCTGAACATATAAATATGAGATATGTTGAGTTCTCCTCTTTGTACAAGCTAACAAAGCATCTCTGAAATAATCAACATCCAACTGAACTGAGATTAGCACTGTACTACAAGAACTTTATAAGATGGCACATACTTAAGCAGTCAAAAAACTGTGTCACTGTTTTGGAATGAGGTAAAAAGACACTCTGGGATAAGAGCAAGTATGGATCAAGACATTCTATAAAGACCTGTTAAAGCTGTGCTGTGATGCCCATAAATGTCTAAAACTGCTGTCATGTACCCAAAGATCCGCAGACAGTATTATCACCCTAAAACAACATCACTTAAACAGAGCAGAAGATTCAATGTGGAAAACTAGAGTCTGTAGCGATGACAGTACGGGAAAAGGTCAAAAGGTAGAGCAGGCTTATAAAGATAAAGAACTGAGGTGCAGGACTTGGAAGAATGACTTATTCCAGTTAAAATGGCAGGAAAAAGACTAATGTAATATTTTTTTTATGAGGTTTCTAGGAAGAGAGCAGTGTTTTTGTTGTTCTTATACAGGGGATTTTTGCTGTGAGCCTAAATTCTCTGATGACGACTGCACTGAGAAAATGTTGTCTACAGTTCATCAAAGAAGACATCACCTGCATGTTCTCAAAGGTTTTCTTGGCCTCTGTCCAGTCTTACTGCTCTTTGAATTTCTTCCTGCTGCTTAATATTTCTTCCTACACTTTATTTGCGCACTCCACTACTCTTTGAAACGTCTCATCCTTAATCCACTTGAGACATCTGCTTGGAATGAAACTAAAGCCCAGGACTGAGTCATCCAAAGATGGTCTTGGAAAAATGAAGGATATCTACTGACGGATGGATCTCAGCTGTGCTGGGCACACAAGCATCTGAGTGTGCCACGCCCTTAGCCAAGGCCAAAAGTTGTGTATATATAGAAGCACACGAAGACTATTCGTGCTCCATGCCCGGTTTGCATCGTCTTTCAGAGCTGCTGACATGCAGAACAGGGTCCATAGATGGATGACTACAGCTCTGTTGGCTGCTACTCCCACAAACTGGCAAAGAGGAAAGGTGCTTTCCCAACTGGCAGGGTATTTCCTGGTTGTAAAGTGTGAGATTTGTTTTCCTTTCTCGGCTGACTTCTAGTCTTGCCCACCAATGGGGGGATTAACCGCTCTAGCCCAAGGCTATTTTATTGAATTAGTGCCTGAAAAAAACATACCTTAATTTAATCTGTAAAAGCCCCACACTGTTGGACCAACGTGAACAATCTTGGGCTTTATGGATAAATGACACGGGAGAGAAGTTTAAAAGACGTTTTTCACCATGGCCACAAACGAAAACAACTTCAAGAGGTCAAATACTTCTAAAGAGATACAAGATACTTCAAGAGACAACAACTTAATGAGCCCGTGATACAGAAGTCATTCTTCATCATAACCATGTAGACAGCCAAGTGTGCCATATTTTGCACTGCTTAGGGTTTAATACTAAATATCTCTCTCAAAGGTTACAAAATGCACCTCGCAGTACCTCTAAAGCTCACAAATCAACATGTCTGTCTGTTTGTTTAAGTTCTTTTCAATTCAGTAGAGTATTATAAAAGTACCAGAAAAGATAGAAAAGATGCTGCTGTAGGGACTCAGTCATATTCAGAGCTCAGCTCTTACCTCATTGTCTGTTCCAACGTCCAGCATGACAGGTAGGCACTGCTGTGGTGGCATACCTCCACAGGCTGTGTAAAGGGCCAGCTTGCCAACTGGGATTCCCATGCCATTGCAGCCGAGGTCCCCCAGCCCGAGGATCCTCTCTCCATCCGTCACGCACACAGCCTGTTAATAGATTAAACTGTCAGCCATAAAAACAGCATACAGAGGTCACACCAGAGATCTTATTATCTTATTATTTTTATTAAAAATCTGTGCGTGGTTCAGCTACATTCTGGTTAGAAGAAATCACTCAAACCTTTTTTTCCCGTATTGGGGATATCAGATTCTTGCTAGCCACATTAAATCTGATTAAATAAATGACTTTGCTTCACCTTATTTTGTTTCAACTCCAAATTTCTTCATCAATACAAGTCCACCCCACTACCAGAAAACATGTTTTTTTCCTCAGAGTGAGCCAGGCACTCCTACACCACCTGGCTTTCCACTCACAAGTCACTTATTACTTATTACTTATTAAGAGATAAGTTTCTCAGTGGGTTGTTTCCACAGTATATATATCTATATATAAAACAGTTGTGTAATGTTTAATATCAGCAGCAGAACAGTTTAATGCAAAATGTTCCTAATTTGGAGCGTTTTTCTGTTTTTCTTTTTTTCTTCAGTTCTTTTTTCCAGCATTGCTATGACGCAGAAAACTCTGGCCCAAGGATTTAACAGCCTTTTTCTCCCATAATCTGAATGTTTAAAGAGTGCCGCTAGCTTTCTGAATTTAAAATCCACAGCACCCTTACTAAATACCATTAGCAGCTTGTTTTTTCTATCACTTGTTAATATGTGACAGAAAAGCAGCCAAGTCCTGTCAGTGGATGGCTACCTTGGCTCCAGCGTGCCCTCTGTTAAAGTAGGGCATATTAGGCGAGCTTATCATAAGACCACCCTGACAACGAGAGGCGGCATGTCAGTGCCGAGGTAAATGCCCTGCTGTTGACAGCTGCGAACAGGTGGCTGAGGCTGCAGGTATATTTGACATGCCAAGAATGCCTTCTGGTGTCGTCATTCTAAATATGGCTAGATTATGACTTGCACATAGTTGTGCTATACACAAGATTAAAGAAATAGTTGAGGTTTTTGGGAAATTGGCCAGTAAGACGGGTCAAGGGAATCAATGCCAAAGTCTTCCAAGCCCCAGAGACTACTGGATTTAGAGAGAGCCCCTCTAATCATCTTGAAATATTTAGTGTAGTCATACTGTATTAAATGGATAATCATGCATCTCACCATTAAATATCACCATCTTATGGTTTGTATATGGTCTTATTTTTAAAAGAAACACCTTCAGTATACTTTAGTAAACGGTTCAGTATTTTATTTTCTTTGCATTAGCAAACAGTCAGTATTTATTTAATTGCATAAAAGGACCAAAGCCAATACTTCCCAGCTTCACAACCCTGTCATGTAATAATGTCAAGTCCCATCTTTCATTCATCATGAAATCTCCATATAAAACACAATGTAGCTGACACATGGTCATGCACATTTCCATACCTCGTAAATATTTCACATCTTGCCTTATTTCAGTCACCAGTATTCTTCCGTCCAGCTGGTAATCACTTCGCCGGCTTTCAAGTTGAGTAAAGTTAAACACACCACCCATTAGCTTGTTCTACATCAATCACCACAACACTACAGCACTACTCTCTTTCTGTTTTCACACCCCTTAGTGTTAACACAGCACACAAGCACTACACATTTGAAAGTAGTGGTTTTTTGCTATGCTGTAAATCTCCATGCATTTCAAACTGACATGGCCCTGGGTCTGTGACCCAGCATTTTATGTTCTGAATTATCATTAATAGTCTCTGATTTCATTGTTATTTATAGTTTCTGGTCTCTTGGTTTCTGTCTCTGTGCTTCCCCTGTGTTCCTTGTGTCACGTCTAGTAGAAGGATGTTTTCATGTCTGTGCTTCAGATTGTTTCAGTGTCAGTCTGTGTCTCTGCGCATCTCTTGTGTTTCCTGTTTTACTTTGATAGTCTTAGTGTTTTCAGTTTTGCTTTCCCCGGACTCGTTGTGTGCGAACAAAAGAATATAATAACAATCGTACCAGACTTTTTCTCTATCTGGAACACATGACAGCAGGTGACCACAAGACATCAGAAAAATAGACCTGAGCCAAAGATCACCAAAAATAATTACATAATTTTTGCATCAGTGTTTTTATGACTCTATCACTGCTGACCTTATGTTTGAGTTATTTACCCTTATGTCCTTTTCTGGCCAGTTCTGTAGTATTGAAGCAATGTGACCACGGTCGTGAATAGTGATAAACAGCCCCCTAGAACAGAGAAAAGCAGACATTTTACATTTTTAGATATTAGACAGTTAACCAGAAAATCCTCTTTCTCAGTCTTTAACTTTGACCTTTCTGCTCTATCAAAGCAAAATGTCACTAAGAAAGTCTTGGCAAAAGAATGGCAACACATCAACACTTTGTGCTTAAAGAACGAGCCTGAAATCTTTACCTCAGTAACTGTTTGAAGTGAACCGCTATTTCATTTCTGCTTCCTTTCTTCTGAACAAAACTATGTTGAGTATTGGAGTAATGTTAAGCCCAGGGCTTCTTCAGGGACTTTGCTTTGGACCCCAAATATTCACTGATCTTAGTCCACCTAACCCACCCAACCCTACCTCCCTTACCAAACCTCCGTCTTTGTTTTTTTCTCACTTACATCAATGTCCTTTGCTCCAGGACAAGGATAAAGAGATCTCCTCAGTGTGTGGGGTCCCACTATAGTACCTTTCCTATTTTACTGACCCATCTGGTTATAGTATGTAAGGGCAAAACCTCCCTCGTATGCCAACAACAGTAAAAACATCACTATTTATAAGGATCTGCTCATAAAATGAAAAAAAGCATCCCAGATCAGTGCTTATGGTGGAAACCAGGAAGAAAATGCAAACAGTATGAGACGCTGTTAAATCTAAGAAAAAACAGAGTGAGATGAAGAGAAAGACATAAAAGTGTCAAATAAAAAAAAGGCTGTGATATGGCAGGAAAAAAACACAGCAGAAAAGATTATATTAAAAATTCAGTGGATATCCCACATGTGAACAGCCTTGAAACAGATGCTTTAATTAAGTGCACTCGATATAGTTGTTTTCCTTATTTTAAAATAAACTTTAAAACTCTATCTATGTATCTATATATGTTTTATTTATAGGCAGACAGGTAGATAAACAGATAGATCCATCTTCAAATAATGAGCGTAATACTAATTGTGAATCAGTTAGTATAATACTCTGGTACTATCTGTGAGGACAAAGCTCAGACTCAGGGACAGCCAATAAGAGGAAGGTTGGGTTAGTGGCAAAGTGGCAGAGTATAAGATAAATATGCAATATTTTGAATTGTGAATCAAAGGTACTCTAGCAGAGTCCTGGAAATGAGCAAAATGGATTCAATTTAAACAGCTTTAAAACCACATGCTCAATAGCAAATCTTTTAAACCAAACCATCAGCTTTTAGGATAAACTTTAGCCACTTCTGAATTAAGATGTGTGTGTTTGGTTTGAGCAGGGTAGCTGATCATGCGATGACCACATTTAAATGGAAGAGATGCTTATCAATCAATCAATCAATCAATCAATCTTTATTTATAAAGCACTTTTCATACAGAAAAAATGTAGCACAAAGTGCTTTACATAGTTAAAAGCAGCCCACCCCACCCTCCAACTCACTCCCCACACTCTCAATACACATATATCCCCCCACCCCCACCCACACACACATACACACACGCGCACACTTAAAGAGTAAAAATTGGGCTGGGCTCGCATGAGCCAAGTGAGGAAACATTATAACAGGGAGCCGTCTGCACCGGGAGCCGGTCACAGACCGCAGCCTCCGGGCTGGGCACACAGCAGGAGGGAGGCCAAGGAGCCCCCCAACCAGGCTGAGAGGACCCCAGAGACCCAGCAGCCACGGTCAATAACAGCCCCGGTGCAGAGAGCGCCCTCCGAGGAAACACTGGAGATATGACGCAATACGATATATACAGGGTAAAATGATAAAATAAATAAGAACAGGATACAATATAAATATAAATAGAGTAAGAAGATTAAAAAATGAATAAGAATAAAATCAAAAAATATTAGGTAAATCCTAAATTAATAATAGAATAACAGGATAGAATAAATAAGCATAAAATAAATAAACGCTAAGTAAAAGCTAAATTAAAAAGGTGGGTCTTGAGCCTGTTCTTAAAAACATGTACGTTCTCTGCGGCCCTGAGCTCCTCCGGCAGGCTGTTCCACAGACGAGGACCATACCACTGAAAAGCTGCCTCTCCGTGAGTATGTGTCCTGACTTTAGGGACAATCAAAAGGCCAGTACCAGAGGACCTCAGGGTCCGCGAGGGTTCGTATGGTAAAAGCAGATCTGAGAGATAAGAAGGCCCAAGACCATTAAGACATTTAAAAACCAATAAAAGAACTTTAAAATCGATCCTGAAACACACGGGGAGCCAGTGCAGCGATTCTAAAACCGGTGTAATGTGGGCCCGCCCTCTGGTCTTCGTCAGCACACGAGCTGCCGAGTTTTGCAAGAGTTGTAAAGTTGAAATATTCTTCTTAGGAAGACCAGAGAGCAGGGCATTACAGTAATCAATGCGACTGGTAATAAAAGCATGCATCAGCATCTCTGTGTTGGCCCGAGAGAGAATAGGGCGGACTCTGGCTATATTTTTTAGATGATAAAATCCAATTTTGGTTACATGTTTAACATGTGGGATAAAACCAAGCTCAGAGTCAAAAATAACACCCAGGTTTTTCACTTGTAGCGAAGGACATAGTGAAAATGCCTCTAATTTAGACAAGAGTTTCTCTCTCTGAGCCTCAGGACCGACAATTAAAACTTCAGTCTTGTCCTGGTTAAGCTGTAAAAAGTTTTCTGCCATCCAAGATCTTATATCCAAGATACAGTTAAAAAGGGCATCCATTGGTCTGGTGTCATCAGGAGACACGGAGATGTACAGCTGCGTGTCATCAGCGTAACTGTGGAAGTTCACTCCATGCCTCCTGATGACACCGCCGAGAGGGAGCATATACAAATTAAAAAGTACAGGGCCTAGAACCGACCCTTGAGGCACACCACATGTCATTTTATGGATCTTAGAGGAGCATGTATCCATACTCACCATAAAAGTTCTGTCAGAGAGATATGAAGTGAACCAGTTGTGTACAGCACCAGAGAGGCCCACCATGTGTTTCAGTCTGTTTAAAAGAATAGCGTGGTCTACTGTATCAAAGGCTGCGCTTAGATCCAGTAGCACCAGGACTGAGAGCTTTTGGGAGTCCCAGTTACATCTAAGATCATTTAAAACCTTTAGGAGAGCCGTCTCTGTGTTGTGGTTCACCCTAAATCCAGACTGGAATATCTCCAGGATCTGTCTATCATTGAGAAAATCAGTAATCTGAGTAAAAACAAGTTTTTCTAAGACTTTACTTAAAAATGGTAAGTTGGATACAGGTCTGTAGTTATTAAAATCATTACAATCCAAATTGCTCTTCTTCAGAAGGGGCCTCACCACCGCCGTTTTAAAGGCAGCAGGGAAGACACCCAACTGAAGAGAGCAATTCATCATGTATAAAAGCTCAGCCTCAAAAAATCCATAAAGTGTTTTAAAGAGTGAAGAAGGGATTGGATCTAAAGGACATGTGGTGGGTCTCACTGTGGAGAAAACCTTCTGAAGGTTCTCAGCATTAACCAGGGCAAAGCTGTCCAGTGTCTCCTCAGGTACAATCGAGGCCTCAGATGTGTTTACAATCATATCGCGATTAGATAAAATATCAGATCTGATGGCGCTGATCTTTCCCCTGAAGTGGTCTGCAAACTGCTCACAGAGCGAGTCTGTGGGGGTTCTTTTGGAGCTTTTAAAATCAGGGTTAAATAAATGATCTATGGTGGAAAAGAGGACCTTGGGATTATTTTTGTTAATACTGATTATTTTGGCGAAGTATGAATTTCTTGACTTCCTTAGTGTATTATTGTACATTTTAAGTTGCTCGGAAAATATTTGATGGTTGATAGTATTTTTATTTTTCCTCCATCTCCTTTCTGCTGCCCTGCAATTTCTTTTGAGTTTTTTGACTTCTTCGTTTCTCCAGGGTGATGCATGTTTTACGTTAATCTTTTTGGTGGTGAGTGGAGCAACGGAGTCAAGGCTTTTCTTCAGTTTGCTGTTAAAATAACTAAAAATCAAATCGCAGGATGCAGGTAAAATCACAGGGGGGCATTTGACTAAAACCCTGGTAAAATTTGCAGCCACTTCAGAGGTTAGATAGCGCCTCCTCACAGTTCGCACTGAGGTCTTCCGCTGAATAAAACCGGTGATGTTAAAAAACACACAGTAGTGGTCAGAGACAGCCAAGTCAACAACAGAGGACACGCTGGTGGACAGCCCATGGGTGATGACCAGGTCCAGAGTGTGTCCTCTGTTGTGAGTCGGCTGCGTGACGTGCTGGGTAAAATCCAAACAGTGAAGAATGTTTAAGAATTCTTTTGCTGCAGGGTCAGAAGGATTATCTATGTGCAGGTTAAAATCACCGGTTAAAATTATCATATTATATTTTGAATGTATGTTTGTTAAAAATTCTGAGAATTCCTTGATAAAAGCAGCGCTGTCTTTAGGTGGTCTATAAATTGTGACAGATAAAACTGGAGGGCTGCTGAAAACAATAGCATGGAATTCAAAAGTGGTAAAATGATCAAATAGAATTTGTTTGGTGGTGAGTGTGTTGTTGGCTAAAGATGCAGTCCCACCACCTCTCTTACCACTTCTAATAGAAAAAGAGAAACTAAAATTTGGTGGGGAGGCCTCAGTGAGAACAACTGGTGCATCCGAACCCAGCCATGTTTCAGTTAAAAATAAACAGTCAAGTTTATTATCTAAAATTAAATCATTAATAATAAAAGACTTGTTCGACAGAGAGCGTACATTTAAAAGTGCCATACTGATTGAGACTGGTGGATTTTTGACAATAGAGTTGGATGGATGTTGATATTTTTGAAGAGGCCGGAGGTTATTAATGTTTTTGGAGTTACTGGATTTATGATAATTCTGTTGCTCTCTGTTTGTGATTATGACGGGTATTGTGTTGACTGTGGGAGAGAAAGGTCCTAGTCCAGAGTTTTGTGTATTACTGTTAAAAGTGGAACAAATATAGGAGCTGGGACCAGGGGAACATCAGTCAGTGGCAGACAGTGGCGATGTGCGGGAGTGCTGTACGCCAAATGCCAAATTGGCGGACAGCAAACGGCGTCCCCAGGCGTTGAGGTGGAGCCCGTCTGCCCCAAAAAGATGCCTCCTCTCCCAGAAGGCATCAAAGTTGTTAATAAAACCCACGCCGTGGGAGACACAGGCAAAGGAAAGCCAGGTGTTAAGGCTGAGTGGTAAACAACATCAGTAGTCCCGCGGCTCTCCTGGCTCTCCACGTGTCCTTCTTAATATGTTATCGAGGAGGCCGGGCTCATACACAAAACGCTTTTTTGAACTTGTTGTTTTCAGGCTTTTTGCTTTGTTTTATTTTATAGCCACTACACACAGGGCTCACCTTTAAACATGACTATTGGATTTACTATACAGCAGTGCAACTACTCCATGAAGCAGATACTTCAAGTGTAGACAGTAGTGTTTTGTTGTGTAGCATGGCAAAAGCTGACATTAAGAGACCATACGTTTGCAAGAAAGTAAAATGTCAAAAATGTCATACATATTTTTCTTAAATGTTTTTTGAGCAAGACCCCAATGTATTAAAACTCAGTCACACCCAACTCTGTGAGCACTCCACCCTATACCAGCTGAAAACCTCAGACCTGGAGTTGGTAGTTCTCATTCTTACCATTTCACGTTTCTCAGCTACAGACTGCCCCAGTGTAAGCTAGAAGTCACCACCTGATGAAGCCAAAAGAATGACATCATCAAACTCCCATGCACCCTTAATAATCATGAAGAGGACAAAGAGCTGATATAGAGTTCTACAACCAGAACAAAAACCACATTCTTCCTCTTGAATCTTAGTTCACCTAATTGGACAGATTCTCCTCTCCAGTATCTGGGAGCTTCCCAGAGAGGGTGAGGAGTGAGATCCCCCTGAAGTTACAGCAAGCCTATCAGCCATGACCTCCATGTCATATTGGAAAGAAACATCAGCCAGGACAGCCCCACAACATCCAGAGCATTAAAAAAAAAGCAGGACAACTGTCATACATTATGTCCAGGAAAAAGAAAGTTTATTGGACAACAGATACACAAATAATAAATCAGTCAGGCTCTAAATAAAACAAACAGCATGAATGACCTAAGACACTGCCTGTTGCAAAGCCTTTAAAAAGTGCAGTGGTTCCTCTAATAAAAAGAGGCCTGGAGGTCAAATAAAGGTCACATGGCCACAGACATCTGGCATTCAAAAAGTTTTAACTCTTCTGACGCACATCTGCACGCATCTGCACATCTATGCACAAAAATGCTTAAGAGCCGGTTCAAAAGCAGCGCATTAAGAGAGTCTGCAAAATGTCTGCAGCTGTAAGGGGCTGTAGGGATCAGGACAAGAGCGAGGAGAAGGAGTGGCCTGCTGTGTGTGTTTATGTGAGGCCAGAAGGACATGAGCCACTGCCAGCAACAGCATTATGATGAATTTTTGGGAAAAGAGAGGTGATGGAGCTGAAAGGTTGACCTCAAAATATGACTGTTGGAAAACAATTTCATACAATGAATCAAAGCAGACAGGCTGGCCGGCAGTAATTCCTAACCTCTGTCAACCTGAATATTACCAAAAACATTTCAGGTTCATGTTTTTCATTATTTCTCTTCCTCCAATACTAATTTTCTGACACTTTGTACTTTCCGGGGAGCTGTAGACCTCATGACCTGAGCCACTCCTTTGAGCTTAATCAGGATTACAGCTCATAGAATAGTAAATAAATGTATCTCATAATGTCACAAGTCATAGTGTTTTAAATCCATCATCACTGTCTATCTAGGATAATACATCTGGAACACTGATTTTACATGAACAAACCAAGCTGGATGAGTCACTGTCAATATATGGTAGCTGTAAGGGAGTTGTGTACGATATGAAGCCTTTCACCCACAGATCAGGGAACAGTACTGTAAACTGTGTGTGCAGTGGACATCAACACACAAACAAAAGGGAAAAGAGTGTGTCTTGCATATTTGTGTGAGAACATTGTTGCAGAATGAAGTCATTGCTGCTAGTTATAGGTTCCGATTTGGGTTGAGGGTAAAGGAAAATTCCACCCTCTGATAGTTTGATCGTTGCTTAGCTAACAAGAAAAAATAAGGTGAACCGCATAATTTCTTGGCCATAAAGATTTGTGGCCAACACTGATATTGTTTTTCCTACAACAATGATTTCAAACTTTCTTTGTAAGAAGTAAATCTGCTGCTCTGTCAGATGAATTCAAAATGTCTTGCAACTAAACCTTTCAGCAGTTATTTATTCTGTGTATTTATACCACATTTTTTGTTATATTCGTTTCCTATTTGAATAGCTCATACATATTTATATCAACCTTTCATAGAAAGTTTTATGTAGTCTGGAGTTTTAATGTTTATTCTTATCTACATTTAGTCTTTCTACCATAATTTCCAGCTGAGGAATAACCAGCGTACCCTTTTTTACTCTTTTATTCATTTTATCTAGCTATTTCACTATTAATGCTAAATGGACTGATTCTTATATAGCGCTTTTCTACTCTTTTGGAGTACTCAAAGCACTCTATACAACATGCCATATTCACCCAATCACACCCAATTTTACAAGCACTTCCTCTAAACTGAGTGATCCTAATTCAGACATTCATACTCCGATGAATGCATCAGAAAGCAACTTGGGGTTAGTATCTTGCCCAAGGATACTTGACATGCAGACTAGAGGAGCCAGGGATCGAACCACCAACCTTCCGTTCAGTAGGTGACTAGCTACAGCTAAGATCATCCCTAATGTATGTTTGTTCCCTACTTTAAGTTAACCATTCTGGCCATCTATCTTATCAATTTAAAGCTTAACAATTAAATGTTTCCTCTAACTTTTTACCTAACGGTTCCTCCAACTTTTAGCTAACTTTTAGCTAAGCAACTTTAGCAATTGTTTTCACCAAAAGATTAACAATAACTTGGCAACTATAACTTCAATTCTTATTTAATGGGTAGTTTTTCCAACAATATAAATTCCTGTTGTTTAGGTGTAACACCTGAAGCAGTAAGTAAACAACATTTTAAAAATATTTTCACAGTAGTTGAACAATCTTTAGGCCCATTCCCAACCACTGGAGTAAATATCTCTGGTTAAGAGGCACATTTTCATCCTCGGATTGATGCTTTGGCTTCTACTAAATGATTTCAATATTCCATTTTTTTAAAGTTTGCTTTTTAATGTGCCTGTTTGTGTGTGTGCATGTGTCTGGCTGCTGCTCATATAATAACCACAATGAGTACCAGACGCCCTATTTTCTAGATGAGAGGACAGCCACAAAGCATTGAGCAGCCACGTCTGGCTCCTCCAGTGTAAGAGTGTGGAGTGAACACAGAAGGTAAAGAAAACAACCTGATGGGCCGAAACAACCCAACGGCTGACCTGCAGCCCCATACAAAACACACCCCAGGGATTGTGGCTGCTGGACGCCGTCGGGAGGGAAAGCTGCTTTCTTCACCATGACCCCAAAACACACCAGAACCCCACGAGAAAAGCAACCTCCAATCTTTGACCCGTGTCCACACCAAACCAGCCACCATTCTTCTCTCCCGCTGTGTAACCTTAATCTTCACTGTGCTGGACGCCCTCAGTTAGCAAGGTTCAACTGACACAATGGACACAAATCACTGAGAAAGAGTGTGAAAACAATGTTAAAGGTCACAGCCGCGCAATATGAGAATTTGACAACTAATTAAGCAACAAATCTAGCATGAAAAACTTTTTTATGGTTTGTCTCTGGCAACTGAGGAAAAACAATATGACAGGATTTAGTTCTTGATTTTAAAAACTCCTTTGAAGAGTCTAACTGAAGCTGAATGGCGCCTGCATGTTATTAGTGTGACTTTGCCCAGAGTCAGGAGGTAAATGTCCATTCAGTCGAGAGGATCCAGTGGTGACTGTATGACTTCAGGTTTTTCACTTCAAAACTAAATTAACGAGATTTTCTTGGCAGAGCCTTCAAACACACACAACACACAGCATAAAGGCTACTGATTCATTTAACAATTAGAAGTTTATTTAAAAGGTATTAAAGAATAATTAGAGATTAGAGTTAGGTTTTACAAATTGGGCACAGTTTTAAAAGAACTCTATGTAAACCGAATCTTATGTTTCACTTCTAACCCCACCTTTTTTTAGCATTTATTTTGCTGTCTCTAGGCCACAAGATAAAAAAATAATAATACACAATATTTTAGAATTTTAGTCTAGCTGATCCTTCCTTAACTGTGTACACTGTCTAGTAGGTGCATAATGTAATATGCATATGCATCATGGAAAATTCTGGGCTCACCAAAAATTGTATTTGGTATTTAACCAAAGTTGTGATAAAAACAAATGGCACCAGGTCAAAATGGCATTCCATAAATTTCTAGACTGCTTATCCAACTTGGGGTTGCTAGAGCCTATACCAATTTTATTTTAGTTTTTAGATGCTTATTTTTATATACAAAAGACTGTAAATCGCATGACTAGAAGGCTAGTCATGCAATTTAGTACTGAGCTGCTTGAGATCACTGACATGCAAAAGCTTAAGGGTTATGTAATGAGAATAGGTATCTAAGTTGTATAGCAGTAACTGCATACCAACAGATTCACACTGGGAGGTACAGAAGGAAAACACATTTAGCTCATTAAATGACATAATTCCATTTCACCTTCACATACTGTAGTGGTGCTGCATATGCACTTAATTACCAATGACTTGCATCCTCCATACACAGATGAGGACAAAATTATTAGCCCCCCTGCATAAAATTTTAAATGTTTGTTAAAGTTTTTTTCTAACATCTTTCCCACGAATTTCAAACATTTCTCAGCATATTACTTTTCTTTAGAAAGCATACATTATTTTTCTTTGCACCCAATAACAGAATTATTTCAGAAATAAACAAAAAATACCAGGATCAGTACTATTTGTCCCTTGACAAACTAACCTTTTTACTGAGCCATACTGTACCACAAACCACTGCTGTGCTCAAAGCAGCTTCTCTTTACACAGTAAAAAAACAAACAAAAAAAAAACTTTAGCAAGTGTTGGAACTGTCAGTAAATAAGACATCATGCCAAAAACAAAAGAATCTGTTTAGATTTGAGAAAAAGAATCGTTGATGCTCAAAAAACAGGAGATGGATACAAGGTTCCTACAGCATTTCCAAGTGTCAAGAATTGGAGTATCATAAAGCGACCCACACAGTACATAACAAAACTGGCAGAGGTGGGAAGCCCGAGATTTCAAAGATTCTGGAAAGCCGGAAAACTAGTAAAATATGTGTCTAAAGACCCCAGAACAACTGCCAAGACATGAATGAATAACTTAGCCAAGTTAGGACTGTATTTTCAAAGAAGACACTCACTAGAACCCTGCACAGGAATGACTGCGAGGTTACAGACAAAGACAATCTTCAATTCTGCAGAAGAAATACCTTCGAGCATGAATGACATACGATGAGGAAAACCTGGAGAAAGAATATGCATACTGGAAGTGCATCTTTTGGACTGAAGAGAAAACAAATACGAGCTCTCTTGCCAGAGGAATGGGCATACAACCCAAAGAACTGTGTGCCACAGTGAAACACAGAGGTGGGAGTATTATGCTGTGGGAACGCTTTAGTACATCTGGAACTGTGAATCTCATCAAGGTGGAAGGAACCGTGAAGAACAAAGGATGTGTGAAGATTTTGAAAGAAAGCCTCAAGCAGTCAGCATCAAAGCTGTGTCTGGGTCATCACTTCGCTGTCTTCTAACAATACACAAGCGGAAACATCTCTCTCATGCAGAACTACCTCCAGAGAGCCAGTGAGAACTTTGTTGACTGACGTGCACAAAGCCCTAACTTGGATCCCACTGAAAATCTAAAGATCAATGTCCATGCCAGAAGGCCGTCAATTCTGGATCCCCTTTGTTCTCTTGAGAGATTCACAAAAGAAGAATGCTGAAAACTAGCCATTAAAAAGTATACACAATTAACAATTAGCATCAGGGAACTAATGACTGGTAGTTTTTGAATATTGTTAAATAAATGTGTTTTTGTATGAAAAGTAAAATAATGGAAATAACTGAGAAGATGTCATAAAAGTTTCTTGTTCTGTTTAAAAGCACTCGGAAAATATAAAAGGGGGCCTGAAAATTCTGTCCCGGTCTATATAGCTGGGGTACATATTGAGAATGAACATGTCATTCATTAAACTGCAGTTAGCACATTGGGAAACCTATAATATACAAAAGCTAAGGCGCTCCAAAAACACTTTTCACTGGAAAATATTTATTCAGTGCTTGAATTCTCTTGATATCGTTGGCTTTTCAAAACAGATTCAAAGACAGAGTATTTATTTCTGAAAGACCAATGGCTGAGATATTTAAGGTATCATTTTATTAAAGTTGGGAAGGTCAACAAACGATCACAGGAACAAAAACAAACCATTTCCCATTTTTTCATCAGAATAGATTAATCAGTTGGCCAAAGGGTTCAAGAGATGAAGAGTTAAAAACACAAAGATGAACCACAAATTTAAATGTAATGCAACTGGATACCAAAAACACTGCTTTTTTGAAAAACTGTTAAAATAACAGTATGAAAGGAGTTATTATTTCAGCGCAATCAGTTCAGAGCTTAAATTAAACTGGATTTACACTGATGCAGAGCAATGAAGATATTCTACAAATACACTGACATATGGAGTCCGGTCTACTCAGGAAAAGAAATTAATGGACTATCAACTAATTAAAATTGGTCCTTTAAAAACTGACCAGATTTGTTAATATTTTGAAGGTATCGTGGAAGCCAAGTACACTACATTTATATAATGGTCCGTTCCACATAAGGTAATGTTAAGAAATAAAACAAGAGACTATGAAAACAAGACTAAATGCTGAAATACTAAAAGACTACCATCCATTTTCAACATTTTAAGGCAGTACCAAACAGGAAATCAGCTGATGACAATTTTGCAGGTATTTAAATTTTTGACTCCAAATTTCATGGTGATCCAACTCCAGATATCCTGGGGTCATATCCATCATCTTGAAAATCCAGCGAGGAACTGTGCAGTTATTGAACAAACCAAATTACATTCAGAAATCCACACACACATTTTCCTCCTCTCCAGCTGCTTAACTTGCTTTAGTTGTAGCTCTTCTGACATGGGCGTGTGCACTTAATGCCACAGTGAATCACCACCAAACCTCCATTGCACCTTGGTTTACCAACATTAAAGGAGGAAAACACAGAGACATAAAGGGAATTGAGCCTCCAGCTTCTCATTCGCCACAGGGTCAACCAAACAGTCAGTCCTGATTGTGACATGAAGATAACAGTGTTTTGAATTTTTCTGCATGTTTCAATTTGGATTGAACATCAGTCTCCTATTGTAATTAGACCAGAAAGACAGTCGTCCTTCTCTGTAAGTGAGTTCAGCATCTTCTACGGCACACTCATAGGCGGACAGAGGCATTTCTGTTACTGGATGTGGTACCACCACAAGCTGTAGAGAAGGACAGACAGCACAATACTTAAGGAGCAAAACTGCCGGTTTCGACTTACTCGCTTCCTTTGCTGAGAGGTATTTAATAAGTTAATGGCTTTCTAAGAAAAGAGAAGAAGATTTTTGTGGAGAATAGCATTGCACAGCAGAGATTGTTTTTTTATTTTATGACAAAATGTATTTTTGTCCTTAGCTGTAAGTTAACTACCGCATCCATATACTGTAAAAGCAAAACAGAAAAAAAAATCATCTCTAATGCTTAAAAACTGAGGTCATGCTGTTTGTTTTGGTTGACTGGTCATTTCCAGAGCAATTTAGTAAGTGAGGCCAAAAGGAGTGAAGCTGTCGGTATTAAAATAACACCCTTATGCTGCAGCACCTCGAGCAGCCAAGCAACTGACTAATCCAATAGCGCAAAAGAGGAAAACTGTGAGAAGACCAGGTCTGGCAGACCCAATCAATAACCATGTTCCTGCTGCTGCTGACGCCAATGCTGTCCACTTTTAAAATAACTAATTGCAATGGAAATGATGACCATCAATGAAGCAGGGAAAAAAAGCAAAAGCGCTCTGGGAATGGGTAAGAGAAATTTGCAAACACAAAAACAACAGGACATGGAATCCACACAGTGGGTGAATAGTTTAGAATTATAATGAATAAATTCGAATCAGCTCAACAAATACAATTCCTATTTCCCTGTCTTAGTACAGCCACTCGGTTGTTGTTAGAGCAGAAAAAAATGTTTTGTCGTGTTTCTTCGAGGAATTTATCATAGCAGTAAGTGAACTGTGCACAGAACTTTTGCTCAGCACCTCTCTCATGAGTCGAAAATGAAATGTGATGGGAAGGATTCTCTTTCCAGTTCCTTCTTTTTTCCCTTTCTCTTCAAACCCATCTCTCGAGGGACTGTGACTCTCCAAAGACAATGCACTCTTCTAATGCTTCCCACTTTCCGTGGCACGCTCACACTTTGACAGGATTCCATCACATGAAGAGTGTTCAGCACGCTGCCTGATTCGCCCACAAGTGAGAACCAGCTCCAGTGTTTGGCCTCAGACACTGGGGCTGCCCCCGCTTCATTCCACTGCAGCCCACTGATGTTAGCCGGGGCTTCGTATAACTAATCTGTCATGAAGATTTCGCGACTTGGGAGCTGTGCATGTGGGGGTTAGCGCTAGGAAACTCAAGTCCAAAATGAACACAGCTTAGCCAATTTGATCAGCCTTTCATCACTCCAGATATCGTGCTGAGGCAAAACATAAGAAGACATGGAATCTCTGACAAAGGCCAACCTGCAGGTGACAAAAATAGCAGGCAGCCAGTGTGAGAATCTGGGCTTTCATAGCCAGTCGTCTGCTCTAACTGTCCGGGTGAAGGACTGTCCAGTTTCTTTGTCTGCCAAGCTTACATAACTAAAAGGGCAAGAAACAGCAGGAAAATCCTGTTCCAGCACAAAGGCCCTGCTAAAAGAATCAGAGGCACAGACCTGATGAACCCAGCTGGTTATTAGATGAGTTTCAGTCCTGTGCAACCAGCTTTTCCATTCATTTGCTACTTTTCACACACATCCTGACATTTGATTCATGCCAATGACGTTTTATGTGGGATGCAAACTCAAATTCAACTGGTTTTGCCATGGCCAAAAAGTGTAGAAACTGGTCAAAGTGTACTGTGTTTATTTGCAAATTCTCTGTCTTAGCAACACTGTGTTACGTGAAGTATGCAAGAAGCCTAAACTATATAAAATTCAAATAAAGAATAGCTTCATGAAAAATCAGACTGATGTTTAGACAGAAGTGCTCTAAAATCACTGAGCACTCTATAGAACGACAATGATTTATGACCTATTGTATGCTCAGGCTTTCACAGAAAAAATGTGGATTGCATTTTAGGGATGTCTGGGGTGGTGGCAGACTAGATGCCATTGTGTTCACTATTAACCAGATGGGAAAGTACTTTCAGAGTATCCAATTCTTCATGGCTTAGAGCTGCAAAGATAATTCATGTAATATGTGACATGAAGTGAGAAGGTAAAGCCATTACTGTATATTTTACAAAATATTACAGGTCAATGCTAAATGAAAGGTGCGTTTTTCTCTCCATAGTCATGGTCTCTGGTGCTTTTAAGTCAGCCAAAAGACAGTCCAGTGCTGTGAAATTCATACTGTCATTTGATAATTAACTGGAAACTTCAAATAGTTCATAAACCTGGTTGTCTGGTTTTAGAGAACGTTAATAAGAGATTGTGTGGTTCTGCAGCAGCTCACCTGACGCATGAGGCAATATAAGCATACTAAAGCTGTTCATCCTGACTTTCACTACTGAGATATGGGTTTGTGCCATTTGAACCCAAGTAAATGTGAACTTCTTTTTAGACTTAATGAGCCTATTATTTTCAGTATCTGCTTGTACCTTGGTTAGACTAAGGCAAAAATAAAAAAATCTTGGTTTGGTTTAGGAAACTAGAACAAAAATAGGATGGAAAATTCTGCTTGTTGAGGTTATTAAGCATGGCTCGTTGAACAACTGCAGTTACTCAGTGACTGTCAGACACTGAATTCTTTTCACATTCTGCGACTAATTGCAAGCAGTTGCAGCAACTAAGTGACCACCGTGAGGTTGAGCATCTAACACCTTCAATCTCTGGACACCCACGGGTCTCCAGTCACGGTCTGAATTGGGCTGACTGCCGTCACTCTCAGATAGATAGTCAAACTTTTGGAAATAACTGCACTCTAATTTCGAAAAACAGATTGCCAACATGTTGCAATCAGTCTAAGTCAGCCTGGTTTAGTTTTTCAAATCTATGAGGTTCTGGCTGGATTTTGAATGTAAGGAGTTAATGTGAATTTCTGTGCATGCAGACATCCACAGATTTACATTTTGGATAATTTATCACAGTTAATTGCCCTATTTTTAAAAACAGATTACATGTAACTGCCAACTTAATCCCACTCCAAAGAAAACTGATAGCAGACTGTCTAACTGTGCTATTCTTCACGCACTAAATTTGTTTTGAAGACAGCAACTGGCTACCAGTGACTGTAGACTTGATCCCCATCTTTGAAGCAAATATTTCAAAGCATTGTGTTTGCAAGTACATTGCACACAGTTGCAATACTTTTGCTTGTCATGGTTATACCAATAATTATGTGGTTAAAATGTCCCATGTTAAAATCAGATGTTTTGGGTTGTTTCACTATAAAACATAAGGAATACATTGATGCAGCACTTAAGCTTTTAGGTTACATTAAATGAAACTAATTAAAAAATAATAAAATCTTTGTTCTGTGTAATTTCACATAAAAAGAAGCATTCAGCTCAGTGTGATTTAACTACAGGTAAAATATTAAACCAAGTCACTAACATTTTGATTATAATTGATTTCACTTAACATATCTACAGACAGAATTGTAGAATGGATTATACTTGTGTTAAAGAAGCATTTGAGCAAGTCTACCCAAAAGAAGAATGTGTGCCCTGTTAATATGCTCTAAGAAGGAAACTGAGCTCAGCCCTAAATCAAAGTGAACGTTCAGGGGAGAGTTCAAGTGTCCGATAATTAAAACGGAAGAAAGGGAGTCACCTGGGGTCAAACCTTGTTACTGCCGAGGTCACACGGCATGCTGAAGAGGTGAGGTGTCTGCAATACTACTTACTAAGATTAGTCGTAATAACCACAAGGTCAAAGTGCATTTGGTGTCCTGTAAGTAGACACTGAAACCCAACACACCTCACTTGAAGTATTAACAAGAATGTATATCACTGTCATAGCCCATGTCATACACAAATTCAATCAATATAACAAACACTTTATGCAACATTTCTGTGTTCTATGCCACACTCCAGAGGAAATATGAACGGTATGAAACAGCAGGATGGTTTCAGGCAATTGACTTCCAATGAGCTCTGCAAAAATACACTCTAAGTAAATCATGTCATGTGTATTTACAGTATACATCTTGGTGTTACAACACATTGGCTGGGATCAAATAGGCTTGAGCAAGATAAACCAAGGTTTATTGTATTTATTTTATCTACAAATAAATTATAACAGCAGATGCAACAAACTGTGCAGCAGGTTTGCAGAAGCACGTCGACTCATTAGGCGCTCAAAAATAAGCATGCCTTTGCCTCTCATGTCAAGTAATCTTGTTGTACGTTTCTGGCTCACTGCACAGGGCCTTTGAGTGCTTACCATAATTCTTACAGCAATCACACTGAACAATGAATAATCATTATTTATTTACTGGACTGAGGTGCAGCGCTCTGGTTTCCGCTCCATTTAAGCCAACTTTCTTCTGATTGGTTGACCTTCCCAAACAGAATATTTGAACAGCAGGTAGGGTGGGGCTTCTGTGCTCATAACTACAGCTGTGTTTTGCCTGAGATGACAATATCCAGGACATCAACTCTCAAGCTAATCATTTAGAGAATTTTGACTTTGCTTTGAAAAAAAGAAATGAAGCTGTTGTAATCACTAAAGACCTCCAAACTCTGTATGTGCTGCACAAAGCATGCTCTTTAATCAATGTATTCTTAACACTTGACCATTCTTAACACATTTAATAGACGTGAGTGTTAGTAGAATCCATTATTGTATCCACAGTCAGATGGACTGAATCATCTCCAATTCCCACTGCCTGGAAGTACCGGAAGATGTGAGTTCAGGCCCTCTGCAAACACAAGTGTTTGAAATGACATGGTTTGATTTCCCAAGAGCTGCATTTAAGGCTGTGTTTATATTAACATTATACTATGTTCTCCAGGACAAGCACCACAGGAACTAACAGGGACAGTTCATGGAGAGCGGTTCACGTTCCTGCACACTCACAGAGAGGTTTCCCACTGTGCGACAAAAGTTTGGACAGATTAATGTATTTTTTATTGAAATAAACTGAGTTCTGACTGTCTCAGTTGAAAGTGAAATACCTAAAGCCAAAAAGCATTCCCTAATCCTCTCAAATAACACACTTTAAATGCAGTACGGTGATTGTGTGTGCAAAGCAATCCAAGTTTGGAAGCCGTTTGACTGATTCCACAACTAATATGGCCCATAAGTGCAGATGGATATCTTCAAATTTTCCATTTCTAACTTCAGGCCAAATATCTGACAGGTCTACAAGCGCTCAATGCCAAAGTTGAGCTGAGAGCTGATGGAGCTGTCAAAACAGAGAGAAATTAGCCTTTAGTGCTTTCTCACCATTAGCTACAGTAAGCAGAGGAGACTGCTAAACTGGCTAATAAGAAGCAGAGCTGTTTAAATATATTGGTGTCAGATATCGTAGCATCTCATATTTCAAGACAAATGGTCTTCTCTAAGTGCAAATATGAAAGCAGTGATTAATGACTGATCTGTTGACTTAGTTCTTATCAGTAAGGAGGGTGTCCCATGTCAGAATGAAGCTGACCCAGTTTCAGACGTAAGCTGCACGGCTCTAAATTAAGATTTCATACCATTCTGTACACACCGAATAACTAAGGGGCAACAACAGAGGAAGATTCTAGCTGAGTTGTAGCAACCACAAACCACTGAATATGAATGAAATTCAGTGACCTTTAGCAATGACAAGCAAAATACAAGCAGGCAAACTTTGAGTTTAACTGTTCTCATCTTTGAAAGGATACAGCTTATTGACATATGAGGGGGTGTAAACACATCATAGAGTTGCCCACATAACCCACATGTTTTTTTCCAATTGTGAACAGAATATATTGCTCAAGAAAAATGGGTCATTTAAGACCATGACAGGAAATGACAAACATGATCCTTAGTTGCAGGACGTACACAGAGTAATTCTTGGTAACACAGAAAAATAACTGTATATGTAGCTGAAATTCTGCCACACCTGGAAAAACTCGCATCATAGCAAATCAAACAGGCAGTTGTGGTGTACTGTCCACAAACTGTCAAGCAGACTCAATCCAGCTCCATTAGACCAAGACTGAAGTTATATAGTGACACTATCCTTCCGATGTTGTTTGGTGTGTCCCAGTGTTTGCATCATGCCATTTGGTCACATGTTTTTTTGGGTTGTTTTTTTTTGTTTTTTTAATACCAGAACAGAATGGGAAAGAGAACACCAGAGATTATAGGTGACAAAATGCAGGCGAGCTTGGATTCAGAGTCTGGGAAATTTTGCTTTGGAATTTCCATTTAATCCAGGGGGAAACAAAGGTGGATTCAGCAAACTTCTCAGACACTTTCCCATGTGTGACGCTAAAGATTTCTATGTACCACCTCTAAGATACAACACCAGTCTGTTTACAGTGTATTCTCTATGTATTTTAACCCTTAACATTAAAAATCTTAAGTATAATTTTTAATTCAAGCTTATTTTAAAGCTGACTGCATTTTTCACTCTGAAGTGTGGCTGTGGAGATTCCTTGGACCATTTTCATTTTCAGAAAATAATATAGAAAATAGTAATGAAATAGATAAAGATACCCCACTCATTTCCACAAATCTAATCCGTCATGGGTTGGCTCTTGATAAGGTACTGCATTAGATAACACACCTGTTATTATACATTACACAACAGTGAGGCTTGTGCAAGCCAGCTGTGTAAATCAACTCTGCTGAGGTCTGGGCAACCCTCGTATACTAGCTTTGGACCCCTCCAACATCTATTTGGGCATCCAAGCAATACACACACATTTGAGTCTTGACAGGTATAATAAAGAAATGATATAGTTTTGTTTCAGTTTGCCGTCTGTCTGTTTATAGGAGCTCTGCGACAGCAGGCTTAGAGAAAACATAACATTGTTAAAACAGAGTGCTAAGTAAGAAGTGGAGGATGTGGGCAACAGTGAAAAATCGGGCTATCCCATAAGGCGTCGTATATAACTCGTCACCTTCTGCTGCTTTTCACTTTTATAGTTCCATCACGTTTTCTTAAAGAGATGACAGCTGCATCAACTTTGTTCTAGCTGGGCTGCATTTAGCCATTTGCGCAACTTCTTTGACTCACTGTCATCAGATTTATTATTGCATTTTTTTTCTCTCATCCCAAGGCTCTGTGAAATTCCCATTAAAGCTGTGAGAGAAGATCTGACCTTTCAGTTTGTGTGACATATGCTCAATACATTTTCTGCTGCATGCTGCTAAGGCACCACTGGGTATGCTTTAAAACTGCAAACCAGGCCGAGTGTGATTTACAAAGAGTATCAGATAAGTTTCATGGGGATGGTCAGCAAGTCGTGTTTTCCAGTGTGGGCTGGTGAAATATTACTACTCTGCGCCAAAATCTGAACTGTGGAGATGATGTGGGGGGGATAAATGCCAAACACAACTATGGTCTGTAATTTTTGTGTTTAGAAGAATAGGGACTTTTACTAATATGTCATTTGGCAGTTCCAGTAAGGTCGGACTGAAATTGATTTTTTTTATTCAGCTCCTTTGGAGCTGTGTGTACACTTCACTACTGATGAGCTAGGAACTGGCTGTCTTTTGATGGACATCATCAAAAGACTTCTTTCGGTGCTTTGCTACTGGAAACTGAATTTCCTGGAGGAACCCACCTGAGGGATTAATAAAGTTTCATCTAATCTAATCATCAGTAACTGTCACGGTCCTGGGTCTCCTGACCCAGCGTTTTTAGTTCTTTGTGATTTTTTGTATTATTGTACTTGTGTGTGATTTATTCTATGGCTTCTAGTTTTGATCCCTTGCCCTTCATGTCTCTCTGTGTCCCCTCTGTTCTGTGTAATTGTGTCTTTGCATGTTTGAGTTTCTTGTTTTCTGTCACTCTGCATTGTGCATTATGTTCTCATGGTTGGTTTTTTGTTACTCTCTCTAGTCTAGTCTCTTGTGTTCCCAGCTGAGTATTTCCCTGTGTATTTTGGTTCTTAGACCTCTGCCTTATGGTTTATGTCTCTGTATTTCTTAGTTGCTGTCTCCACTGTGTCAAGTTCGCGTCTCTGTGTGATACTTCCTGTTTTACTTTGATGGTCCGTGTCTCATGTGAATGCGTCCTGCTTTGCTTGTCTCGTCAGTCCTGATTTCTCCCAGCTGTGCCCTCCTTCTGTGTCTCATTCCCCTCGTTACTTCCCAGTGTATTTAAACCCTGTGTTTCTCTGAGTCAGTGTCGCGTCGTCCCTCATGCTGTGTGTGGATCTCCCTGTGAGTTCTTAGTTTATGGTTTCCCAGTTTAGTCTAGTTTTGTATGTTTGTTCTACCAGCAAATAAAGCTGTGTTTTGAGTTCACCTCCCCGAGTCTGTGAGTCCTGCATTTTGGGTCCAACCCCTGCCTGCCGCACAGCGATTCATGACAGTACGACGCGACCAGACATGGACCCAGCAGGCTCCTCCCGGGAAAGCGATTTGGCCCGCATCTTCGGCCTGTGGGAGCGAGTTTCCCATGCCTCGGACATTAAAGCAATGTCCATTGGGATAAACGCCATCGAGGCAATTCTCAAGGGGAATCCCCATCTTCGCGAGCTCTCAGGATTTTCGGGCCTACTGTCCAATCTGCAGAAAGCCAAGGAGACAGTACAAGCTCGCGAGCTCGTCATACCGCAACAGCGACCGCCACAATCGGGAAACGTTTCCACGCCGCTGCCACTGGACTCCTCTCCATCCACCCTCCACTCTGACTGTCACTCACCCGCTGCTTTTCTCGCAGCAATGTGGTCGGAGGATGAGGAGCCGGCCGTGATCTCTCCGTCGTTGCCAGTTTCCTCCATCACCGCACCTCCGGCTTCCCGAAGAAAACGGCATTCACGCCGCCGACACCCACCGCCACAGCCAGACCCCGAGACGTCTGAGTTGCCAGCTGTGGTGAGTGGAAGGGACAATCAAGAGTTTCCTGACTTTGGGACTGTTTATTCCGGGGCTGTGTTTTTTCACTTAGCTGCCCAGCCAGAAGCGCTAGCTCCATCTCCTGTGTCCCTGCTAGCACAGCCATTAACTCCACCACACGCTCCATTTTCACCTCTACCGTCGCTTCAGTCATCAGTTCGGTCTGCCACTCAGTCGCCCTTAGTTCCGTCATCCACACTACCACCTGTTTCCCTTCCACCACCACCATCACTACACCCAGCCATTCAGGCTGCTACTCAGTCAGACATTCAACCCATAGCCCTGCCGTTAATATGCTCTATAGCTGAGCCACTAGCCGCCCGACCCGCAGCCACTTCAGCCACTCCTCCACCCGTCACACCTCCACTACAACCATCACTGCAATCCCCAGTGCAGTCTCCAGTGTCCCCAGTGCAGCATCCCTTAGCACAGTCATCCACTCAATCACCAGCTCCACTTTCCCCTCAACTATCACTACCACCTCTAGCTCAGTCTCCTGTGCACTCACCTCTGGTTCATTCTCCTGTGAAGTCATCAACTCCCCTGCCTACTCCGCTCTCACCACCTCCGTTACAACAGACATCAGTTCAGTCCCCTGTGCCAGTGCAGACGCCCTCAGTTCAGTCTCCCGTGCAGTTATCTACTTCACCACCATCAGTAGCTCAGCTCCCACTCTCACCCGTGTCTCCAGTAGCTCAGCTCCCACTCTCACCCGTGTCTCCAGTAGCTCAGTTAGCTGCCCAGCAGCCACTCTCTGCTCAGTCTCCTGTGTCGCCAGTTTTGCTCATTCACTCCATGCAGAGAGGTAACTTGATTTCTACTCAGGGTACTTTTCATGGTTTAGCCGCCGTTGGCACAGTTTGCCACTCCAGGGCTTCCCCAGAGGCTAGGTCTCAGTCCCCAGCTGATTCTGGACCCCTGAAGTTTAAGCAGCCCCCTAAGAACTGCACCATGTACGCATTGCCTGGGCAGAGTCAGTGCTCAGTGCAGCGCCAGTTGTCCTCATGTCCGCCAGAGGACTTCATGCCTGTTGGCTTTGTTTTAGCCTCCGCTGGAGGGTCCGAGGGGCCCGTTCAGCCGCCCGTCCCCGCTGGAGGGTCCGAGGGGCCCGTTCAGCCGCCCGTCCCCGCTGGAGGGTCCGAGGGGCCCGTTCAGCCTCATGCCTCGTCAGCTGGAGGGTCTGAGGGGCCCGTTCAGCCTCCTGTCTCCGCTGGAGGGTCCGAGGGGCCCGTTCAGCCTCACGCCGCATCAGCTGGAGGGCCCGAGGAGCTTGTCCAGCCGCCACCTGCGACCGCCTCGTCATCGCCTGGTCCAGCCTCTGCCTGTGCTTCTGCTACGCCTGGGCCAGCCTCTGCCTGTGCTTCTGCTACGCCTGGTCCGGTCTCAGCCTCTGCTTCTGGTCCAGCTTTGGCTTCTGCTTCTGCTCCGCCTGGCCCAGCTTCGGCTTCAGCCTGTGCTCCCCCTGGTCCAGCCTCAGCCTCTGCAGCTCCGCCTGGTCCGGCCTCGGCCTCTGCAACCTCGCCTGGTCCGGCCTCGGCCTCTGCAACCTCGTCTGGTCCGGCCTCCGAGTCTTCGTCCTCGTCTGGTCCGGCCTCCGAGTCTTCGTAAACATGATGCACGGCTGCTATCCTCTCCAACCTATTCCAGTTTTGAAGTTCAGCTATTGGAACTGACGGGCTCTCGGACCACTTTGTGTGTCGTGGTCTATCGTCCGCCTAAATATCATAAGATGTTTATCTCTGAATTTGCTGATTTTTTTGGGATCCGTTCTTTTTAAATATGATTCTGTTATTGTTTCTGGAGATTTTAACATTCATGTCTGCTGTATGAATGACCAATTGGCTAAAGACTTTCTTGTGCTGACTGATTCTTTTAATCTTATTCAGTGGGTGAATGAGCCTACCCATGTTCAAGGCCACACCCTTGATTTGGTTTTTTCATTCAATGTGGACATTTGCATTAAGGAAATCAGGAATACTGGTCTCTCTGATCATTCCCCGGTCATCTTCGATGTAGACCTGGGTGATACTGGTCAATACCTAAACTCTCCTCTTTATCCTACGCGCACTATTAATGCCAATACTGTGGTCAACTTTATTACGTCTTTTGTTAACTCCCCATTTAGTATGCTGGATTGTTCTTCCCCACACACACTTGAGAACTCTACTAATACTCTTTTTACCACCTGTTCCTCGATTCTTAACATTGTTGCACCCATCAAAATGAAACGCCCTAGAACTTTCTCACAATGCTGGTTAAATGATTCTGTTCGTGCCCTACGACGTATATGTCGGCGTGATGAGAGGAAGTGGAGGAGTGATAGACTTCAGTCTTCTTATGATATTTTACGTATTAGCCGCTCGAAGTTCCAAACTGCTGCCAGAACGGCTAAAGCGGCTTTTCTCTCTAAAATTATTACCACTAATGGTGATAATCCACGAATTCTATTTAAAATTTTTAACTCTGTGGTGAACCCCCGTCCCTCTATGCCACTGCTGTCTTCCCCGGGTCTTTGTGGAAAATTCTCAAACTATTTTTTAGATAAAGTTTTATCCCTTAGATCTACTCTTCCTCTGGTGACTGATTGTATGTCTACTCCTGATTGTTCGGCCACCTTTTATCAATTTGAACCCGTTTCTCTCTCCACTCTGAAGCGTCTAATTGATAAATTGTACAATACTAACTGTGTACATGATGCTCTCCCATCCCGTATTGTTAAGGATTGTTTCAGTGTAATTGGACCCTGTTTATTGTCCATATTGAACTTCTCCTTGCTTTCTGGCTATGTACCTTCAGCTCTCAAGCATGCCATAATCCAACCTGTTCTAAAAAAAAGGAACCTTGAGCTTAGTGATTTTGCCAATTTTAGGCCAATTTCTAAGCTTCCCTTTCTGGCTAAAATACTTGAGAAGGTGGTTCTGCTCCAACTGCAGACCTACCTTGATGAGAATAATATAAATGATAAATTTCAATCGGCCTTCAAACAACATCACAGTACAGAATCAGCATTGCTTCGTGTTTTCAATGATCTCCTACTAATGGCTGACAACGGACGCCCCTCAGTCTTAGTGCTTTTGGATCTATCATCGGCATTTGACATGGTTGACCATAATATCTTATTAGCGAGACTTGAGCACACTGTAGGCATCAAGGGCGCTGCCCTGGATTGGTTTAAATCCTATCTCTCCAATCGGCTCTCTACGGTACATCTGGCTACATCCTCTTCCTCGGCTGTACCTGTTTGCTGTGGTGTCCCCCAGGGATCTGTGCTGGGCCCTACCCTTTTCTCATTATACTTGCTTCCTTTAAGTGCCATCTTTGAGAAATACCATATTGCTTATCACTATTATGCAGATGATATCCAGCTCTATTTTGAGCTAAACGACGATCTTGCTCTGTCTCTGAATAGCCTCCGAGAATGCATGTCCGAGGCCAAGAAGTGGTTGTTGTCGAATTCTCTTATCCTTAATGAGAAGAAAACCGAGATTATGATTTTTGGTAGTAATGCCCTTCGTGCCAAACTCCGGGATGCCTTTGGTTTTCTTAGTTGTTCTCTCTCTGATACTGTCAGGAATCTGGGTGTCTTATTTGACAGCTCCTTTTCACTTGACAAACAAGTGTCTGCTGTTGTCAGATCTAGTTTTTACCAGCTTCGTCTTATCTCTAAGGCTAGGCGCTATATCCCGCATAAAGATCTCGAAAAGCTCATCCACGCCTTTGTAACGTCGAGGCTAGACTATTGTAATTCACTTTATTGTGGTCTCCACTCTTCCCTTTTACAGAGATTACAGACAGTTCAGAATGCTGCAGCTCGCATTCTAACCAAAACCAGCAAGTTTGCCCACATTACTCCTGTCCTTGCCGATCTGCACTGGTTGCCTGTCAAATATCGTATTCAATTTAAAATTTTGTTGTTTACTTTTAAAATTACTAACAACACTGCACCCAGCTACCTTAAGGACCTTTTAAACCCTTATGCTCCTGCTAGGGCTTTAAGGTCATCGTCACAGTTACTGCTGGCTCAGCCCAGATCTCGACTTAAGACTAGAGGTGATCGATCGTTTGCTCTTGTTGCACCTGTGCTGTGGAACAATCTCCCGATTGGCATCCGGGCATCTGATTCTATTCATTCTTTTAAATCACAGCTTAAAACATATCTTTTTAAACTTGCCTTCTCCACCTTTTAATTGCTGGTTTGTTTGTTTGTTTGTTTGGTTGCTGTGACCTATTGACCTCTTGTATTAATTCCCTCCTATCTTTCTATTGGTGTCTTTTATTATGGTGGTACAGCTTTTATCTTGCTATTACCCATGTGCTGTAGTCATTCTTATTGGTAGCTTTTATCTATGAACATAACTCGTTATTTTTATTTATCCTTTATCAATGTTTGAACCTTTTATTGTTTTATGTAAAGCACTTTGGTATGCCCAAGGCTTTTAAATGTGCTCTATAAATAAAGATTGTTGTTGTTGTTCGTCCTCGTCTGGTCTGGCCTCCGAGTCTTCGTCCTCGTCTGGTCCAGCCTCAGCCTGTGCTTCGCCTGGTCCGGCCCCCGCATCGCCACCGTCTGGTCCTGCCTCGTCTGGTCCTGCCTCGACTGGTCCTGTGCCCACCAGGCCATGGCCAGCACGCCTGAGACTGGGGGGCCGCCGCTGCCTTCCGCGCGGTCGGCCCCCTGAACTGCTCCGTCGTCTCCTTCGCCGCCGCCACTGCCTTCCGCGCGGTCGGCCCCCTGAACTGCTCCGTTGTCTCCTTCGCCGCCGCCGTTGCCTTTCGCACGGCCGGCCTCCTGAACTGTTTCCGCATCGCCGCCGTTGCCTTCCGCACGGTCGGCCCCCTGAACTGGTTCCACGTCTCCGCCGTTGCCTTCCGCATGGTCAGCCCCCTGAACTGCTCTGTGTTTGGGTTGTTTTCTTGGGCTCCGGTGTTTGCCGTGCTCTTCTTTTGTTTTCTGTTCCGAGCCCTCCGTCCTGGGCCCCCGCCGCCCGCCCTGGGTTGTTTTCTGTTTGGTTTTGTCTTTCTGTGTTTGGGCTGTCTGGAGCCAGCCCTTGAGGGGGGGGTACTGTCACGGTCCTGGGTCTCCTGACCCAGCGTTTTTAGTTCTTTGTGATTTTTTGTATTATTGTACTTGTGTGTGATTTATTCTATGGCTTCTAGTTTTGATCCCTTGCCCTTCATGTCTCTCTGTGTCCCCTCTGTTCTGTGTAATTGTGTCTTTGCATGTTTGAGTTTCTTGTTTTCTGTCACTCTGCATTGTGCATTATGTTCTCATGGTTGGTTTTTTGTTACTCTCTCTAGTCTAGTCTCTTGTGTTCCCAGCTGAGTATTTCCCTGTGTATTTTGGTTCTTAGACCTCTGCCTTATGGTTTATGTCTCTGTATTTCTTAGTTGCTGTCTCCACTGTGTCAAGTTCGCGTCTCTGTGTGATACTTCCTGTTTTACTTTGATGGTCCGTGTCTCATGTGAATGCGTCCTGCTTTGCTTGTCTCGTCAGTCCTGATTTCTCCCAGCTGTGCCCTCCTTCTGTGTCTCATTCCCCTCGTTACTTCCCAGTGTATTTAAACCCTGTGTTTCTCTGAGTCAGTGTCGCGTCGTCCCTCATGCTGTGTGTGGATCTCCCTGTGTCTCCCTGTGAGTTCTTAGTTTATGGTTTCCCAGTTTAGTCTAGTTTTGTATGTTTGTTCTACCAGCAAATAAAGCTGTGTTTTGAGTTCACCTCCCCGAGTCTGTGAGTCCTGCATTTTGGGTCCAACCCCTGCCTGCCGCACAGCGATTCATGACAGTAACACTTGCATTTACCTGCTATTTCAAATCAAAACGATTGCCTGCAAGACACCTGTACTGTGGTTCCTGTGTTTTTGGGAAAAGACACTGTTCATTTTAAACCAAGCCATCAAAATGTGATTGAAGTGCAGACTTTCAGCCTTAATTCAAGAGGTTTAACAAACGTATTGCATTAACTGTTTAGGAACATATAAACATATACACTGCATAGAGAATGTCACATCATATAGTAGAGCTAAAGAAAAATCATCACCTACTGTTATCTCCTGATCCATCCTGTCTCTGTCTGTGTTGAATATGGCACAGGTTTCAACACTATTCAAAATGCAGTTACTCATACTAGTTTGTGTCTAATATTAGCACTGTAAACACCAGCAGCCGTCAATGTCCACATAATTTTACTGAAGGTGGTTATGCATTGAGAGACTGAACTGAAAAACTGACCATATGTCAGTTTATTCTGATGCCATCTATATACATAGCAACGTGTAGAACAAAAAACTGCTGATGATTTTCAGACATATCACGATACACTGGCAGTAGTGTGTTGTTCTTTGGGTTTGTGTAATGTTGCTCAAAGCAGTTTCTGAGGTTTGAAATTTGGGCATTTTAAGCAGATTTTTTTTTAAACAAAGTCAGAATCTGAAAAGCAGTGAGTTCAGACCGTGACTGGATGTAAACCAACAGAGAGTGTGAGACTATAGCCAAACTTGAGGTGAGACTTGGACAGAACTGGCCAGGCAGGCTTTTAGGCTGACAGCCATTAGCCAAACCAAACCCCAACTTAATATCACAATGATTTCATGGTCATTTCTTAAAGACACAGGACAGCAAGCATACTTTCTAAAAAAAGAAAAAAGAAAAGAAAAGGCCAAATCCAACCACCTGGGTTTTCAGGCAGGCTACACTGCTCTCAGTCGTGGAACGTTATGGCAGTTTAAATTAGCAATGGTCCCTGATAATGCAGGTCAAAGACGATTCAGCCAGGTAGTCTTAGTCCAGTACACACAGTTATTCAAAAGATATATTTAGTCTGATTACTTTCCATGTTTACACAGTAAATTGTAACACTAAAGTGTATTTAAACTGTATATGAAATCATAAAAAGGGATAGTGCAGGAAAAAAGGAGTTAGGTCTGCTGTGTCCGAAAATTTCTTTGCTTTCACTGGCTTGAACATTTCCTTGGACATAAGCTCTATATTGTTATACAAAGTCCTCAAAGTCCAGAGTGGAATTATTTCCAAATGTTTGCCACTTTCTTCATGAGGTCAGTGTAATTCCAAACCATTTCTCTGCTCCCCACTTCTTCATTACTTCTCCCGATCAAACAAAGCATATTCTGAGTTCTCTCATGGTCTACCAAAAAGAAAAAAATGCAGTAAATAAACTCATCATTAAAAGTCTTGCAATCACTCAAAATCTTGAAAGACATTCCCTTAGACTCACATATGTGGGGTAAGTGAAATTTCTTTTACTTGTGGTTCATCACGGTTCAGTAGTCCTGTGTGGATTAACAATTCAGAAGAAGAATGTAGTTCTTTTTTTTAATTTGTCCTGCATGCTTATCAATCTAAATGCACACGCTTGCAGTGTAACACTGTGTGTGGGCCTGAATAATGTGAAGTCACAGCTCAAAAGCCCATAATCTGCGATGTTGGAACACTTCATCATTCAGCACGTGTCCCTTTAGGGGCGGCTTTAAGTCTTCAGCTGATGCCTTTCATTATAACCTCCTGTAGCTCGACTTCTGACTTAATCAAAGAACAGCCACTCAAGACTTAGCTTGGGTCTGTTGAAGTGATGCTACAGTACAGTTTTTATTATAAAGAAAATGTATACACACAATTAGATTTAAAACACAAAGCATAATTAAGACACAAACCTCAGCTTTCAGGTTTACATTTTAATACTTTAAACCACTTCTGTCCCTGCTAACCTCATTCTGTCCAGTCATGGCAAAAACAATCTCTTGATCGAGAGCACAATGCAAAAGCACATGAGAAACTCAGAGATTTGGTGACACAACCAACTGTGGACAACTGTTAGTGATCGATAGGTTTACCTACAGAAATCTTTTACGATTTGTAAATCTTCTAGACAGATCTTTTTTAAGTTGAAATTCAGTGTGAGTGAGTTTGGGCTATCAAGGACTGATGAAAAGTGCAGTTACCTTCCAACTTAAGTCAAAATGAGAGTGTCAGAGGAAAAAGAAATGTGAAAAAAAAGAATAATTTCATTACAATAAACTCATTTTTACATTGTTCATTGAAAATAATAACACAATCCATCTTTGAAAGAGCTCAGTGAAAGGGCCTAAGGGCTAAATGTATAGGAAAAATAGTTTCTATATATAATATCACATGGTGCACACTGGTGCTAAGAAGAAAAAAAGGTTCTTCACCTTGCCTTCAAGAATGCCTCTTAGTTTTAAGAAAGCCTCCAGCTTCTGACAGATAAAACTATACAGATCTCCTCAAAGTGGAATCCACTCCATCTCCATCAGGATAATGGATTGGTTCGTATCGTTTATGACAAGGGCCCCTCGAAAAGGCACGGTTGGTAGTGGTAAAAGGGCCTATGAGGATTTTTTTTAGACACACCAAAGAGGTCACAGGAGCACTGGAAATGGCTCAGCTAGAGGTAATTATTTTCAAACTACACTTGGAATCATGTTTCTGCTGAAAAACATTTTCATTTATCACAAGTGGGCTCTTTCAACTGTCAAACAAAAGTACACAACCTATATTTATGGTGAGAACAGAAACAAACTTTGTGTGATGAAGACAGGCTAACATTATCTGCTAAACACTATCTGCTCACAAGCTTACAAACCAACAAAAGTAAGCAGAAGCACAAATCTTCTCATGATGTGAATGTATTCCTTTGTCCGACTGTCTCTCTCCTATCTTAAGATCAGTGAAAAAAGCCTTGGTTTGACAGTTAATAGTGTTCAACTTTGAGCCTCTGCTACAAGTCCTGGTGTCAGAGTGTTTAGTCCAAGAGGTAGATTAGCTGCTAATCAGATGAGACAAAGAGGGGTTCCTGCTTCCACACAGAAAGTCTTTATACCTGAATGCCAGTGATTAGAACCTAATCTGCTGCCAGGGTGGTCAGTATAGAAGACATTCGTGTACATATGCACTCACACACATGGATGCATGGTGACATCAGTAATCCATTATGAAGATTTCTCAAATTTCCTTTGAGTAAAAAGCAAAAACAGAAGCATGGATTTTTACACCAGATGTACCCAGAACAAATCTGAAACCTGACCATATCCTTCAGGATCATAGAAAAAAAAAAAACAAACACCAAAATGACGGCCACGCGTCCTCAGCAGTAACACATAGCAAATTGTAAAGGTGGTGTAGTTCCTTACAGTCAAGTCCATGGAAAATGCTATTACTCATATTTGTTTGTGGTTTTTCAATATGACACAAAGGACGTGTTCATTAAACTAAGATGTCCACTTTTTGCTCCATAACGTTACAGAGAAAAGACAAAACAGGAGAGGGGCTGGAGGAAAACAGGTGAAAGAAGAGTTTATTCAAAGGATCTTTAAAACAAGCACAGCCCATGTTACCATAAGTCTGTCCAGTGGATGGATAGTATGCTTTTGCAGCTTGTAAACTGGAAAAATCACCCTCGCAAATGATTTATGTTTGCCATTCACAAGACAGCAAGACAGCAACTAACCATAAACTGTCCCAGATCTGGTCTCCTGTCTTCAAAGGCAACAATATTGTAGCTCATTGTGCACAGTTGGAGTAATTTTGGTCATGCCATGGTCTTCGACCACTATTTTTACAAGTGTGACTCCAGGATTAGTTGCTTACAGCAATCATTATTATAAGTTCTGGCAAACCTTTTTCCCCTCTTGTTGACATAGTAATTCATCAGTGTTCATATTTAAATTTTATTTGATCTGCAAAGGGACATGTATCACCCAAGTTTCTCCAAAAGGCATCACTTCTCCTCAGCAGCAGCTTTTTTCAGGGTACTTATATGAACCACAGATTATATGAGATCATCATGCAATATAACCACCTGCAGCTGTTAAAATTAAAAAAAAAGAAGCTCACTGGGATAGCAAATGCTGTTCACTTATTTAACCTCTGCTGAAGGACTTCTATAAAACTACAGACATTAGTTTTATAGAAGTCCTTCAGTACTTCAAGTCTTTCAGTCAGCATGGGATTTAAAATGCAGCAATCTAGATATCATTGTTCTTTTCTCAGGCTATGTCAGTACAGAGCAGCAACCTGGCTGAAAATCCAAATCTCTTAGAGCCTCTTAAAGGCAGTCGGATTCGTCCCCGGTATATTCTGCTAACCGACCCACTGATGCGCACTCAAAGAGGCCAAGCTCCCAACCCCGGAGGCTCTGGCAGCACGTTCTGGCTCACTCTGCTCTGAGACAGAGGGAGTGTATAAAATGACTCCTCCAGGCAGCTCAGTGTGAGAAGAAGGCAAGCATGCTAGGAATATTTTCCAAATAGTTTTGCAAGGATGGGGAAACAGCAAGATGTTGGATAATGTTATGTGCCTGGGAGAATTTTGGTTTCCAAGCACCTTAAATGTACCAGAGGTAAGTGTTTAAAATAAAACTGTTTGGACACAATTTGGAAAACTGCGGTTTCACAGCTCATCCAAAGAATCCAAAGAGTTTGTATGAAACCAGGACTCAAAGCAAAATTCTCCCGCTGCGGCAGACCAGATTCCTGATAGCAGGGAATACTGGTAGATCCCCATTGCTACTTGGTATCTTTAAAATATACACTCCCCTTCTGACATCATTCTTTGATTTCTAAGGTTATTACTGTGTTTCAGTTTAGGTCAGTTCTGTTAGTACACTACATATGTAGCTATGTAGAATAAGACTTTTTGAAAGGTTAGTGTTGTCTTAGATTGAGTGAATGGGGTTATGTCAGTGAGGGTATCTGTGGTAATCTCCTGAATGAAGTTTGTGGAGTTACCCTTTGTAACTTTGGAGTAGCAGAAAGTAGCTGCTTCCAAGACATGATTGTAACACTTGTAACACATGACTATAACTGTTGTGGTAGCTACTGCAGCGTGATTATCAGCTGTACATGTTGTGCTTCTGACCACACATAAAACTAGACAGTTCTACAATAAAGGTGACAATTTAACACACATAACAATTCTAGGATAAATGTAATATGTGGTTTCAAGTGCAATCAGGCACTGTTAGCTAGGTAGCTTATATTGGCACAATCATTGGTGTAGACAACATATCCTCCTTTTACTTCCAACTGCACAGCCAAAATGGCGACCTTTGAAAGTGAGCAATGTACAGCATTTCATGTTCAGCAAATGACTATTATGAGTACTCAAACCAAGTACTTCTGGAGCACGTGTGGCTGTAGTTGACATTGAGGACACATCTCTCCATCGGACAAAGCATGTGTAAGTATGGAAGGAAGTAATGTAAGAGCAGCGTAAGTTTTACCATTCTATCAGGTTAACTGTCTAACTCCAGCTTCTTTGTTAAACTATTTTAGTAGTCACCTTTAGTTAACCCTGTTAGTTAGTTATCAGTGATATCAAACCCTAACCCTATGTTTTGGAGACAAGAAAGTCTCTTTTGGAAATATGCAAATGGTTTTTGTGTGTCACTTAGAATGATTGTATTTTCACCCATGATGGCCTAGACTTGGGATAACATTTTTTTCTAAATGTAGGTTCCTAAGATTAAGGTCATCATTGATGAAGATTCATGTATATTATGAAGGTTTATATTTTTTTACAGCTCCTGACAGTAGTTTACTAACAAAGAGTAGGTTTATATGTCTATATTTAGGATTACATAAATACTATTAATTCTTTCACCTTAAAGTGACCAGTTGATATCATTTATGACCCGAGGTCCATATTTACATGTGCCACTGTGATATTTTAAAATTGCCAAGCTGTTTCCAACCATGCATTTGTTAGTCTAATTCCAGACGTTTTCATAAGTCTTGTGATTGGACCATTGGTGTGATGGGGTTTTTTATGACTCAAGAATTATACATATGTTTTGTACATTACAGATTTGGATTTTATTGTAATTTTCTACTTCTAACTGTTGCCTTGTAATGTTTTGCAGTGACCATGGCTAACAGATAAAGAGCACAAGATTTGCAGCTGCAGAGAGGTAGCTACTTAATACCTAAATTAGCAACGATGAAAATAGTTCAACCGATGGAAAGGAGTCAATTAAGTGAATTTGTTTTGCCTTAAAAATGACTGAAATCATGGAAAACAGAACAGTTACAACATGTGTTGTAAGAATGGCTAGAGCTTTGATAAACACAAATAAAGCCATTGAGAAGCATTCCACTTGAAAATATAAACTGTCATAAATGACCCCACTCCTGTCATTTTAGTAGTTAAAATTGCTTGGTTGCTTGAGGCTGAACAGAGTCAATAATTATAATTCCAGTTAAGTGAGGTTAAGGGCCTGTGGAGGACAGTAAAATGGTGGCCTTTTTCAGTGGGAAGCAAACAGAGCACTTGTAACCACCTGAAAAAGGTTAAATGCAAGGAGAAGGATCCAAGAAAAACAGAACGAGAGTGAAAGCAGTATCAGCTCAATATCTAGTAGTAGCTGCTCAGGGAATTTATTTGTCAGATAGTGAGAGACTTGGACCAGATGAACCTAGGTGAAAGAAAACAGATACAATCAGAGAAATGTGTGTGCATGTGCGTGTGTGCGTTTACAGTAGAGAAGAAAGGGAAACCTGTGAATGTCTGTCTGCAAGGAGCAGAGATCCAGTCAAGGTAAATGCTGGACTGATTTCAACAGCTTACTGCGGTTTTGCCTCAAGCTGAGCAGTCCAACCAAACTACAACTTTAAGGCCTACCGCAACCTCCAAGTTTGTTTCAGATTTTATAGCATCAAAGAGTCCAGTTCCAACATAGCATACACATAGGTTAAGAGTCTTTGAGCTTCTGGTTTTGTTACAGTACAACCAGTCATTTGTTGGCACACATGCTTGAACATTTATATGGCTTTTAGCCTTGGGTGAAATAATGATCTACACAATTGATTAAATCCCAGATTGTGCTATTCAACAATATTATTGTTGCTGCCTGTCAACTTTTTTAGCATATTGTCTCTCCAGTGAATCTCTCATCCTTTTTGAACACCATAATCTATCTGCCATGTGCATTTAGATTGCATTTTGCCTTTATCCTTATACCATCAGTCTATGGTATGTTACTAGCTGACACCTGTGACCAAGCACTTCTTTTCAGTGGGACTCGGTGTGTAAAAGGGCAGCCTGAAGCAGTGAAATATAGATGCCACACAGCCAGCAGTAAGAAAAAGACAGAAAGAAATACTGGCTGATACTGAGCACAACAACCAGTACCATAAAACACTTAATAACTGAGTGTTAAAAGACCAACTGAGGGATAACAACATTGCCTGAAATAAGCTGATAATAAATGTAATGTTAAGTGGGTTTATTGGTTTAGGAATGTACCATTTCACAATATAAGAGGAAGAAAAACACTGTGAGAGTGACTCACCTAGGCCTTTGGAATATGAGGCTATACTGTTGGCAGGCCAGACCCACAGTGGGGGTGTAAATGATGGGCATAAACCTTTCGATGTCTGACAAGAGCACCCGATAGAAGAGCTTCTCGTTGTGGTCCTGGAGCCCCATTAGGAACACATATCTGGGAGTGACAGAGAAGAAAACAGAGCATGTTAATCTTAAGCATCTTGACAAATGGTAGCTGCTAACCTAAGCTTATTGAAGTCAGATGTTAAATCCTGGATGTTTGCGAGAGACTATCAAGGAGACTGAGGGATGAGAGAACACTGTGTTCACCTGGCTGCAACAGTGCACAAACCAGGGAGATGAAAGGAACTGAAGCTACTGAAAAAAAACGAGAAAGAAGGAAAAGAAGAGAAGTATTCCCCCTAAAACCTGATTTGTGAAGAAATTTTTTACTTGTGTTCCAAATGACTGAAACAAATAAAGAGAATAAAAAATAGTTCTCAGATAACCTACACAAGCTTTTGACTGTGATTATAGATTTACTGGGAACTGAAGGTTTGCATTTGAACCAAATTAAGCAGAGCATGCCTGAAAGGGCTCTACTCCTGATCACAGAAGTTTCCATGAAGTCAAGAGCACAAGGGTGCCTCTTGTTGAGACGATAAAAAGCATGCATGGCCTCTCTGCTATAGGTTAGGCCACAGCACCTGCACAATGCACGGTGCTGACAGCTGCTCTTGAAGAGATGTGTTTTCATATTGATTAACCCAAATATAACCATAGAACGGCTTGCTTTTGCAGTATCATATAATTAAAAAAAGTTTAATTAATGTAGCCTTCAATGTGTTATTTACTGAAGACTCAAAAACCGTATGTATCTGTTTCCTACAGTAAGAACCAAAGTGATGAAACCGTGTCCATGACACCTGAGCAAACATGATCTGCTGAGGAGAACCAAAAACTACAGGAAAAAAAGCTGCCCTTGAGGTTTTCTGGGGGTTTTTGCTCAATGGATTTGTTTCAGGCGAAATGACAGATTCAAAACTTCAAAACTCACAGTACTAAAAAAAGAGAGTGGAAAATGTTACTCTGGGGCTCTTTGTCTGGCCAGAGTGGCATGATGAAAACTTGTCTCTGTTGCTGAAACACTAGAAAGAGAGTCTGTCTTTTTAAAGGGAAAAGGAAATGGTGACAAAACAGTTGTGAATGGTTTGTTCTAGTTTATACTAATGGCAATCTCTAGGGCTGAAAATGAAGAGAACTTGGAAGTGCCAAAAGCTGCAATTCCAGAAGAGCTGATTCCAACAGACTTTCACGTAAAAGCTCACAGATTTGCAACAGAAATTCCTCCATAAATAGTGACAGTTTCTGCAAAATGATTTCCTGCTTAGCAGACTGGTTGAAACATTGGCAACCTTTCACCAATCTCTTTGAGAATGATTGCAGTCAGTCCAATTTGACCTTGACTAACTGAAGACAGGTTGCTTCCCACCAGGTGACTTGCTTTATCGCCTTGCAATTTAAAGCAAGTCACCCACAGCCTGAGGGTGTTGCATGATGGGTGACCGGTTGGTACCCAGAGGTTACCAACTGCAATTCATTAATTGGCAGGTGTGCTGACACAGTCTATGGTCCACACTTAAAAGACACTGAAATGTTTTTATACTCATATAAATAGCCGTTAGTAATGTCATTTGCTGATAACATGTGAATATTTATTTTTACCTTCAAAAGCTGCTATGGAACAGTACAGAACCCACATCAGTGCCAGGGGGAAAAGTAGAGAGTAAATTATGGACTTGTAAAAAAGGAAATTAAAAGATTTCCTTTTAAAAGAAAATTTAAGCAATGGCTGAGATTAAAGCTATGTAAATTAGTTTTTAGAGTTACAGAAAATCATTCACACTCATCAGGTTTTTCAGTTTCATGCAAATAGCAGATAAGCTGTGTCAGATATATAAATTTCCCTCTGGAGTCAATAAAGTTATTATCATTATTATTATTATTATTCTTTTCTAGAAAGCTTTCTAGAAAGTGTCTAATTGGCTCCAGTTTTCATCAACACAAACCCACTGGCCCTGCAGTAAGAGCATACCTGGGTAGAAAAAACACACAATGGAGCACTGTCAGTCATGGATGGGCCTCCCCAGAGCCCGACATTATTAAAGCAGTGTTGGATCTTGACAGAGAACAGAACAAAAAGCAGCTAATGAAGAGTTTTAAATGTCCTTCAAGAAGCCCGGTGAACTATTCCTCAAGACTACTTAAAGAAATGACAAGAAAGCTGCCTCAGAGAGTTCAGGTGTTGAATAAAGTTCATGCAAAATATTGACTCTCAAGTTCTGCTTTTGCCTTATACACTGTATTTCCATGTACAGTGGGGCAAAAAAGTATTTAGTCAGCCACCGATTGTGCAAGTTCCCCCACCTAAAATGATGACAGAGGTCAGTAATTTGCACCAGAGGTACACTTCAACTGTGAGAGACAGAATGTGAAAAAAAAAATCCATGAATCCACATGGTAGGATTTGTAAAGAATTTATTCGTAAATCAGGGTGGAAAATAAGTATTTGGTCAATAACAAAAATACAACTCAATACTTTGTAACATAACCTTTGTTGGCAATAACAGAGGTCAAACGTTTACTATAGGTCTTTACCAGGTTTGCACACACAGTAGCTGGTATTTTGGCCCATTCCTCCATGCAGATCTTCTGGAGAGCAGTCATGTTTTGGGGCTGTCGCCGAGCAACACGGACTTTCAACTCCCGCCACAGATTTTCTATGGGGTTGAGGTCTGGAGACTGGCTAGGCCACTCCAGGACTTTCAAATGCTTCTTACGGAGCCACTCCTTTGTTGCCCGGGCGGTGTGTTTTGGATCATTGTCATGTTGGAAGACCCAGCCTCGTTTCATTTTCAAAGTTCTCACTGATGGAAGGAGGTTTTGGCTCAAAATCTCACGATACATGGCCCCATTTATTCTGTCCTTAACACGGATCAGTCGTCCTGTCCCCTTGGCAGAAAAACAGCCCCATAGCATGATGTTTCCACCCCCATGCTTCACAGTAGGTATGGTGTTCTTGGGATGCAACTCAGTATTCTTCATCCTCCAAACACGACGAGTTGAGTTTATACCAAAAAGTTCTACTTTGGTTTCATCTGACCACATGACATTCTCCCAATCCTCTGCTGTATCATCCATGTGCTCTCTGGCAAACTTCAGACGGGCCTGGACATGCACTGGCTTCAGCAGCGGAACACGTCTGGCACTGCGGGATTTGATTCCCTGCCGTTGTAGTGTGTTACTGATGGTGACCTTTGTTACTTTGGTCCCAGCTCTCTGCAGGTCATTCACCAGGTCCCCCCGTGTGGTTCTGGGATCTTTGCTCACCGTTCTCATGATCATTTTGACCCCACGGGATGAGATCTTGCGTGGAGCCCCAGATTGTGGGAGATTATCAGTGGTCTTGTATGTCTTCCATTTTCTGATGATTGCTCCCACAGTTGATTTTTTCACACCAAGCTGCTTGCCTATTGTAGATTCACTCTTCCCAGTCTGGTGCAGGTCTACAATACTTTTCCTGGTGTCCTTCGAAAGCTCTTTGGTCTTGGCCATGGCGGAGTTTGGAGTCTGACTGTTTGAGGCTGTGGACAGGTGTCTTTTATACAGATGATGGGTTCAAACAGGTGCCATTCATACAGGTAACGAGTGGGGGACAGAAAAGCTTCTTACAGAAGACGTTACAGGTCTGTGAGAGCCAGAGATCTTCCATGTTTGAGGTGACCAAATACTTATTTTCCACCCTAATTTACGAATAAATTCTTTACAAATCCTACCATGTGAATTCATGGATTTTCTTTTCACATTCTGTCTCTCACAGTTGAAGTGTACCTCTGGTGCAAATTACTGACCTCTGTCATCATTTTAGGTGGGGGAACTTGCACAATCGGTGGCTGACTAAATACTTTTTTGCCCCACTGTATGTTTCATTGTGTGTGGAATTTAAAGAGAGGCAAAAGTGAGATGGGATGATCACATTTGTTACTTTTCACAATATAATCCTTTCTTTCTTTGGTGGGCTGAGAGAAAAGTAAAAGATTTGAAAGTAAACTGGTCTTCATGAGTAAAATCAACAGAGATCCCGAAACACAAAGAAGGGCACGACTGAGAAAAAAGGTGGAAACTGCGTCGACACGTAGCTTCAGTTGAGCACAATAATAGACATTTTACATTTTTCTTCAACATTTTAATGACTTCAATTGTGACTGTCAGTCATCAAACAGAACCACACAACTAGTTACGTCTCCATAGAAAATCCTAATAATTTCCTGTGGGGTGATATGGTTTGATCTGATGCTGGCAAATGTTAAGAAAAAATTCTTTATCCATTTTTAACCTTAAAAGGGAGCACACTCCCACACCCAGGAAACAGCAATATTTACAGTACACACTGCTTTATAAAGCAGTATCCCTGCTGACTTATTGGATGCATTGTTTCCTTTAAAGTCAACCTAGTGGGGCAGCTGACTTAGGACCTCATCTATCTCTTCCTTTATCTGTCTTAGCATGAGTGATCAACAAGCTCTGCTCAGCCTTGGCTCATTTTAAATCTATTAATGCCTTTTAACAACATCACTGGATGTGAAGTTCCCCTTCAGCTGTACCATTTTATGTCCTGCAGTATTGTGCTTGGCGAAGGCTTTGAACATCCATTTCCTGTGTTGACGGTGCAGTCACAGCAAGCATTCGAGTCGCTCCATCATCTCAAATGGCAAACGCATGTGCTCACAGTGCCGTTTCTCTTTTTTCAAAAAATTCAAAACCAAGACAAATTCCACACGTGGGATTAAAATAGTATGGGAAGATGACATTTTGAGTTATGCTCAATAAAAAAATGAATGACAACGTCTAGCGTTAAACACCAAAGAAGGATTCAGAGTCACAGGACAGACTGTATGTAAACACAGCATGCTCGAGCAACGACAGGCAAAAGCAGTCTGTGATCTACGAGAGCAAAACTCATAGTTTGGAAGATGCTCAAGTCCCGGAGAGATTGTAAATGACACCGATAGGGCATGGGAATGGCAATGTCAGGCTTGTAATAACTGATTTTATATGCTGACGCTGCACTGTTGCTATGGTGAGAAATGAGGAGGCTGTTAAGAAGCTATCTACAGTAATTCCTGCTGACCCTGAATCCTGTCTCACAAGCATTATAGTGACAGCTAACTAGAGCAAGGGGCAGCTTCACAAACACATATTATTCAGTGCGCTGCAGATAATTCAAAACAGTAAACCAGACGATGACTTTGACTGATCAAAGAGCTCGAACTGAAATGTTTGCAAATGGCACTTTCATTGCACAATGGTAACAGCATTGAGTCTAATGAAGCATGTAAAACTGTCTGCACTTTTCATTTGGACCACATGGAGGGTATGACAACAAGAAGATCTGGCAGGAGAGATGGGGAGAATAGCGTGCAGGTTTGTTAGGTAACATCTATGGGGTTAGGAGATGGATGTGGACTTTAGAGGGGTGGATCACTAATCCCTTCCGTGTCTTGAAGGCTTCCAGATGTGGAACTCTCTGCGTGCACTAGGAGGATTAGTTGAAATTCAACCCTTCATGGGCTGCTGATTCGAAGCTGATAGAAGGTAAGGTGGGTAAGTCATTGCAGCTTGACTGTGAAGAGATTTCCCATCTGTGTTAGACTGTGCCAGTCTCACCTGTCCAGATCATCTCTCTTCATGTCATAGTTCTTGAGCACTCGCAGCAGCTGCATGTCCTGACTGGCGAAGCAGGGAGGCAGCAGGCCGTGGATCCCCACCTGGAGACGCTCCTCCAGGGAGAAAGCCATGCCCTACAAACACACAGGCACAAAATAAACACACAATCAAAATCCACTGTCTGCCATCATAATAACACACACACACATGACCTTCAGACTGGGCGAAACCACTGACTGAGTCCCAACTATCTGGTATAGTAAGCATACAGGAATGCAAAAGTCTGTTTTACTGAGCTCTTAGTATTTGACTCTCCGTTAATGGCAGGTAGGCATTTTTGGAATTTTCTAAATGAATCATAAGAACCATTTAGACACACACTCATGCATCAGTCTGAGTGCATCCCTATGTGTGAGCTTCATGTCTGACTCAGCTCCTCTGTCACTTTTCATTACCCTCAGCAACTTTTCCAATAACATTTACTTACCAGTCACTGTCTGTTACACTGTTACTGTTGACCCTAAACAGCAATACTGTGTATATAAAAACATTTTATGCCATGGTCTCTGTTTCTAGTTTTGGATTAAGATATTTAGCTATGATCCGTGATGGCTGTTCCTAATCCAAAAGAGAGCTCACTCTGGGGAACCTGTGTGTATGAGGCAGAGGCAGCTTTCTGCAGCACCGAAAAATTGAAATGGATTACATTTGAAACAGCAGATGAGTGTAGATCGATTGGTTCAACCTTAATTACTTTCTTTAAATGATAGAATTATTTGTGTTTTTCTGCATGTCCTGCAATTAAAGCAGCACTAATCATCATGGTGTGTGTTGCAATACTGCTGTGAAATGTGAATAAATGAATATTTTATGGAACACATTCACCACTTATTTGTGTTAAGGTGGGTTAAACTTGTCCTCAGCTCCGGCTGACTGCTTGCTCTCAGACGGGCTCCTCACTCTCAGATATGCCGCTGCTAACTCACATTCTGGTGTGATGTCAACATTTACTGACAAAGCCACGTACATAACGGGGCTCAGGCTAATGACCTGTTTCAACTTTGACCTCTGCGTTGGCTTTTATCTTGTTCACCCCCTGACCTGAACTGGAATACTGGAAAAACATGCATGAGTGGAGCATACAAAGAAGAGACTGATCACACTCAGGAGAAGTAATGCATCTTAAAGTGACAGTAGAAAGAGGTGGGGTACTTTGGATACTTCAGCTCCTCTGAAAGGATGGCTGTCCCCAAAAAACCCATAACAAGCATCAAGCCCACATTTAAGACTGGAACAGCTTTGACTATTCTCTGCAAGTGAGGCATGATACGTCGAGCATTTTCAATCCATAAAAGTGCAGCGACCTCTGAAACCTCAGCTTCAGCACGCCAGCTACTGTTGCTGACTAGTAAGACAGAAGCGAAGCCCGGCTGTAAACGTCCCTGTGCTGGTTTCCATCCCCGGGCCACCAACTATTTACATGCAACCCTGCCAAACCTCTGGCACATTTATGTTTCTGGTTATGTTAAAATGGTTCTGAAGTTGTTAAAAAAAGGCACTTGATCACAGGACCCGCTGCTAAAGAAAAGCAGCAAAGCATGAGACACAGAATAATAAAATTCTGCAATTTTGACGTCACGTGAACCATCAGTGCTGACCACAGACACGCTTCAAATTAGCTTTGCATTATTTGAATAAAAAAGCAGATGGTTTCCAAACTGTTGGTTTTAGATTTAATCTAAATGATTCTGGGTAATGAGGCGAAAGAAACAAGCAAAGACACGCCTTTGCCCTTTTTGGCGGGAGATCTGAAAGAAAAGGATTTTGTGTTTTCTTAATTACCTACCAGCAAGCAGGAATTACTGTATGTAACTACATAAGTTAACAGCATGTAAACATGAAGTCTCATAAATCTGTTTTCTTTTTTTTAGTGACAGTACTAAATCTAAACTTGACTCAGGGAAAAACAAGGCATCAGTCATTTGAGATACTGAATTATGCACCCCAATCCGTCCGTCGTTAGCCGAGGCTCTGTGTAGCCTGTACTTAACGGACCTCAAAAGGACAGAAGCAGTTCTGAATTACAACCTTCCCCAATTATCAAAAGAGATTTTCTATTTTTCAGAGAGCCAGCTGTTCTCATCAGACTCTATGTGAGTTTGGAGCAGCAGCTGGACATGTCTGCAGCAGCAGACTATGCGAGAGTCTTAAAATACACACGGCAAAATGAGCTTAATATGAGCCTATAAAATCAGATTCCTCACAATGTTCCTCCATTAGCTGAGATTCACTGGCTGCAGCACACACTGGTGTCCTCTGGGGACTGGCTGCTTTAGACACAACTCACATTTGAACACTAAAGTTAAAAAACACTCAACACACACCCACATAAACAGACAAACGGGAGCCTTTAATTAGCCGAAACACGCTTTATTTGCGCTGGCTTACACTTCCTTTGGGAGAAATGGTTTTCTTGCACAGATTAACTGAGCAGATTTGCACACGTCTAGCTCTATAATTAGCCTGCCCAATTGTGCGCTTACGTCCTACTTTCACAGTGCTTTCACAGCTCTCAGACTCATTAGATTTCACTTTCACACTGTCAGATTGTATGTGCAGGAAGGGTTTTAAAACAGCATTTGCATGCTAACTGAGTGATGTTTTTGGCTGCTTAATGACTCAAATCAAACACGCCCAAAACTTGTCCTGACTGAGGACATTTCTGCTGTTGTTCATTTCAGGCTATTTACAATACGCATGTTCTATTTTTACCTCAGTTTACAACAGATACACATCAGTCATGAGACTGTACTTTAAAGAGCCAACATATTAGTGCACTTAAACCCAGCGACACCTATTTTTGGTACTTCTAAAGAACTTTTTTTACATGCTAAAGTAAGCTGATTGTTCCTTTAGTACGAGGAATGCTAACCACTGTGGACATTAATAAAGGATGCACTCCATTCCTGCATGCACTTTGTCGCGAAATCGATCAATGTAGAGCAGTGTCACAAACCACGGAGGCCCCAGAAAAGTGCAATCAAACATTGAGTTTATTAACAGCCTGGAGAAAACATCAACATATGTCTTTTGACCAAAATACATGTTGTGGACACTTATAAAGCAGTGGGGTATGATGCAGATTATATGGCAGCAATAAAAGAATTTCTGTATCTCCACAACTTCCAATGTTAGAAAGTAACAGAGCAGTTGTGCTTATAGTCTTGTGTTGAATCTGGTGCATGTATCTCCACTGAACTGCAGCTGTTGATGGCAGCCAGCAAGCTTATAATGGGCATACTTAATCCAGTTCAATTCATTTGAGTTTTATTTATATCACAGAGCCAAAAATAATACAGAGAAAAGCCCCAATAATGGAACAGCCACCTATGAGCCCGCACTTGGCAACAGTGGGAAGGAAAACTCCCTTTTAAAAGGAAGAAACCTGTAGCAGAACCAGGCTCAGGGAGGGATAGGATAAATGTTTGCCTTACTCTGCTCTGCTGCCTTGGTGAGCTTTGCAAAGCAGCACATGAACCAGTTGTCCACCTACTGGAAGACTACTTCAGCATGGTTCAGGCTGAAACAGCAGTTGAGACCGCCACATCTCGTCTAGTTCGCAGACAGGGAAACAAAAGACAGAGATATAATAGTGTGGAAGGAAACTTTGCAGTCAGATGTGCACGGCGTACTTTACTAAGGTGGATAATAAAATTAAATATAAAAAAGTAGGTCATCAAATATAATTTTCGCATAATGTCTTAATCTGTTCGCTTTAGGTCTCAGGGTCTAAAGAGAAAAGAACAGAAAAAGAAAAAGAAAAATACACCAGAAAAAAGCAAATATTGAATTTACACTGTACAATATCACAGCTCTTGCCCATTGCCACGCTTCATTAAGAATAATTACCGACATGGTTCAGAGGCAACCAGTTTCACATGTGAAACAGATACCATCCACTAAGTCTGGCCTTAAATGACCAATTAACATCCCTGACAAAGGATCGAGCAGCTCAGCAGTCCAGAGAGGGGAAACACTGTGCTCCAGAATCATTTCATGATTAAAGATAAAACCTAGCGGCCGGGTCAGACCTAGCCACTTGGGACAACAGAAGAAGAGTGCAGGGGTGGGGTGCATAAGATGGCTTTATGGTAAGAAGGATTAGCAGTACATGGTTCAGAGAGTTTGGCAGGGCAAAGCATGGGAACCACTAACACCAGATTTGACATCTTTTTGACTTATGACTTGAATATTGACTCTGCACCACCCGTGTTGTCAGCATGACAACAAGAACTGCCAATCTCTTCAGTCCTGGCGTCTTGTTTGTCTTTCCCTCAACATGCTTGTCGATCGACCTAATAATGTATAAAGAAGACCGTTCTCTCAACACGAGCCAGGGTAAATACATTTAAGGAATGGTGGCCTGAGCTTTCATCTAACAGCGGAAAAGTTAAGATAGCTGCACATGGAGAAAAATGTGGACCATTGCTCTCCTTTAGTTCAACCGAAAGTTTGCAGAAGAATTTCAACCGTCACTCACATATATAGCTCAGTTAATTATGTAAGAAAGTCTCAAACTAAATGACGCAGCATGCTAACAAAAGATCCACATATTCTTAATAGAACAAATATCAACATTTGTCTTCACTATATTTTCTTGGTTTATATTCTTTAAAATGAAAGTACAGTGACAAACGTAGACACTTGTGTATACACACAAACCATCTCTATGTTTGTTTGTCTAAACACAGGTTTCTGAGTTTCACTGCTGCTGTTCGGGAGCCCTAAACTGGGCTGGGCGGGATAAACCCTAGAAAGCTTCCACATGGCCCTAACCACATCTGAAGTGCCCGCACCCTGTGCCAACACATGTGATGCCCGCAGCCTCATGTTCCAGAAGCCGCAGTAGCAACCTTAACCTGTAATCTACCCACTGGGCAGTGCCAGCTCTTAACCTTGGACTGGTGCCATGCCCACCCCTAAACACTCAGTGGATAGAGGAAACATCTAATTAGATGCCAGAAGGCTAAACAACAGAGATGAAAGTACAAGTCCTTTGAAGCTGATAAAATGCCTTTCTGTTCTTCCTATGGAGTTCAAAGGGTGGGCTTGGTGCAACTTTTCAGCATGAAGATTTAGAAACCTAAACATTCTGCTGTCTCAGCCTTTTAATTTCCTTCAGGCCACTACCACACAGAGTTCAGTCTAACATTGAGCTTTTAAGGTTGACAGTAAAGCCACTCCCTTCAATACAGCCTTCAACTATTCCTTCATGTAGAAATTCTTTAATGTCACGAGAGGAGAGGGCTTCTTATCCCAACAATAACACGGTCCAGAAACACTTTCTCACACTGATATTTCACTGTGAAAAGCATGCAGTGAATGCTGTATGATGGAATTTCCTGCACACGATGACAAATTACAAACATGAGTGAAACAAGTATATGACTGTCATGCATTCAATGCAGTGTGATATGAAACAACTGTTTCCTCATGGGGCTGATAAAAGGGCTGTATCTGCTGGGACAGGCGAAGCATTTTAAAGCTTAACAGAGTCATCAAGGATAACTTGATTTGAACTAACTTATATTCCGAGGTATAAACAAACATCAGATCCAGTTATGTTACGCAAAGAAACAATGTGATATAATTAATAATGTAAATGTAATGTTGTAGTTCATTTTGGGGAAACTGAGTTCTGGCTGCTGAAGTGAACAGAACATAACAAATCAAAGCCTTCCATCATATCCACCAAATCAGATAATCATGTAGGAATTGAGCTCTGTATTAGCTGTAATGTGAGCTGAAAAACCAAGCCCACCGAGGAAGCAACCCGAAAAACGACATCAGAAAAACAAACAAACAAGGAAAAACAATTCTCCCTTCTGACATCTGTACATGTGGGAGACTTTTTAACTCTCTTATTTAACTTGCATTACAGGTTAAAGCTGCATTTTTAGTAATGTGACTGCTTGAGTAACAGGTTAGTGCCACCAGCTCTTTCCCATATTTCAGTGTAGCGGAACACAATCTCACAACCATGCCTGTGGTGTTATTGTTTTTACTGGCATTTTTGTCAAATATGAAGCTGTCAGGCTGGAGAAAAAGAGGAAGGCCACAGAGAAGATTCACGGATGTAGTGAAAGATGACATGCAGAGGATTGGTGTGTCAGAAGAGGATGCTAGGGACAGGCTGAGACGGAGGCTGATGATCTGCTGTAGCAAGTACCGACACCATTTAATATCATAGACGCACGTTTTATTTTTAAATAATAGCCAGCCACACAGACTGAGTTTCATTTTTCTCCATTTCTTATTGTGCTCCCTGAGCTTCAATGTTTCTCTTGCAGAGACAGCCCCTATTGAAAGTGACCAGAGCCTAGCACGAAACGGAGGCCTTTCCCCATTGAGCCTCTCTCAACCACAATCACAGATCAGACAGGGGGACAAAAGCCCACAGGCCTTCGACAGGGAAAGGGCTCAAATGTTTGGCACTGAGATAAGACCTGGCAGAGATGTGTGTGGTCACAGAGCACTTCTCTATTCAGGGCTGTGTGGGAGAGGGAGTGTGGGAGAGCCAAGGCAATACACAACATGGCCTTCATGTACAACATGTTTAGCACATAGCACAGCATAAACTGCTGGATGAAGGTGGTGTATAGTGATAGACATCTTAACCCCACTTCCTCTCATCCATCTGTTGCATCCTTTTTTCTGCCTTTTAAAAAAAATGTTTTTCTTGCTGTTGCAATGATTCAGCAGTATTTATGAGAGCTGCAACTGTAGAGTGAAAAAAAATAGAGCAGAAAAGGGTTTGTACATAATAACAGGTAAACCACATCATATACACTGTAAAGCTATAAAGGCAAAGAGGTTTATGGGGTGTTAATGCATGTCTTTAAAAGAAAACTAAGGCAGAGTAAGCTTGATTTGCAAGTCATAAGTACAGTAAGTCTCTAATCTGAGGGTTGGGCTGGGAATCAAGTAATCTTTTAATTGCATGTATTCAGGATCCTCAAAGGTTTGATGTTTTGGCACTATTTGACCCTTTAATAAAATAAATACTGGAGCTATTTTAAACATGTCAATAACATTTCATTTGCCACAAGTCATTGAAAAGTAGAGTTTCAAATCCTTTTAAAAGACTGTCTCAGAGACTACGGTGCTGTTAAAAAGTATTTGGCCCTTTCAAGTTTTCTTATTTGTTACACTTAGATGGTTAAGATCACAAAATGCAGTTTTTAAATTATGATTTTATTTATCAAGGGAAAAAGCTATCCAAACCTAACTGATCCTATTTGAATTTAGCTTACTAAAAAAATGAAATAAATAAATACTTCACAAGGGGGACAATTACTTACTTACAGTTACTTAAAAAGGGTTCAGGTAGGTTTGGATAGCTTTTGTCCTGTAATAAACAACATCATTATTTAAAAAACGCATTTGCATTTACTCATAATAATATCAAATCGACTAATTTCAAAATTCTCTAAATTATTATTTTAATGCAAGAAAAGCATTCAATAACTTGTCTGGTTTCCCTTACAGAACTCCTTCTTTTAGAGAGTTCTGGGCTGGATGGTTTGCTTCCCTGAACCCTGCTAGCATTTTAGTGAGTGAGTGGGCGAGAGTGGTAGGATATATTTCACAACTTGGAAAGCAAAAAGCAGAAAAACTTTATCCTGGCAAAAAGAAGACACCCTTTTTAAATGGCTGGCAATACAAAAGTTGACTTTGAATAGACCTGAAATAAAACTGCAGAGGGGGGTAACATTTGCGTAACATTAAACGGCACTGTGAGAAAGTCATCTACAGCGGTTAAGTTCACCCACACTGCTATTACACCATAGACCAGTGGATCTGGATTCACTTCGGCTGGTGATGTCAGAGCTCCTCAGACCAGCGATCTCGCTGCAGCTGACCAAACAGGGAACAGAGGACTGCTGAGGTTGTTCCCATAAACACCACCACCAGTGCCATCTACTCTACCCCTCTATTACTGCCACGTGTGCGCCCCACAATGCAGCTTAGACTCATACAGTTAGATGTGAAGCCTACAGTAGCAAGTAGGACCTTAGTTAACTATGTCAATGTGTCTGCTAAGCCAAAAACAATGTTTCTTTTCCTTGCATAAAAAAAAAAAAGTTGCCTTGAAGCTTAAGAAATACCCACGTAGACATCTCAATTCCTGAACCTGAATACAATATGTGCCCCAGACGTGCCGAGTAATCCCATTCAGACTCCAAAACACATGCAGGAGACTGGTAAATATCAAGAGTCAGCTGAAACTGAATTAGAAACTTGCTATCACGGGAAGCGTCCTGATGAGTTCATTCGGTTGGCTGACTGTGACCCACACCGGGGGAGACTCTGGCTAACAGCTGAGGGAAAGACTGAGTCATACGCCTCCTTTTCCTCCATCACAGTTGCAGTGTTTAGAAACACACACATACACACACACACTATAAAGAAATAGTGATTTTTAATGCAAATTTAAGTAAAATCATCATAAGCACGTACAGCTTGTGCAGACAATGTGCACAGGGTTTTGTACGTACTTCACAAACACACACACCACACTCAAAACTGTCCTAAGACCTGGTTTTGAGGCCCAAAAACATGAGCAGTGAGTCAGTTTAATCTCGCCACAAGAGAAGAACCACGCCGCATGACGTCGTCATTGTCATTGTCATTGTCATCATCGTGCCATCCTCTTGTTTAATCAATAGCGGCATGTATGTCTAGACGCTGTGAAAACAGCTGGTGGGGGTAAGACAGTAGATATCCCAGTGGAATGACAGATTTATCCCATTGTTATCATAGCTGGGATTAGCAGATAGAATCCAAAGATTAGAAAAACAAGGAAAAGTGACAAAAACAAGGAAAAGAGCGGGAAAAGAAAGAAAGAACATAGGGGGCACAGCTGCTGTTTTATGAGGTCAAAGGCAGAGTGCTGGGGCAGCCAGCGTTTGGCTGGTGGGGTGACTGGCTCACTGGATGTAATGGGCCAGTAGTCGCAGCTATTTAAGTCTGTGATCAGACAGCCGACCAGGATTGTTATATAACAGCAAAGCTAACCACCACCACCACCGACACACTCAGCTCAGCCTCTCTCTGGTGCTGCCACGTAGGAAAAGAGAAAGAAATTTTATAATAAGCTGAGCTGTAAGCAGAACTGAACTCATCAAACTTCTGCTTGTTAGTGGCAAAAGCATCCTTAGGCTGTCATGGGGCAAATTTTGATATAAAAATCCAAACTCCAGTCCCTTTAAAAATATTACAAACATTCCTCCTCCTCACTCATAATTTCTCTCTTACCTCCCATCTGACTCCTCTTTCTTATCTATGCATATCTTAGAAAAAGCAAGTAGTCTGTGTATGCATGTGTGTCTGTTTTAGAGCATGATCATCATTTAAACTCCATATGGAGTTGGCTCATAAATGGTCTAGGGTTTCAGAGTTCTTTATATCCTCAGGCAAAAAGAAAATCCAAAAATCTTGGGTTAGCCGTGGCTATCTGGGTCAGCTGAGCCTGAATAGCCTCCTTCTCCTCCTCCTGCTTCCCTGCACAGGAAATAATCCAAAGTCCGCGAAGTTGCGGAACACGAATCTTAAATTCAAAAAAAGTCACTGAAATAAATGTTCGCTGGGTCCAACATGGTCAGGTCATTCTGTCACAGTCTGTGGGAGGCAGACTGTATGGATGACAAAAAAGGGCCCAAAATGCAGACACCAAGATAAGCGTAAATAACTTGAATTAACAAAAAGCAAGTCGTTTAATATGGCTGATAGAGAAACACAAAATAATACATGGGGCAAACAAAGATGAGAATAAACAGTAATCTAAACTGGCGAAACTAAAAAGGAGCATGGAGCATGGAGCATGGAGCATGGAGCATGGAGCATGGAGCATGGAGCATGGAGCATGGAGCATGGAGCATGGAGCATGGAGCATGGAGCATGGAGCATGGAGCATGGAGCATGGAGCATGGAGCATGGAGCATGGAGCATGGAGCATGGAGCATGGAGCCCAACAGACGACCTGACACTGAACAAAGGAGGACAGAGCACTTAAGTACACAGAGAGATAATGAGGGGATGGGAACAGGTGGGACCACAGCTGGGACAAATCAGACCTAACGAGACGGGGGAAGCAAAACTAGACACACCGTACATAGGACAAGGACTTTCACAATAAAACAGGAAACAGAATGGAAAGCAGACATAACACGAACGTGATAACATAAGACAAGCAGCATGAAGCACATAAAGGGTGAAGGAAACTTAAATACAGGGGAAGAAAACACAAGAGGAATCTAAAAAACAAATGAACTTAGCTAACGTAATGAACTTAAACATCAACATTAAAATAAACTAAAGCTTAAAACGCTGGGTCAACAGACCCAGGAATGTGACAAGATGTATTTTGTATTTTGCATTTTGTAAATTATAGTTTTATGTAACTTTCTTTCAGTCATTTTCAGCAGACATCTTGCTAAATGTTAATCTGTTAGCTTGCTTTGGCTGTTGTCCCTATGGTACTTACACTGAAGACAATAAGCTAAAAGAAATTAGGCAGGCTCACTAACACGTATACATAATGTGTGAGCCCTGCATTCTTTCTCTGATTTAGCTTTTTTTCCAAGCTTTGTGGCATTAATCACTATAACTTCAACAGTAGTCTGTAGCTTTGATCTTAAGTATTAGAGCTGGAAAGGAAGTAGGTGGAAAAAGAGAACAAAAAACAAGTGTTAATACCCTTTCATAGTGCAGTCTTCAGCATCTAGCAGTGCACAGCCAACAACCTGTGGGGCACTGTAGAGGTGTGTGATGGTGTTCTTGTGTATATTTTACACCACTGTAAGAGCGTAAGTGTGTGATTGATGAGGGATGAAAGAGAAGGAAAAGAGAAAGAAGGAGTGAAGGGCTAAATGAATGCATTCATTCATGCCACCGTGTGCATGCATGTGTGTTTTTGCTCACTCTGTGCATTTTAACTGCAAATCATACAGCAACCATAAATTTGGATTGAGGTGTGCACTGACTGGTTCTTGGCCAACACAAATAATGACCCCTTATACTCTACTGATGACCTTTTCCCTGTAACTCTAGGCTCCTTTAAAAATATTAGAAACATTCCTCCTCCTCACTCATAATTTCTCTCTTACCTCCCATCTGACTCCTCTTTCTTATCTATGCGTGTCTTAGAAAAAGCAAGCAGTCTGTGTATGCATGTGTGTCTGTTTTAGAGCATGAACATCATTTAAACTCCATATGGAGTTGGCATATAAATGGTCTAGGGTTTCAGAAAGGGAAAGTGATGTAGGTCTCAGTGTAAACCTAAACCTGCTGGATACTGGAAACATACTTCACAAGAATACCTTTCCTGATTCTGAGGAAGCAAGGCTACTTGCATCACTGCACCCATTGTTCAAAATGGCCAGGGAAGTCATCCTTTTCCATATAAATTCTATAAGCATCAGCAATCAAGTGGAAACACCAGCAATATTAGAAAACCTTGCATCCTGAAACAAAGGCCTGCTCTTAGAGAAATGTGACCTAAGCTGTGTCTGAAAACCACACCACACCCTGATCCTCACTAAACCTTGGTAGATGTCCTCAAAAAGGACTGTCTGCACTTTACAGTTTGCTTTTTAAGAAACAATTTTTAACAAGCATCTGTGAAACCGGCTGAATTTTTAACTACACATTGCTCAAACTGGACAAAAATGCTTATTTGCTGAGGACTATTCTCAGCTGTGGGTGAATATACAAAAAGTCCTTCTAGAACACACACGAGCAAAAACTGAAAAGGGCTGAAAGTGGCCTGTTCTAAAAACAAAGCGTGCCGGATGATTGCTGGAAGTCTGTGCTGCTATTTAACTCAATTCCAATAAGTCCATGTTTGTTTCATCACTGATATAAGCAGCAGCACATATCAGTAACCTGCATCATGTGTTAAATGTGTCTCTAAAACATGCCTCTTAAAATAATCTGGATTAGAAGACTGGCGTTGCCCCAAAAGTACGTTTTAAAAAGCTCCAAAATAAGTTGTTTCAGACAGTGGACTGACTGAGGAGCTGTAATTACCTGTGTGGCTTCGGAAAAACAAAAGAAAAAAAATCAATCAAAGAATCCACTGAAATGAAGGGAAGCATAAACACTTTGACTGACACAAGGTTAGCACATGTTCACTGGGTTTAGGGGGGGGAAAACAGCTACTAAAATGCCTGTACATTTTGGAGAATGTACACAGTGCATCAAAAGCCTGTGTGGTTAGACATTTGCTTCAGTCAAGCTAAACTGTTAGTCTCAATAAACAAAGGACAGGGAGACAGTTAACAAGTCTGAGGCAGGAATGTGATGGCAAAGGTCAGAGATGTCTGTGTGGAGTTAAAGCTCACTCGTTCATTTCAGAACTCCACACATGGCAGATAATTATAGGCTAACTGGACCGACCGTGGACTTCAATAAATAGGAGTGGGTTTCTGTTAAGCACATAGCAGGTGTAACAGTCTTTTCCTGCATTTTATAAAGGCCACCCCGAGGACCACTAAAGTGTTTCCTCCCTCTGAAAAGTAAAAGTGAAGGGTTTCTTAAATGGTTATAAAAAAGTACACAGAGTGTAAATGGGAAGTGTATTTATGGCTTCTGCCTTGCACTTGCAGGTGTAACACTGATGGATGGAAAATCTTGCAGAAATTTAAGCTTGAATGTGTGTGCATGTATGAACGAGTGCATGTGCATGAATTTGAGTCCATGTAAGAAAAGTGAAAGGTAAAATGTGTCAACTTGGCATAGTGAGGGAAATACTGAAACTCTCCAGAAGGATCTTGAGTATGGTGAACACTATGTTAGGGGTTTCCTCTTTTAGTAGAATTTTCATTACAAATAGTCATGATCAATCCTATGTGAGCACTTCATGTTAACACAATTGTTTGCTCCAAGTGCCATAAAGTTGACCACATGAAAGTGAAGAGAAAAGACATTTATGTTTCTGCTGCTCATTGTATTTTTTTCCTGTTTGGGTGTCTGTGAAAATACTCGACAGCCGAGGGAAGAGATTTCCACAGACTCTACACAGGATTCACTTCAGTCCTGACTGTTCCACGGGGTGCTCATCACACCCCTAGACCAATAAGACCTGTACCACAATATTTATAATCCCTTTGCAGGTGCTTAATTTAGCAGGACATAATAAGGCTTATGTAAGGTACTTTCTTTGGTTTTGTACGTTTTTTTTTTTTAATTTTACAAAAATTGAGCGCACTTTACATTATATCTGTACATAATACACAAACTACACAAAAATTAATTGTTGACATCCTTTTTATTTTTAAATGAAGTAACATTTCCTACATTTCAGAAATTTTATTTAGACTCACTTTACTCAGTTAGCTCATTGTTTCTGGTTTCTGTGGTGTTTAAATTTATGACATTTTACATAAAAATTTCAATTTAGACCAAGTTAAGGTTTTACAAGAACAGCAGTCCTTTTGTTCTGTCTTTCCCAGTTTAATTCACCAACAACACCATTATCAGGATCTTTGTTTCTACAGCTGTTCAGGGTAGAGAGGTAGAATTTTACCTCAGTTTCAGCTAGGCTTGTCTGGGATTTGAACCCGGGACCACTTGTACCCCTAGACCAATGAGCCATGTATATCCACAAAATATACAGAATGGACCCAATCACAACAGGCAGCTTCTACAACTTACAGGTTGAAAAAAAATCACATACATAATATAGTTGATGTTGGTCCTAAAAAAAACCCCTTCAAATCAGCAGTCTGCTACATTGTTAAAAACAAGGAATGCACTGATCTGCTCAGCAGCACCAAAGGGTCTGAACAACCAGAGAAGACAATTAAAGTGCATGATGACAAAGTTATTCATATGGTTCAGAAAAACAACGTCACAACATCTAACCAAATCAAGAACACTTTCAAGGAAGCAAGAGTATAATTGCCCACAATCAAGAGACACCTTAATAACAAACTATATGACCCCTGTGCCACAACTGGAAACAGGAAAGCCCAACAAACTTCTAATAAAACCTGCACAACTCTGAAAAAAAAAATAGATGAAACCATGATGACTTTGTAGCAGAGAAGAGAAAAGTATGGAGAATGAGAGGAACAGCTCATGATCTAAAGCATACCACACCATCTTTCAAACATGGGGGAGGCAGTGTTATGGCATGGCCACGTATGGCTTCCAGAGGAACTGGGCCACTAGTTTATTGATGATGTGAAGTTTTCTGAAGTGTACAGACCTGTACAATCTGCTCAGGTTCAGCCAAAAGCTGCCAAACTGTTTGGACAGCACCCAGTTACTAGTAACCAGCACCTCACAGAGCAGGACTTTCAGCTGAAGATAAAACTGAAGGCAGTGAGACTAACAAACAAGCAGCAACTGAAGGTGACTGCAGGGAAGGCTTGCAGAGCTTCTCAAGGGAAGATTTGGTGATGCGAGCTAGACCTCAGGCAGAAGTCCAGAACAAATGAAAAGGGTTTCTATCTAATTATTAAAAAACAACAATTATTCATAAAATAATGTTAGTTTGTTCAATTACTTTTGAGCCTCTGAAAATGTGGAACTATACATAAAGATAGCTGTAATTCCTAAACAGTTAATGCAAAAAATGTTTGTAAACCATTTGCATTAAAGATGAAAGTTTGCACTTCTATCGCTGCTTAATCTTAAATATGCTGTGCTGGTGTACAGACCCAAAATTACAAAAAAATAAGAAATTTCACTGTCCAAATACCCTTGAACCTACCTGTATGACACAATAATGTCTTTTTTTAAACATACATAAAATACACATCTTTTTAGATAAATGTGGGACTGGGTTTAAAAAGTAAAGTATCTCATAATTCTCTACTTTCAGCTGTCAGCTATGCTTAGAATTTATAGCTCGTGTCTAAAATTTACATCCACTATTTGTCCATGTTCCATCAAAGCAACAGGACAATCTGCAGCAAGGTGTAGGTGATGGACATCATTTAAAACACACCAAAGGACAGTTCATAACTTGTAGAGCATAGCAGCAAGTGTGTGGAAATAAAGACTGTACAATGCCTTATAAAACTGAGCAGTGACTTGAACAAATACTACCTTTAACACCTGATGTTGTAGATGCGAATGTCCAAAATTAAAGACTGCAGTGTCATTTTTATGCCCATCTAAGTTCTCACTTTTGAATGTCTGTATTCAGTGTGAAGGTAGAGAGAGCATTACCAGCTTTCTTTACCATTTGAGTTTCTAAGCAAAGGCCAGATACCCCCATCTGTTTCCTGCTAAACTGGAAGCCATAGCAGAGTTCAAGAGGATTACCCTCTGAATAAAGCCCTTTAAATCCATCCTTTCCTCTCAGGAGGAAGACAAAACACACACATCAGCGCCCAGCTGTCTCCTCTCAGGATCTTACAGCCTGACTAAGCTTTTCCTAAAAAATACCTTGCAGCAAATGTGCCATGTCAGGCATGCATGTGCACCTAATCAGATCTGCTCATTAGCAATCGAACTTTGTTCAGTGGCCCAAATGCATCCATCAGAAAGCTAACTAGTGATTTCTATATCAACATTTTAGCCACATGTTGTTAATAATACTGTCAAAGAAAAGCAATGAGGAAAAAGCAGACTGAGAAAAGAAAATGAGGAATTAATGGACACAGGTGGAGTCCTCACTACACAACCAGAAGTTTATTATGTGAAAATGTTCTTAAATTGTTGACATAAGCTAGAATTGGATTGTTTGTTATGTGCTTGGTAAAAATCACAATGAAACCCATAGAACCATGATGCCTGCCATGATTTTTATTTTTATTTTTTTAAAATATAAAACATATAACAATTGTTGCATTACTTAATATCAAAACCTTAATCTAAAGGACAATGGCAGGGTAATGGCAACTTTGCACTGGGTATGGGTTTTATGTGCTCAAATAAAACTACTAGTAAGAAGGAAAAAAAAAACTATACAACTGGAAATATTTCTGCAACCAGGGGAGTCACCCACCGCTGGCTACTAAAGAGAATGCAGGTTTTCAGACTCTTTCAGAAAACTTAAAATCCCCATAGTACTATGTCAGCGACTGCTGGCTTACTTGTGGTTCCTTGGATATTTCGATTTTAATGTAATTCTTTTTTCTTTTTTTTCTTTCTAATAGTAGATACTTTTTTAATTTCACCTGTTGAGAATGAAAAAAGAAAACTAGCAGAAGAAAACGAGAGCAATAGAATAAACAACATCACGATGATATATGGGAATATAATAATAAATAATAATAAATACTAAATATTAAACATTATTGTGCAGCACGTAAGATCGACAGTGCACAGTGTGCTTTGAGGTAGGAGCCAAAAAGGGTGTAGTTTGTGTGTGTGAGCACCCGTGTGTACACCTGTGAGCATGAGCACGCTTGTATTTAAAAGGTTCCTTCATGTAATGATCTGCTAGAGGGTGTGGGGGAGCCACTGCCCCGTCCACCAGGGCATGAAGCAGGTATGGAGGAGATCAAGACTCCAGACATCCAGAGGCCCCCAGAACACAAGAGACCACGGAAGACCAACAGAGGGGCAGCTGTGCCACTATCCCAGAAGGAGCTGACGAGAGTCCCAGATGAGGGGTCACTCAGCAGCCGCGGAGCAGAAGCCAGGAGGGGTTGCAGTGCCCGTGAGCTCCGCCGGCAACCAGCTGTGCCAGAGTGACCGAGCCCCAGGCAGAGAGGCCGAGGGCACCCCACCCCCGAAGTGGCCCGAGTGAGCCCCAGGCTGCAGGCCCCGATAAGCAGCCACCAAGGAGTGAGCCGGTGTGTACCGGTGTATCCCCGGACACAAAGAACCACCAACGCACCGATGTCTGAGGGCATCTGTCACTGGTAGGGGAAGTGGTGGTGGGTGGAGATAGGCCTCCAAACCTTGGAGGACCTGGGATGTCCCCAAAGAGGTGGCGTCTGATACCCGACCTGACATATAGACACAGACAAACAGGCACACACAGATACAAACATCCATTCCCACCCTTATGCTCTCATATGCAATATGCGATTTTAATTTAATTTTTAATTCCACTGGCTTCACCGGACTGTATTGCACAGCTTTTAAAAATGGAGTAAAGTAACATATTTCTCTTGCCCAAATCTGCAGACAAATTCTGAGCTCTGAGTCACTCCTTACTTTGATGGGTCATGTACTCCGCCGAGCAACCCTGAGTTCTGAGACTGATCAACAAGGTCGTCTTAAATCCTCCATCTCAAGCAAATATGCAAAAGCAGAGTTCCTTAAATCAGGAGGTGCCAACTTGCGAATGCAGAGACATGTTGGTCAAACAGTCTTGAAAGCGGAGCCGCTATTGACCTAAGGAGGGCAGCCTTAAAGTGGGTGGAGGCAGCAGACATGCAGAGTTCCTTAAACACATCCAGTTCCCTTGAGACAGCCCTTTTCATGCTGCAGAGCCCAGGTCCCTTAGGAGCCAGAGAGTTCCTGGAAAAATGCCCAAGGCCCTTAAGAAAATCAGCTCTGTGGTCCAAATGTTCACTTTCAGCTAGTACTGCAGCATTCATCGGACACGTTTGGGTGACAGCATGAGCCTTGACAGCAATGTGCAACTCTGCAAGTGTTGCCACTCTCCTGTTATGAAACTTCATTTGTACTGTTTATTTTCTGCCATAAAAAGCAAGTAATACCCTCAAGCTGATTAATGCAGACAGGAAAACACAAATAAGACACATGTCTTACTGAAGAGTCCGATGGCTGACCTGTCTTAATGGAACAGGAAATCTCCCACAGACGGCCAATCCAATTTCAGAGTCTGTCCTAAAATAACTGTCTAATTCGTCCGTCAATACCCAGAAGGAAGAACAAATATATTTTAAAAGCAGATTGTGAACAGTCAATTAAAGCAGTCATAAATACAAGAACGGTATACTCTGGGTGAGTCACTGTGTCACATATATTTGTGTCCTCTTTATTTATTTTAAGGTCTATTTATTGATCTGAGTTTCCTTTGTAGTGTCTGCCTGAATTTGCATTTTTTGTTTTTGGGAAAAAACACCTGTGAATCTACTGCTCTAGTAAATTAAAAAAAATCTAAAAGTAATTAACCTCTCTCTTTACTATAAAAACACTGATACAGTTAAAAAAAAATTGGGTCATCAATAATGCTATATATCATGGTCAGATGTCAGAGGTAACACATGTCTTTCCATTTAAAAAAATGTCATAGTTTTTTTTAATCAAGGGTGGAATAAATTTTAGGAAATTCACATAAATTTCACAATTACTCAAAGTTTTTGTAAACTTTATGTGTCATCAAGTTTGTTCTGTGTATGAAGGGATTTGCCCTTGTGAGGAAACCCACTGATTGCTGAGCGAAGTCAGCAATTCCTTTGGAATCAACTGACTTTGCTGCTCAATTTCACCACTCTATCTGCAGGCGTGACCAGGCCTTTACCCTATTGATTGAAGAGCATTAAAACTAAGCACCTCCTTTTTCATGAAGCTGCAACATCACAGAGCCTGTCAGTCTGCATGCCATCAGTCATAATGATAGCCATCTCTTCTGTCTCTGGAAAAAAACATTTGCACATAATGGTCATACACTCACAAGCTGCAGAACACTGAAACCAAACACTACTCTTAAATTCTGATGCATCTTTGTTAAGTCATGACAAGACCTCCAGCGTGCTAATATAACAGACAAAAGCAGCATTGAGGAGGCGAGGGGAAAACGACAGGCTGAAAGAGGAGGGATGAGCTTCATAGGAGGGTGATGAGGCTCAGACAGTCTCCCTCTTTCTGTCTGGGACAAGCTAATGGCTTCTCCGTTGCACTCATGTGAATGAGTAACACAAACACCCTCCCCCCCCCATAAAAAAGTGAGCTGAGGAGGGACCGCTAGTTGGAAGGAATTGCTGTTAAACACACACGAGAAGTGTATGTGTGTGCGTGCAGACAGTTGAATTGACAGTCTGATCACGTTACACGAAGTTTATTTGAGCCAGCCCTGGAGAAAACACTGATTAAAGCACTCATGGTGCAGCAGGTTAACAGCACAGCATAGACATGTGTGTTCGCCCCTGCGTGTGCACACATGTGTGCGTGTGAGTGTGTAAAGCTCAGGTTAGCGGGGTGATCACTGGAGGGGAAACGAGGGTCCACTTTCTCTCTCGCTGCCCGATCCACTCCAGTCTATCAGAGGAATGTCTGTTCACCCGTGATGTGACCTTAAACACCTGGCCACACCTGGGACAACTCACACACATGCATGTCACACGCACATCTGCATAGCGAAGCGCATTAACAAGTGTAGCTGCTCACTATGGAGTTTAGCACTGAAACTCTTGTATTATTTTCAGTGCTTAGGCTTGTAATCTGACTGACAACATCATCCCTAGTTTAACCACAGACAGGCACTAAACAGCTTGTAACACCCCCCTCCCATACACACACACACACACACACACACACACACACACACACACACACACACACAAATTGACGCAACAAACTTTCTCACACACAATACGATCAGGATTAAAATGAAAAAAATATAGAAGCAAAGACAGTTATGATAGCTATGATGCTAATCTGGATACAGAAGAGGACTTTGTAAACCAGGACTTTGTAAACCAGTAGCTATGTCCATCTTTGATATACTGTGTATGGTTAGAGGAAGCTTAGTTTATCTGGGTCTTACAAAATGCAGAAACAAGCCTGAGACAGCCCAGCTAGTAGCTTATTCTGCCATCTAAAACACTTTAGCTTGAGCTAAACACTAATATCAGCTTATTTACCATCTTGCTTGGTTTAACTTTTAAGCATGCTAACATTTGCTAATTAGTGCTAAAATTACAGCTGTGGCTTATGGGATTTTTGTTTTGGTGGTATTATTATCATAATAATACCAATAAGAACATAGTTATTTATCCTGTGTCCGTCTATCCTCAAACCATACAAACGTACTAGAGTAGAAATCAAATGATGTTAAGAGTTCTTCATCTTCATCCTAGGAAAACATTGCTGTCTTTATTTGTCTTTTATTTATGTCTTTGACTCTGGGTGCCGTCAATCTGCTCATCCACAGAAGCAAAACAGTGCAATTCCCATACTTCTGAACTCCTCATGTTGCAAAAACTTAACATTTGTCAGAATTTGGCAACACAGTAAGTACTCCTTGTTCATTCCTGCTTCCATCAAGAGATCCTCATGAAATGCTCTAATTTAAACCTAATGCACTATCATCACAAACACTCAAGGATTTCCCCTAGGATGTGAAATGTTGATTCTACAACAGGTGGGTGCTAGAAAGCTATGGTAATGATAAATGCACAAAAATTCCCAAGGTCCATGGGAACCTTGGCTAGCAGCACAAACAAAGCATTACACTAATGCTTCCCCAAAACAGCAAACTGTCAGCATGAAACTTTTCCAAGTCGTGACGGTGCAGAAAACAAACTCTGTCCTCGTGTCTCACTGGCACGGTGAATCAGCAGCCATCAAAGTTCCAGACTCCACTGGCTAAAATCAATGCCATGTCATTACTGTGTTTTCTTTTAAGGAACTGTGACACAACTCAGTTAGAGAGCATGCAGGCTTATGAAAACCTCATCAGGTTTTGATATAGATGCAGAGCAGCTGGAGCTCATTATGTTTCAAATGGAACAAACACCAAAGCACAAGACAAATGCCCAAAGGAGAGGATTTAGAACCAGACAACAGCAGCAATATTCCCACTTCCGAATTAAAGGCAGTTTTTATTTGTTGCCATTTGTTCGTTAGTTGCTAAATTTATTTATGTCTCAGTTTGAGGAAAATGCAAACCCGGCGAAGGAAAAAACAAAATCCTTTGCTGAAACAAAGTTACAGCCAAATGGGAGAAAATCTAACATGAGAGCTTAATGACTTCCAGTTGCTTGAGGGTTATCAGAAAGGTTTCCATTTTGGCATACCAGGACATCTTCAATGCCCAATCAGATAGACTGCTGTTTGCTGCTCGCCAAATCTGAGCGAGCAGCAAACAGCAGCCATCTGAGCGGCCATCTTGCAACATTATATGTGGAGGCTGTGGTTACAAATGAGGCATCCACATGGACTTTCCATTTTGCTCAGTATTCATGGGCTCAAATGATGCAGAATGTTAGTGATCTTAATGAACTTAACAAACAAAACATTATTGTTTAATCGAGGGGATAAGTGTAGGTTTACGTCAAGTTTAGCGCACAATTTCTCTCTCAGAAGCTAACTGTATTTGAATGCAAGTCTTTGTGAGTCTGCTATTGCTAAGGTTGATGGTTTTTTTATGCAGACAAGGTAAAGACCGTTCAGATCCCGTGAATGAGGATCTGTTAGGAACAGCATCCCTGATTAGGCGCTAAGAGCATTTTTAGGGATGTAGTTGTTGTTGTTGTGTTTTTTTGGGTTGTGTTTTTGTTTTGTTTTTTTTGAGGCAGCAGCAGACGGAACCAGCGTCATAGAGAGACGCACTGAGTGCCTGAGATTCACACAGATGCCTCATTTAAGTGTGTTCAAGCAGAGAGACAGAGAACGTCTGTGGAGCGAGGCCAGCGCTCTCTTCACTGCCACAGAGGACCCTTTCTACCTCTCGCACCCCACTTCATCTCATTATTGCGTGGTGCGCACACACAAAACACACCTATAATATCCGGTTCCACCTCTGGAGAGAGAACATTAACCATGAAGTAAGTTGAAGCCGTGTTTGTGCGTGTTTGTGCGTGTGTGTGCGTGCGTGTGTGTGTTTGTATGTCCATACATCAGCTGCGCAGGCTTACGTGCATGTATGGGGAGATTAAAAGGAAATCGAAGCCTGTCGATGTGAGGACAGGCTGCTTTCAGCGCTACGTCCCCTCAGCATCAATTAACAGGTTGTGCAGTGACTGCCTCCTGTTTGGGGTGAAGCAGGCCAGCTGAGGGAGGTAAACACACCTCATCCCCAGGGCTTGCTCAAATCAGGAGGAGGGCAACAAGGTGCCACTGCCTTAACCACAGAAGCACGCCTGTGTATGGCCACTAACACGCTTTAACAGTCATTTCCTAGATTTTCCTCCAATTTCCTCGACCCCCGGGTCATGTACAGCACTGAGAAAAGTTTAGCTGTCTGCATCATTTTCTTTTCTGATATTACTCTAACCTGAGCGTTTGTGTGCTTGGGTTAACGTTAGACAGCTGATGGGAAGGTTACTTTGACCTCATACAACCACCAATTAAGATTAACCAAGATTATAACCATGATGTATGGGAGCATTTGTGTCCTATCTTCTCCCCAAACCACCAAGCAAAGAACATTTTAAAACTGAAACGTTTACATTTGTCCAAACAGTTCTCTCTGAGAAAATGTTTGTGCTGAGTACATTCACAGCAGGCTCTGCCAGTGCTTGCTTCTGAAAGTTTTGTGTTCACATAATGAATCTTATTAATTCTTTCTTCCAAAACAATATAACGCCACAAACTGTGAGCTCATTCGGGATGGCTAACTTTAAAATGAGATGAAAAGCCATCTAGTAAAATAAAGAACAAAGGACTGGGCTGCTTGTTACATTCCTCCTTGACACCACTGCAAAGAAAGAGTGCAGAAAGAAGAAGACAAGGGCAGTAGGCAAAGAGTGTGAGAGAGAAATTATTTTAAAATGGAGATAAGTGTGTTTCTGTGTTACTTTAGCCTGGATTTCTATGTTTAAGGTCTTTGCATATCCTTTATTTAAAGAGACAAACTAGTGCCACAAGCTAAGTGACAGACAGCCTTCTTTACGATCCTTCCCCTACACTGCGACCATTTAAGACCCACATGTGTAAACTGAGTCAAACAGTTTACTGGGTCAGCTCTAAACACAGGGTCAGGCATCCACAATGGTCTCTATGACAGTCCTCTTACTATAAAGAAAGGGTTAAAACACACACACTCACACACACAATTTCAAATTAGTTCTCTGAGAAATTCAACCAATAAAATTCAATTTTTTGTAAGAGAAAATGAAACTGGATGTTCAAGATGTTGTTGGTAATAATGACGCCCTGAGAAACAGTGCAGAACTTGGCAATGGACACGTAATGGTTGTAAGTAATATATTAGTAGTACATAGAAGTAGTATTGTAAGGAGTATATTTAAAACACAGGGACACTTCACACACTAAGGTTTTATTCTTTCTGTACAATAATATCTGGGATATAAGGAAGAGTTGGCTAAAGTTGTTAGAAAACCTGCGGAAATATGGCTGACACTTTTTTTTATTTTGTGGAAATGTTTTTGAATGAATTGGCTGACAATTTGAATGCAGCACAAGATCTCCTCAATATGTCTGTGGTATTAACAGAGTTTGCTTTGTGAGCCACTGATTTAATCAGCATTTCTGAACCAAGACTCACCCTGGTCACGTCGATTGCTGCCAGGACTGATGTTAATATTTGATGCCTATTTGGTAAAGCACACAGACAGCATGCTGGCCAACAGTGACAGCACCAAAGTTGCCACTCGGGAGCTATCCTGGCAGTCCCCGTCTTCTTTTTGTGTAGAAAGCTATAACTTTAATTTCTCCTGAAGTTGTATTTTTGGCTTTTAGGCTTGTATTTGTAGTGACAGTATCAAACAGGAAACTGGTGAGAGGAGGCGGGTGGGTCTGGTCGCTTGGTGACTTTCTCCAAAAATATGTTTTTCCCCTACAATTCATACTTCATAACAGCTTCATTAGTGTCATGTATTTTCTTGTATAGATGTAAAGATTACGACTTATATTACATTTTAAACTGCTCGCAAAGTCCACTTGAGGAGGTAAAGTGGAGACTAGGGGTTGACTCATTGGTGGAACCATTACTTTTAATTTTGTGTCATTGTTAAACTTTTGTTCGACTTTCAAGCATTGTTAAATTTGGTGTCCACTTCCTGCTTGAGCAGCTTTATGTATCAAAACTAAACACAAGACTGGGCAATAAGGGAAAAATCTATTCATGACAATTTTTTTCACATCAGTCGATAGTAATATATATCTCAATATACATCAAGTCACTATTTCATTAATATGAGATGAAAGTAGCCTAGTGACATCACTCCGAGATTAGTGACACCGTTTCCACCCTCACCCTTCATGGTGTTTTTGTTTTGAAATCAGCTAATTTACTGTGGAAATGCATGATTTTTTCCCCCAATGACTTTACAGTTTTGTTTTTTAAAGCACATATTCTGTCAATTCACAAATATTACCCATTTTATAATTACAGGACATCCTTTGCAATGACCTATAATTTTACACATTTATTTCAGTGAAGTTTATTTACACTGACAGAAAGGGGAGTTTCACTGGTTCAGGACACTTAAGATCTATGTGGGCTGGACAATGTAGCCCACAACGTAAATGAGTTTGGCATCCCTGTTCTTTACCTTAGACTGTCACTTTCTATTCCTTTAGCAGGTAAAGTGATCTATAATTAAGCTGTGCAACACAGCATTTCCCATAAACCATATAACTTGCTGTCACAAGGAGGATGTCAGTATATTTATTGCAGTTGAACAGATTTCATACTAAGCATGACACTGCATAAAATGACACAAAGGTTGCCTGTTTACTCTGCAGCAGTCTGGTTTATTTTATCAAACACTGTTTGACATTCATGCAGAGATCAGTCAGGGTTACATATATACAAACAGGACTTTTATAAAGGAAGACTAACATGATCAATCTGTGTCTTTATTTCAAAGCTCACAACCACCACACAACAAAGGATGGCCTTTATGAGTCTCGCTGGACACACCCACATTACAAAAGGTGCCATAATTTATTCTTATTAGTCATATTGCATTTGTGTATACACATTTCATTTTGCCCAGCCACTCTATACACACTTAAACACACATACACAGGGTTGACATGCAGCGCGAGGTGCTATCAGGAGTGGAGTGATTAACCTGCCTAACAAACAGGCCTCTGTGCAGCCACCATTTCTCCACCCCTCACTTCACACAACCACACACACACACACACACACACACACACACACACACACACACACACTGGCCTGTTTGACCTCCACTATCTCACTTATCAGTTGCCAGGCTGGCATCTCCTTCATCTGCAGTAAACCAACTGCAACGTTTATCAGCCCGGAGCAGCTTGTATTTAGAAAACAGGCAGTGTTCGTATTTACAGTGTGTATTATGTATATTGTATCTGTAATTCTGGTCAAATAAATCCAAACAGCCCAGATGTCAACCTCAGATAGGCCTACTGTTTTGAATATTTTCAGATAGTTTCCAAGAGTCAGACATATTCGTCTACTGAGAGGCCAGAAAAAACAGGTCAGAGAGAAAAAACAGACAGCAAGAGCGTTCTAAAATTATCCTGAAAAAGGTCAAGTGGTTGTGGGGCACACTTGACATAAGAGCGAACCTGAATTTAGCCAGTCATTCTGAAGGTCAGTCAGCACCATGGACAGAGATCCTGTCATCACAGCCTGACCTCTGGGGCCCCATCTCACCACAAACACCAGGAGAAAACACTGGAAAGGCTCAAAAGCTGCCAGACCCTCATTGTTTACTGTGTTTATGGGAGGAATGGACACAAGTACATCCTACTGATGATACAGCAAAAGGGTGGTCATAAGGCTTGAGTTAGGTATGTTTTTCAAACTTTAAAATGTAAAGTCATCCCTTTTTCTCATGACCTGAAAAGAAGCAACTCAGCACAAATTATTTCAAGAGTAAGCAACTTCCAATAGCTTTCTGTTCCTCATTTTACTTTAAAACAAAGAAGAAAAAAACAAGCTTTCAACTTGATGTCTCGTTACTTGGTGTCAGCTTCTGTGACTATGTGCTGAATCACGTTTTAGTGTTACAGTAAATGGGATGAGCTGAGTCACTCTTATATATGCAATATCCCGCCATGGCTGTCCGGGTAAAGCGATATGTGACAGGGCAGTATAACAAAAGGCCAGGCTCTCCGTGTAAGCGAAGCCTTTGGTCTCTTTAAATCTAAATATAACCGCGTCTAAAGCTGATACCTAAAGCGCCTAGCCGCTGTTACATTCACTTACTCGCCTATGGCTCCGACATGGGTCCTGTCACATCACGAAGATTGTTATATGACTAAATAAATATATCAAATACACTGGAGCTTTTGTAGTAAAATAACAACGACACACGAATTGTAGAAAACAATTAAGCTAGGTGTGAAACTTTATATTAGCAGCTTGATTACTCAATACCAAAAAGTCGTTGTGGGTTTGTACCAAATCACTGCCACAATAAAATAATAATAATAATAATAATAATAATAATAATAATAATAATAATAATAATAATAATAATAATAATAACAATAATAATAAGTTGCCGTGTTTCCTCGCCCCGTTCATATCGATTTTTGAGAATGAACTTTCCCGCTGTATTTAGGGTGCTAATATTTCCCGTAGCCCCCGAAGGCATCAGCTAACTTGTTAACCTTGTTCATTCAGGAAAACTGAAACCTCGCGCGCGGGGCACGAGCGCTCACCTTGTTCAGGTGGGGGTTTCGCGTCACATCGTAGCCCCTCTTCTTGGTGTGAACGAAGTTCTTCCCCTTGTCCTCGGACCTGTGCATCTCCGTTTCCACTGACTCTCGTCTGACTAGTCCGTGTGTCATGTTGTTGTCGCTTTAAATAGAGCGAGCCCCGTGAACTGCTGTTTACTCAACAAGTGGATGCGCAGGTCCAGCCGCAGAGATCTGGTCTTCACGTCTGCCGCTCGGGGAATCTCTCAGCCCAACAAGAGCCAAAGTCTCTTTTATCAGTGTTTTATCGTAATTAACCGAAGGTCTCGTTATGAGCAAAGTGCCTCCGTGTTACCTGACCTGGCAACCGTTACCAGGTTACATGAACAAAGTTACAGACTCTCATAAGAAGACATCATGTAATCCCTTATAACTGGCGTAGTGACACATCTTAAGACTATGTATAAAGGCGATATTAGGCTATTTAAGGAAAGACTGCAAGGTTATTAATGTAGCCATATAGTCATGCGACCATTTCTTTATAAATCAGTAAAAAGGTTAGATATACCTCCCCTTTTGTAAAGAATACATTAGCCATAGAGTTCAGGCAAAACAGTTCATATAAGTAGTTATTATTTGCACGTGGTTTATATGATAAATGCACTTGTGGGCGACCGTGGCTCAGGGGGTTGGAAATCGCATCTGTAACCGGAAGGTCGCCGGTTCGATCCCCGGGCTCTCTGTCCTGGTCGTTGTGTCCCTGGGCAAGACACTTTACCCTACTTGCCTACTGGTGTTGGCCAGAGGGGCCGATGGCGTGATATGGCAGCCTCGCTTCTGTCAGTCTACCCCAGGGCAGCTGTGGCTACAACTGTAGCTGCCTCCACCAGTGTGAGAGTGAATGAATAGTGGTATTGTAAAGCGCTTTGGGTGCCTTGAAAAGCGCTATATAAATCCAATGCATTATTATTATTACTTAGTGCACTAGCCCATTGATAGCTGCTGAGATTGTTGAGAATTTTAATATCCAGGTAGGGGGGTTAGGCTGGTGGGGTGAAGAGAGGGTGTAGTGAAAGGAATTAAGTGAATTGCTGTATAAATAAAGTTTTGCTTGACTGAAGTAGTCACAGCAGTAGGCCCCTGTTAGTAGGCCTTGTCGTAGCAATGCTTCTGCAACAATAAGTGTTGCACTGAGCAAATAGTTTCTCAGAAAAATACAGTCAGTTCATAAACTAGCATAAAATATTCAGTATAGATATTGCCTTGGATTATTTCAGACTGCCCAACAAGTCTCTGATGAGTTGTAGTATTTGTTACAAACACATAGCTAAGATCATTTTCCAGCACGGTGAGTCTGAGGCCCATGACAGCACAGACATTTGAAGCCAAGGTCAACCTCCAGCCTTGACACAGTCACAGAGTTATGTAACAGCAAGCACCAATGATGTCTGACAGTCAGGAATACAGTGAAAGCGAGGTTATTCAACCCTCACTCCATATGTCTGGTGTTTATGGTGTGACTGCTAACAAACCAGAGCAGACTTTACCCACAACCGGATGATTTGTCCAGATCGATGAACTTTATCCTAGTAGGGATTTGGAAATTGGACCCATTTACACAAACACAACACATAAATTTTTGTTCCTTAACAAAAAAAAGTTTTAAAGTTATATATATATATATATTTTCACGTGACTGCTAGTGCATGTTACTGAATGTTGAGGTGTTGCACAACTGAGGCTGGTTTTTATGGCACAGTGTTTCGCTCATGTTGCAGGTCTAAAGACTATCAGACTGATAAAGTTATCTTAAAATGCCTGCAGAATGGAAAGTGAAAAACCTCAGGTGAGTATGAAGTGCAGGAGGAGAAAACTTCTTGAGCCTTATGAACAGTATTGGTGTCTTGTATATTGGTGTAAGGTTTTAAAGACAAAAAAAAGGATGTGCTTATAGTTATGGGATTAGCTTATAGTTAACACTGCATTGCTTGCAGTCACTTTAAGGCCAGAAATATTGAGGATAGTAGTGCAAAATTAGTCTGAAATATAGATAAAGGCTATTTCCATGAATTTGAACTTTAAAATGCTGCATGCCCAGAGGTACATATGGATCAGCTAAGAATGATTTTTAATTACTTAAGTTAAAAGAACATTATTATTGCACCTTATTCAGCTGAAACAATTAAACAATTAAAGTTTGGACAGTTTAAACAGCTCAACAGCCTTTGTCTAAAGCAGGGGTGTCCAACTCCAGGCCTCAAGGACCAGTGTCCTGCAGGTTTTAGATATCACCCCGGGTCAGTACACCTGAATCAAATGACTAGTTCGGCCTCTGGAGAACTTCAAGACATGTTGAGGAGGTAATTTAACCATTTAAATCAGCTGTGTTGGATCAAGGACACGTCTAAAACCTGCAGGACACAAGCCGTCGAGGCTTGGAGTTGGTCACCCCTGGTCTAGTGTATCCACTACCCCTCCTCTGTACATTTCTAGACTATCTCAGCCTTGTCTCTCAAACTTTGCCTCCAAAATGCCAACCCGAGCTGTCTCTCTGACGTACTAGTTTCTAATTCTGTCCTTCCTGGTTGCTCTGGCTGAAAATCTTAACATCTTCAGCTACTGTCACCAAACCATGCATGAAAGCAGGTGTCACAAACCTTTCCTTTCACTAATGCTGCTGTCATTCTGTCACAAATCATCCCTGACACTCGTTTCCAACCTCTCCACCCTGCCTGCACTCTCTTCTTCACCTCTCTTGTGCACTCTCCGTTACCTTGGACTGTTGATCCCACATATTTAAAGTCATCCACCTTCGCGAACTACTCCTTGCTTCTTCACCTTTCCACCTGTCTCCCTCTCATTCACACACATGCATTCTCTCTCACTTCAACTGACTTTCATTCTTCTTCTCTGTAGAGCACGCAACCACTTCTCCAGTCTCTGTTCCACCACTGTTCTCATACATGTCCTGCACTACCCTCCCATATTTCTCTGCGACTCCTGACTTCATCGTGCAGTGCCACAGATCCTCTCTTAGCACGCTATCATATGCTTTCTCTACGTCCAAAGTGAAGCTCCTTCAGACCTTCCATATATTTCTGCATCAACACACAACTGTAGTGCTCTTTCTCCACATGAACCCATACTGCTGCTCATCTCACCTTCTGAACCGAGCTTCAACAACTCTTTCCCATGGCTTCATGTCATGGCTCATCAACTTGATCCCTCTGTAGTTACTTCAGCTCTGCACATTACCCTTGTTCCCTGTTCCTTATTCGGAATAGGTTTATTTAATATGACTTATATAACCATTTTCCCCCATAATAACTTAATATACTTTATTATGGAAAAATGGTTTTCCTGTCTTCTAGTCTGTAATGAATCACAAATTGAGTGAACTTTACCAGATCTGCACTGTAACGTGAGAAAAGTTAGTTTTTCTTTTTTGAAGATGCATTTTTGGCATTTGGCTGAAAGAGGCTGGGGAGAATGACTTGCAGGAAATGGTTTGGGGCACACTCAGACCCAGGCCCCTGCAGCACCCAATAATATATCCCAGCAAGGTTAGGTTTTAACTTAAATGATAGGTACAGTGGATGTACCTGCACATCTGATTTGGCACAGATTTTACACCAGTTGCCCTGATCATTTAAGGCTCTAATGTCAACTTAAGATAATGGAAACTGCAGATTTTGTAGTGCTTTATAACCCCCGAAATGTTTGTCTGCAGTATCCCAAGAATACCTGGGTAGAGTGGTAAAAACTATTGGCTTTCTGCTACATATTCCTCTCATCAGTTGAGTCACATGGTAATTAATCTTAAATCAGTTTCAGCTGCACTCAAAATATGTTCATGATCAGGCTACTGGGGTTCACCTGAGGTCACACAGTGTTGTACAGTGTGTTGCAGGCAGTGTTTTCATCAAATCAATGTCAACTATAAACTTGGACAAACCTGGCTGAGCTCTGTGACACAATGCATTTGTATTTCTCTGTCATTCCATCATTAATTAAGTACTGATAATGAAACAAGCCAAAGAGTTTGAAGAAAAAACAACCTTAACAGAAAGAGTTTAATGCATAGATGCTTAATTAGGACTGTAGGTGTGGCGGATCACACAAATCAGCTTGCATAATGCCACCATCCGTCATCACATTTTAATTTAAATTGCTCCTGTTTGTGTATGATTCCATCACTTGTAGTAAGATATTAATGAAGACAAGATTTTGCGTCATGAGTATTTGAAGACAAATAAGATTCCAGAGGATATAAAATGACCTTTTAAAAAGTGTCTTTGAGTTCAGGTTTTAAATGCCAAATTTGATACTGATAAAACAGAAATATTATTTTTGGCTAAATATAGAAATGCAGAAAAATCAGCTGTGCAGGTGTTGAAAAACCGAAACTGGCGTCATGTCTATCACATGGGTCAGTGCTTGATATTGATCAGTGTCTGCAGCCAAAGTGTTTCCAAACTGATAAAAACCTCCTTTTTTTAAAAAAATCAGACTTACACTCTATGTTTGAGGAGCTAATCTGTTTAGCAAACATCTGCCGTCTGTTTCTGTATCTGGCTGGAAGTTATTTGGAGGGTCAGGCAGGACGCCAGTTGGCAGTGTGAGGCATGAGGAATGCATGAGAGAATATGGGACGTACCAAGAGCCCACCCATTAAAGGTAATCGCAGTGCTGGAACAGCTGGATGTTCTTCAGGAAGTCATCCACCTGGCTGGATGTGTTTATGAATAAACAGAGAAAGAAAGCCTACAATATAATTTTTTCTAATCCAACATCAAAAAGAAATATGTGCTTGTGATGTGCTTTTACACTTTAGTTGTAAACATACACACACTGTAAATGCCTGTGCCAATTTCCTCTGTTTATTTCAATTCTGCCACTTGTAATGGAAGTATATATAATAGCCCAACGTCCTAAAATTACCAAGCAACAAGCGTTAAGGAAGCCATGTGTGGATTAAAGGCTTTTTTTTAAATGGAGGATTGTGTCACTATAGTGTACATCAGTTACACATAGTTAAAAAATAGTGCCAGCCTCCCATTTCATAAAGGATTGTTGGTAGCAAGTTACAGATCCAGTTGTTGATTGAACACATAGACAGTATATAAAAGATAGAAGTACTCACTGTTCTGTCACCCAGTGGTTGGCATGGTTCCGTTACAAAGTCTCAAACTGGGCATCTTGCTGTTTAGCTATGGTGCTGCCATTTTGCTGCTGTTTAAACTGGTCACAAAGAGTGAGATACAGTGTTTGTTTATAGGGTCGCAACCTGTAGGGCCCTAAATCATGGCCTGTATTATCCTCCTTGACCCTACCAGCGAACACAACTTACAAACTCGTGTTGTATTAAGCAAGACTTTGCCACTAGTGAGTGGGGCCACTTAGACGTCTGTACAGTTCTTTTTGAAACCAGAGGACTCGCCCCCTGCTGGTCATTAGAGATAATGCAAATTTATGGTACTTCCGTGTCCGTTTTATATATACAGTCTGTGGTTCACTGTCCTGCCCCTGCTTGCAGGTATTATGAGTTATTAGAGCCAAACTTAATAGAGAGAAGACAAAAGGAAAAAAAAAACAGAACTCAACAGACAAAGAAAGACTTTTACCCTTTGGTACAAAACTTTTTTTGGTGTTTCTGTACCACAAATAAGGCCTTCTTGAGTTGGACAAGCTAACACTTCACACAGAAGAGAGAGTAAGACAGGATTTTGCGTGTGTGTTGAAGACAGGTTTAATTATTTATTTACATTTTTTAACTTAGCACCCGAGCTTGTGCCTTTGCCTGTCTGATATAACACCGTATAATTCAATACAGTGCACAGCTACTCTTGCAGCTCTACTGGCTTGTTTTTTTTATCCACAAGTATGCATGCACAAATGATTTTCTTTAAACAAATACCCCAAGTAGAAATGCTGTGAATTCTGAGAACATCACAGAAGAATGACTGTTGCTGGAAATTAGCATCCAGCAACAGATGTGGTGAATAAATTTCTTTGAGATCTAACAAAGCTTTTGTTCCACTGGAAAGAAGCTCGTGAGGTTATGCATGCTTTCATTTTTTAGCACTTAATAAATAAATAAATAAATACAGCTGATTTGGATTGGAGTGTCTTCAGCCTAATACCTGTTATAAACCAAAGCATAAGGAAAGACTGCCATTTATTGTTAGGTTAGATGAAAGGCCAAGAGACCACCAAAGCTGGGTGACCACTGACATGTGGATAGATTTTTTTAGTAAAAGTCTATTTAAAGTGTATTTAAAGTCTGCAATGATAAAAGTCTAGAGTCAGCATTACAAATAATGAGATGCCATAAAATGTCATACCAGTCCATCCAATAGATATTGTGATATCTGGAAAGTGTTGGAAATAGCAGCTGACTGGGCAACATGTTGACCAATGATAAGGCTTAAATTGCACCTCGGCTAATGATGCAAGCGTTAGATAAATGGCGGTCAGACAGATCTGTGAGAATGAAAGATTACTTTAAGCACACAGGCTTTGCAGATAATGAAAGACAAAGAATAATGACTGCTTGTGATGTAACATCATAAAAAGTGCTCCTTCCAACAATAACTTGTTACATCATTAACAGAATGATTGTATGCAGTTTACCTTTGATTTCAGTTGCAACACCTTCCAACTCTATGACCCTGCTGTGCCAGCTGTTTTAAGAATATAACCCCTTGTTAAAGCATCTTAATAATGGGCTTGTTTTGAAGAGCTGCCTTAATAGTCACTGTGAAATCATGCAGTGTGCATTATACACAGTAGCCCCTTTTTGTGTGTGTTTTAATTCTAGTTTATCCCTAAGGGACTTTTCTGTGCAGGAAAAGGATAAGACAGCAGACAAAGACAAATACAGTTACTAGCAATCCAATCAGTCAGAAACCCATGGTTTTCTCACTTACCTCCATTAATTCGACTGCACACTGACATCAACACCTGGCCATACTTCCTGCACAGTAGCTGATGGTAAAGCATTCACAGACATGTCCATTAAATGTAATTAGAGGCAGACTCATGGAGTGGGAAAACGATATCTACTTGTCTGCATATACTGTAGAAAAGAGAGCTCAGATCAAGTTTAATCAGAGTGTCTGTAAGACTGATCTAACGGGTGGACACCTTTTTAAAGTAGACAATAGAGATACAGATGAGTTCCAAGTCATTTATTTTGAAGGTAAGATCACTTGTAGGATTTCTCCTGGCAGAAAGGTCGTCATAGAAGCGGCAGATATAAAATTTAAATGCTGCAAGTGCCTTTACCAATAAACATGTCGGAGGATTATACAGATCTTATATCAAAGATGATATGAACCACACACACTCTTTCTTTTTCCTTTTTCCCTTTTTTTACCCACTGCCTTCATGGTGGTGAGGAGCTCATGCATATCAGACTCTGCATGTTGACATCGACTGGGTTTGTGGGAGGTAGAGTCTGTGTACATGCCAATCCATTTCCATTTCTATTACTACTCACCTTAAAAAAACATGTTTTTAAAAAGCCTAAAAAAGGCAGAAGTGTAGTTTTCTCTCAGATTTCCATATGCTGAAGATGATTATTTTTCACCCATGATTATTTTTCTCCTTTTTAAAGAGAAGTGGTAAGAGCAGATCAAATGTGTGTGTCTAACCTAAACTTACCACGCAAGGAGTTTACTTCTGATTGGATCACTTCCAAACTTGTCCCGCCTTTCTACACAGCTTCATTAGGTCTGATTGGATCTCATCTCTCAAGAATATTTTCATAATTTTTTAAAATCTTGTTTTTGTCAACAAAACTGTCAGTACATTTCATTTTAGTTAGGTGTATTAGATTTTTATTGAGCAGCAAAATTCAGTGGGTGTGACCTTTCATGAATCCTTTTAAGAAGAGACTGTGTAAAAATGCTCAAAATTGATATCGATGTTAAAAGACACAACTTCTAAAAATGAGAAATGGATCACTGAACATATTAAAACAAGGGATCGCTTTAGCCAACAGATGAAAAATGCAAAGGTCAAAGTGCAAGGCGACATGAGAGCTTCAGGTGAAAATGTTAGTCCGTTGTGTGAGGCCTCAAAATCATGTTGACCTTTCTCTCCTCTTTGAATATTTAGAGGCCTGGGCCAATTAACTCTACCTACAATGACCTTTGTGTGGTTTGTTTAACATGAAGAACAACTTTTCCCATAATTAACCGTTCCATAACTCCCAGAAGCCATTCCGCTTTTTTAAAAATGCCAACATTTTAGAGGAAAGTCTGAACAAGAACCACATTTCCTCCTTTGAGGTACGTTTAATAAGCTATAACTGTTGTTGTTTGGACTCTGAACAGAACAGCTCAGAGGCGTCGGGCCTGCTGCGCACCTTCAGCAACAGCAGAGGAAATGGGTGGATGCTTTCAAGGGGTTCCCGAGGGACGCTGCACTTCCAAGTATGCTACATACATACATGACTGCTTTCCTTCGCTTCTACTCCCTCTCCTTTGAGTCCATACATGACCTTCCCCCAATCCCGCAAATCAATGGGCCCTTTCACTGATCACGCTTCATAATGACCCACTGTTTGGTTCCATGGATTTTTGGGGATGTGGAAAAAGAGAGAGCTTTAAGCTGCAGCCTTTCTGTTTTGTATTATTAGAAAGGGCTGAAGGGACATGCATATACTTCAAGAAGGAGTTGATCTTAATACATCATTCCGTTTCAAGTTGGCCCTGAACAGATCCTGAGGAACATATTACTGAGCCTTACAGATAACATACTCTATGAATGTGTCTCAGGATGAATCAATGCTTTCCTGTTTTTTACACTTCCAAATGTCACAACAGGAATCGAGACTCATCAGACCAGAAAACATAAATCCAACATCATCTTCTATTGCCCACTTTTGCTGAGTCTGTGTGAATTGTAGCTTCAGTTTCCTGTTCATAGCTGACGGAAGTGGCACCCAGTGTGGTCTTTTGCTGCAGGGTTGGCATTGTTTGACATCTTACACATTCAGAGGTGACCTTCTACGTACGTATGTTGTAACAAGTGGTTATTTGAGTTATTGCTGTCTCTCTCAGCTCAAAGAAGTCTGGCTATTCTACCCTTACCTCTGGCATCTGCAAGGCATTTTCTCTCAGTGAAACACTGCTCACTGGATATTTTCTGTCCTTTCAGGCTATTCTCTCTAAGCCCTAGAGATGGTTGTGTGATCTGCAGTTTCTGAAGTACTCAGACCAGCCCATTTGCCAAGAACAACCAACCAGATTCACTTATATTACTGTTGTCCTTTATGTTCATGCTCAGTTTAACCTCAAGCAGGTCGCCTTGACCATGTGCATTGAGATGCTGCAATGTGAATGGCTTATTAGATATTTGCATAAAACAAGCAATTGAATAGGTGTACCTAACAAAGTGGCCAATGAGTGTAAATGCTACTTAGCATGCTTGCTATCACCCATATCAGATGCTAATTTGATCACTTGCTACTCCAAATGTTTAATGTCTATAAGAAAACAAACTAAAAAATGTATGGATTTAAAACGACAATTTGATAAATAAAAAATACATAAATTGGAAAGCACACAAATATTACAAACAATAGACAACTCAATGGATACAGTTGCAAATTAGATACAGAGATAAAAATAATAATAATTTTTTATTCACAACATATTGATTTATTAATACCTACATTTCGTTTTAATATCCATTTACATGCATTTTTAAATGCAACATTTAGTTATCTAACAAGTAGGTGACTTGTTCCTTATTTTATTTCCTTTTTTGGATTTTGGCAGGCAGAACTAAGTAGTATTGCACTTTTGCATATGCTTTACTTTTTAAACCCTGTAACGACTTCCTTTTTTTATAACAGCTTAACCTGATGCTGTGCCTTGTGTGTTTGTTTAAGAAGTTGAAATAAAAATGTCTTGCAGGGTGAGAACATTTTCTGCTGAAAATTTAGATTATTGCATTTTACAATTTCTAACAAACCACTGCTAAACAGAGACTGTTTCTGGCACACTCTGGCTCTCTCTGTGTGTTTCTGTCTGTATGTGTGTGTGTTTGCATGCAGGAACATGTGAATAGGGTTTTGCCTCCTTAATAATGACTTTACTGACTGTGGCAAGGGTGTGGTCTTTGGTTCTGCTGCAATGGAGGGGGGTATGGTAAGCTCATAGGGCTGTGCGGGGAGGACAGAGGGGACAGGTAAGAGGGATTACAACAAATGAACTCTGCCCTTTTTAGTGTCTGGAGTCAGAGTGTGTGTGGTGTGGGAAGGAGCTGGAAAGCTGGCTTCCCAGTTGAACATGTACCGTGCAGAAGCGCTAGGAAACACTGTACTTAAAAATAAAGGCACTCAGATTGACACTCGATTGCTGTGTGGGTCCTGATCATTTCACACTAATAAAACGAGGAGTACTATTGAACTCAGTGTGACTGCAGGATTTAAAACAGGCATGCAGAAGCGAGGCCAATGTTTCTCATAAACAAGTGAACAGAAGCAAATGAAGCTCCAGCTCAAGAGTCAAACTGCTAAATGGGATTGGACAGAATGATCCAAAGATCCATCATGCATTTCAACAAAACCCCCTTTATTCTCCAGGAAAGACAGCAGAGATTAGTGCGTTACACTACTCACACGGTGTGTTTATATAACCTTTTTGTTCCTGCATAATGTCCGAGTCTCCTTCCATCAACATAAAAAATCTTTTCTAATTCCCCTATTTTCTTTCTTACTCTGAAGGTATTTGCATATCATTGCATATTTACAGTAATGTGCAAAAGACTTCAACAACCCCTTCCTTTGAGTTTGTAGAATTCTAACAAGCTTGAAAGTCAATATTTTGTAACATCAGCTTTATTCTTCAACACATATTGAACTGTCTTAGGCAAGCTTTCTTTTAATTTCTTTAAGTAGTCCTCAGAAACATTTCTCAACTTCAAAAGATTACAAGAAAGTCTGACTCCTTGGATGGAAACAAGATCCCGTTTGCACTTTTTATAAAGTGTTTTAAAAAGTGCATATACAGTGACATGGAAATTCTGGGCATCATTGGTTGAGTAAATTTTAAAGAGGGATAAATATAAACATGCATATTTTACTTGACCGTGTAAAGCCAGACTGTGCCTTCTGGGATCATGCGATGTAGGCTTTTGAGTTGTTTTAGGATCATTATGTTGCTGTAAAACCTCTTTTCATTTTTAACCCTCTTTTTTTTTTTAAATTACATGATATTGGATTACAGAATTGATCCAATTTACTTCTTCTCTTCAAATATCCCGAATTATACTGGCTTCTATAAACCCATCCTCTGCCAAACAGCTAGAAGTGTTCCATAGAAGTTTTCATACCTTTGCTCACCGTAACTAAAAATGTCCTATTCTAACTTCAACAATGAAAAGAACTTTTCAATATACAACTGTCTCTTTAAGATGCAAATGTCTAAGGATACAGGAAAAGCTGTGTACTAGTCACTCTTCCATGAGCATCATATTTGTGCAGGTGTGGCTGCACAGCAGATTAATGCACCATCATTTAAAGGGCTACTAAATCGTCCAGAAGGTGCTTTGCAATCAAAAAGGGGTTTGATTCCCCTTTCTAGAAAATCTACCAAGCTGTTGTCAGGAAAAATTTCCTTGGACTTCCAGATGTTCCTTCATCTTTCCCTGGTAACAGTTATTTCGACTAAAATTGCTTTCCTATCTTCTCATAGCCTTGTCCTGCACTGGTGGCAAAGACTGATTGTCTTCATTTGTGCTAAGCAACTACTCAGAGGAATAACAATGGCTTTTAAAATTTTGAAAAATGACAGTGTTAACACTCTAAACCTTCCCTTTGTGAGAGTCTGTCTTCTTTAAACATTGCATGCCACAGCAATGTATTCAATGACAAAAAACACTCCAGTTTATTTTAGTTGTTAGGTAGACTTTACCAGCACACTTTCACATCCGAAGCTATGAATGGGTCCTTCTTTGATCAGATCGGTCCTTCTGAATAATAATAGCCCCAATCTGCAACACAAATACCTTTTTCTGCCTGTTTTCTCCTGCCTCTCAAATGTCTCAATCTCTGGCAGTGTGTTGGGAAATGAAAACACCTCCTCAGTCCAAATCTCTTCTCTTAACAAGAGGTCTGTCAGAGATAAACTTCACATCTCGCCTTGTTTGTCTCTGCATGTCTAAACAGCTTCATCCGAGCGGGACGCGTCACAGATCTGTTACCCTCAGCTCAACAACAAGCATGAATTGTTGGTTCCATTTTCCCCCGTGCTGCCAAATAATCTTCACTGGTGATGCACTATAATCTGCAAAATATATGTTTGCTGTCAAGGTTATTGCACAGTGTAGGTGAGTGATTTCAAGCCAACATTTTGTGAAAACTATAAAGCCTACTCCACGTTTTTCATACACGCTATAACAATAGGAGATAAGGTTTCTGTTTGTATTTGTTTTACTTCCTCTTTGTGAGTTCAGATTTCTCAGCTGTACTCTGTGTACTGACACTGTGGATAAGGACTGAAGTCATTTCTAAAGAAGTTTTCTTAAACTTGCCTGTCTGAAGGGGCTGAAAGTCCATCATCTCTGTGAGGTAACCGTGCAAGAGAGGTCAGTAAAAGCACCGCCCTATTTTTGGTTGCCCTTTTCAAAGGAGACTTGGAACCTTAAATGCGATTCTGTTCATGCTCTTTGGGGCTGACGAACTAACCATGACTGCACAGGAGCACAAATTACAAGATCATCAGTCACAGCTGGAAACCTCAAGTGTCCAAATACTATGCAAAAAGCAAAAGGAGCTCTGTTTCCTACCCTCAGGGCACATTTGATTTTTTTTCAGTGGAGAGGGGATTAAGGACATTCAAATTGGATGTTTCAGGCATGCCATGGACTTTTTTCTTCTTCTTTTTTTCTTTCTGCAGGAACAGATTATGAGCAGTCAGTACAAATGTGAGGCCACACACAGCAACACTCCTGGCACAGATGCTAATGACAAGACTGCAGATCTAAATGTCCTTAATGTCTTTGAGAAAAAAATTAGTGCGGTTTTGTTGTCAATCTGGGAACTGGGCAGACTAACAGAGGCAAAACCAATCTGTCATTCTGAAAAATCACTCAACGCAAACCGGACGAACCAAAAAGAAATGCAATACAAAGATCATTGGCAGCGGTTCTTGTTTTGCCCTGACTTCCTCTCATGCCATCGTCAGGTTGACAGGTTGTGGTTCTTGGTGCAAACAAAACACAGTTTGTCACACAGTCTGGTGCAAACATTCATGTTCTTTGTGATTTGTCTTCTTCTTCTTCTTTACAGCATCCATTACAGCTCACAAAATCAGTACCCTGGCATTAGACCAAGAGTAAAAGAATCGATGATATTTGTGAAAACAATAAAATGAGCAAAGACTTCCAGACTCGCTGAAAAATAGCATTACAAATTCTTTTGTGACAACAATATGAAAGAGTGAGCTGTATAGTATGTGACCTGCCTTCACAAGTTTGCAGTAAAACTGCAGCTGCCTGTTCATTTGCACGATATTTAAAGGAGCACGTGCGACTGCACTGAGCCTTTCAACGTGTACAGTCTGGACTCTGAAAGCGGGCTGACCATTTATCCAAATATTTACTATTAAAAAGGTTATAAACTGAATGGAGATCTAAGAGAGACCTTTGACTAACTGACCTGTTACTATACATGTATACAGTATTAGCGTTTTCATGTGTGTGTGAAAGAGAGAGAGAGGCAGTCAGTCAGGCAGCGAACCCTATCAGATCAATGGTGGTCTGTTTACTCTGCTGCAGTGCTAAAAGGGCGTTCAGTTGTCAAAATAAAAGCTGTGGAAGTGAACTGTGGGTCAGTGAGTTTGTTTATTAGTGTGGTTTACGTGGAGGAGTAGGGCACCTTTAATGTGTGCCGCTATATACAGCAAAAAGGGCAACAAAGTTCTCTGTGAAATATGGAGGAAGCCAATGTGCATCACTCACTGGCAGAAGTACAGACTTTCTTTACTTAAGTAAAAGTGAAAAAGTACAGGCTGGATTAATATAATAATAAAGCAATATTAGTACATGAGTCAGTGGGATTTAGAAGGTGGGGGAACCTAAAGATCTGTCATAGTGGCTCAGCTTAGGGAAAAGAATCACAATTCAGTAACAATAATTTCTAATGGTGACCTGTTGCTCTTTGTGGATTTACACAACTGAATTCAACAAGATGTTATCAAATGCTTCACAAGCTATCTTGGCTTTTTTTTTTCTATCTCCTACACTGGCACTATACTGTTTATACTATCTTTGTACTCAGCAGTATGGACTTGATATCAATTGGAATTAAGGGACTGAATCTTAGCATCAAGCTGAAATGCAGATTCATTGCTGCTACACCTGATGTAACCTAACTCTGACCATGAGTACCACAGCCACTGTGCAACACAGTGCTTTACTGCAAATCCACCACAGTACTGCAAACTGTGTCTATCCTGGACAAAGCGATATTTTCATTAAACATTTGAATAACACAAAATTAGGTTAGCTTAGTTTGTTTTGCAGGAAGTTTCACAATATGAAAATATCTAATTTATCAAAACACATCATATTCAAATCCAATATGTAATTAAAATGATGACATCACATGTAAACTTTATCAAGTGTCACTGCGCAGTCCTTACCTTTAAATCTAACCTGTCTTCTTCCTCTCTGGTCTTTCTTATCTTTCTCCATCTCCCTCAAAATGAATTTTAAGCTAGCAAACATCAGCAAACACGAACATTTTCCGTGTTTGCTGATGTTTGCTGAGCTGATGGAAAGCCGCATTTGAAAAAACATGACACTTAAAAGAACGTCACTCCCTTTATGCTTCCTCATCTTGGGTAGCACTGGCTAGATTCTAAAGTACCGCAGCCGCAACTTACGGACACCTGCACTGGCTCCTACAATCGGCCCCAATTTTAAACCCGTGGTATAAACGCTATAAATGATACTGTCAAATCTAAAGTAACACGCCTGTTTTAAAAATGTGTGAAAATGTAAGAAGTAAAAGTAAAAAGTTGTCAGAAAAAAGTACAGATACCTGAAAATTCTACTTAAGTATAGTAACAAAGTATTAGTATTTCATTACTTCTCATCTCTGCTCACTGGTTTCTGGAGTCCACATTTTGAATCTTCAGTGTTGGCATTTTGGCCACATCCGCTGTCTTTTCCGGAACCAGAAGATACATATTTAGATGAAAGGGTGAGGTGAGGATTTGTCGGCTAATGCTAGCAAGCTTGGTTAGCAAACTGTATCTATAAACTCTGAGTAAATGCTGCAAAAGTTGTCAATACAAATTGGGTTCAGTTCGGGGCAGCAGTGTAAATATTGACATCAAATTTTGATTCAGTCATTTAGTTTTAGTCAAAATTTAGTCATCAAAATTCTTTTAATTTTAGTCTAGTTTTAGTCAGCTAATCATTATAAGGTTAAAATCTAAAATTGATGCACTCATACAAAGTATGAAAGTTAGTTGTGTTGTTACAGGTGAGAGTTGCTCCACGCGGTTTACAAAGTCTTATTTTCATTGGCATCCATGCAAAATATGTCTACTCTTGTCTTCCTCCCGAGCCTTGATATTTTGTTGCATTTTCTTGAGAAACAGGGAACTACTTGTACTGTTTCCCAAATTATTCAATAAATAAATGATCAAATGTGCGTGTCTCTCCTTACTGACAAGAAATTACTTTTGACTGGAACGCTTCCAAACTCGTCCCGCCTTTCTACACAACTTAATTTGTTCTGATTGGCTCTCGTCTCTTCAGAATATTTTTTATCTCGTTTTTATTCACTGACAAAAGCGTCTCTCATCATACTTTTTAGTTACCATTATCTTGCTGTTGGTTAAAGCTATGGCAAAAATTATTATTCAATGAAAAAAACTGGAGGCCAGACAGGGTTATCTAACTTGCATTAACCTGTCAATCAAGACAGCCAAACCTTAAGCTTTAAGACAATGCAAACAGGTGATAGGTCATCCTGCAGATTTTTATGAAGGGCAAAAATAGTTTTATACATCAGACTGCTAATGTTTTCATTTCAACACTGAAGCTTGGTATGTTAACATGGGAGTCTATGAGGATTTACCCAATTTTGGATCCAGCCTCAAGTGGCCACTGGAGGAACTGCAGTTTCCAGCATTTCAAGCTTTCAGACTGCTTTGTTTGGACAGGAAACAAATCTTTGTGCTGCTTTTGTTTTATCTCTTCAAGACAATAAGTCACTAAGAGCAGGAAATCACTGGCAGTCTCTTAAATTACTGTGTATGAATAAAGGTAAATATTTGCTCAGGGATCAAAGTCAATAAGAAGGAATGTCTCCACAAAACTTTGTGTACAACTTTAAGAACCGCACCCATATACTGGTTTACTGCTGCAGAGGTTTGTAATGTCTGATCCTGAGCGCTCAGGCACACCACTAAGAACCCATCTAGTAGTCCAAGTGCAAAGAGAGTACTTCCTGTCAGGGTGTGACACACAACACAAAAGAACCTCTGTCCCCACAGTGCAGCCCTGACCAGGAATATCACTCCCTGCTTTTCTGTTTGGAAGATACAGAACAGGGTACATAAAGCTCTAACTCTCTCTCTGTGTGTGTGAGTGTTTTTCCTTGATCTTCTTTGACCTTTGACCTTGACTTTTACTGAAAACAGGAACATTTTCTGTGTGTCTTTGTCTTCCTGTGTTCAGATTACAATAACAGCGGTCCCAGTTTGTTATGGTGTTGAGCGGCCTCCCAAATACACAATTATAATTATGCAAGATGCAGTTCTACAAACAGATTTGTTCTTAAGTGGCACCTAGGAGGAGTTCTTTAGAAACCGTGGCTTTCACTAGCTTTTCTGCTGCTAACATAATCCACAAGCAAATTCATGAACAGATAGGTTTCATTTTGTGGTGCAAAGGGCACAGCGCTCTAATTTGCTGTAAACTCTAATATTCTGTAGTCAGATATGAAAACCTGGTCCGGCTGTCTTAGCTAATTATAGGCCAATTTCCAACCTTCCACTTATTTCAAAAACTCTTGAAAGAGCTGTTTTAAAACAGCTGAATGATCATGTGTAGATGAATTGCCTACTTGATGTGTTTCAATACGGTTTCATCATAGCACAGAAACAGCATTGGTAAAGCTTAGGAATAACCTTCCTATGGCCTCTGATGGTAGACTCATCTGTGTGCTTGTCCTGTTGAATCTCATTGCAGTATTCAGTGCTGCCGATCATATTACTGCAGAGAGCAGAACACACTGTTACTATCAAAGGAAATGCAGTGCAATTCTTTGAATCATACCTATCTGATAGACTCCAGTTTGTTCATGTAAATGATGCGTCTTCTTCACACATGAAAGTTGGTCAGAGAGTACCACAGGGCTCTGTGCTAGGTCAAGCACTTTTTACTTAATATATGCTTTCCTTAGGCAATCTCAAAAGAAAAAACTACATAAATAATGAGGCTCCATCTTATCTTAAAGACCTTATAGTACTGTGTGAGCCCAATAGAGCACATCACTCTCAGTCTGCAGGCTTACTTGTGGCTCCTAGGGTATTTAAAAGTAGCAGAGTCTTCTGTTATCAAACGTCTCTACTGTGGAACCAGCTCCCAGTTTGGATTCTACAGACAGAAAGCCTCTTTACTTTTAAGATTAGGCTTAAAACTTTCTTTTTTGATAAAGCTTATAGTTAGAGCTGGATCAGGTGACCTCAAACCATCCCTTAGTTACACTGCTATTGGCTCAGACTGCTGCGTGACTTCACGTGGATGCACTGTCAGGCACTGAGCACTTAGTCTCCACTCACCTCTTTTCACTCCCACATGTTTATACACCATTGCAGCATGTCATTATATTTGTCCTTTCTCTCCTTTAGTCTGTGTTTTGACCTTTCTCCCTCTTCATTTTTTTCCATTTCTTTTCTCTTCTTGTCTTTCCCCTCAACCCCCAACCAGCCTGAGCAGACGAGCCTCGTTCTTCCTGCTAAAAGGGAGTTTTGCCTTCCCACCATCACAAAGCGCTTGCTTATAGGGGGTTGTTTGATTCTTGGGATTTTTCTCCAGAATACAGTAGGGTGTTTACCTCACAATATAAAGCACCCTGAGGTGACTGTTTTTCTAATTTGCGGCTATATAAATAAACCTGAATTGAATCATCAGTCTGAGAGAAGCAGTTCATTACAAGTTTGTCCAGTTTGACGAAGTGGGGCCACTTACATGAACAAGCCTCATAAGGGAAAAAAAAAGAAGCATTATAGTTTAACATTTGCACCTGTACTAACATCTGCCTCATGGTTGTTTGAAATATGAGTTGAGCAAATATTTGTGCAGTGTGCACACTTTGCTATTGTAAGCCCACATTTACATCACATCTGATACCGAAAAGCATTTTGCCATAGCTGAACTTTACTTCCACAACACCCAGTGGAAACTGCTGCCAGCCACTTTTAGTTACTAAAGAGTCAACCACATTTCACCTTGACCATTCAACCAGACTCTGTGTGGACTGACACATAAATATTTGCCTGTGACTAATTTTAGAAACAGTTTGTGTTGAGATGCACTTTGGGGCAGGTCAGTGGGTGAGAGTGCAAAGTCACTTTTCTGACCATTCAACCTTTGAGCCTTCTGACAGCCTGTCACGTTTTAAGTGTATGCTGTGTTGCAGATGATCAGTTTGGGGTTCAAAATTCCTGTGTTTCATGTATTTCACATTTATTAACTATACCTTGTCTTATCCTGGACAGGGTAGTGAGGGGCTGGAGCCTATCCAAGCTGACAATGGATAAAATCCTGAGCAGGGTGCCCGGCCAGAAATCAGACCATGATCAAACTCTAAACCCATTTAGAATCACTTAACGTGCACGTCTTTGGTATGTGAGACGATGCTGAGAAAACTGACACTCAGAGGCATCGGCTGCACAGCCATGCAGTCCCATTGCATCGGTCTTACTCTCTTTTTATAATACAAATTTTCAATTTGTAGGCTGATTAAAGCAGATTAAAGGATGCAAATGTGAACAAATAAAATTTTCCATCCATTCATTCATCCACCACTTGCCAAACCAGGGTCACCGGGAACACCCTTGATAAGGTTAAAACAGAGAGAGACACAGAATAACCATCAACATACAAGATTTATAGAAACTGACAGTATCCTTCATGAGCACAAGAATTCTCTGATTCATTTTTTTTTGTACTATTTTTTTCTCAAAATCCAAATTCTTCCTTTTTTCATGTCTCATTTTACTGCTCCTCCCAGCTAATTACCAAAATGATTTACATACTGTGGCTTCAGTGATCTGAGAGAGATGATGAGCGGTAACCCAACTTAACCGTTAAAAAAAAAGTTCCTCTTGAGTGATGTCACATGCACTATGTTTTTCCACTGTCTGTGCAGCCTTCTGCTTAACTTAATATGCTGGGCGTGAGCATGACTATGCAAAATCATTGTGGAACTGTAGGAGTCACTGGCCAGTGGATCAATCTCTTCTCGGTTCCAAAAAGAGAGACCACATCACTCCGGTCCTCTGCTCTCTCCACTGGCTCCCAGTTGCTTTTAGGATTGATTTTAAAATTTTACTGCTGGTTTTTAAGGTTCTTAACGGTACTGCACCTCCTTACCTGGCAGAGCTTCTTAGCATTTACCGCCCCAGGAGATCTTTGAGGTCAGCAGACCTGATGCTTTTAGATGTTCCCAGGTACAGACTAAAGACTAGGGGAGAGAGGGCTTTTGCTGTGGCTGCACCCAGACTGTGGAACAGTTTACCTCCTCACATCAGATTCTCCACAAGCCTTGGAACTTTTAAAACTGCTCTTAAAACTCACCTCTTCTCATTGGCTTTTAGCAAGGTTTAACTTATTGTTTTAATTTATTGTTTTATCAGTGAGGTGTTTTATGTACTTGTGTTTTATTGTATTTTTATATTTGTATTTTATTGTACAGCACTTTGGTCAGCCTCGGTTGTTTTTAAATGTGCTTTATAAATAAACTTGACTTGACTTGACTTGACTTGACTTGACTTCTCTCAAAATGTAGCTACGGAGTCTGAAAGAGAAGTGAGGACCACACCCAGATACCACGGGCATGGTTAATACAACTATTGCTGTGCATCCTGCTTGGAAAACATCAGGCTTTGTAGTTGTACACGCGTGTGTGATCACCACCACCAGAGACAAACACCCATCATGATCATTAACATTGTCAGGTGTTGTGGGCCACCCAAGTCTCCTCTGCTTCCAGTTTCAGGAGCAGGTGTAATTCTATAACCAGTAGAAGAAGACTGAAAGCTCCTGCTGTACATCAGAGTGAGTGACAGCGGAGCTTACTCAAAGATCACTCTCTGTCCCTAATGGCATGCTGCACTCCCTGCACTCCCTCCTGAGCCACATGCGTATCATCACTCTCCCCTCCAATCCGTCCTCTTTCTCTCTCTCCCTCTCATTACACACATATTTTTCTTGGCTCATTGAGACTTCAACCATATAGTCACAGTGGCGTTGAGACCTCCTCTCATTTTGTCCCGTTTGGTTTCCAGATTGTATAATGCAAAGACTAAACAAGCAGAGTTATTTGAGTGGGTTGCTGCATAATGAAGGCAGCAGACGAGCCTGCCAAGTCAACCAGCAGAGCGAGGTCGTCAGCATCCATATTTACCAAAGTACCTCATGAATTACATGGAAGAAAAAGCATGGACGAAATATATAAGTAAAGTGTCAAGCTTTATGGCTTCCTGCACACATATGTGTATCTTTTTGTGTACTTAAACGTAAATAAATGGAGTCACTGATAGATAATAAGAGTCCCATACCTGAGTTGGAACCTCAAATCTCAAAGATTAGATGCTTAGAGGACAGAATTAACTTAAATATAAGTAACAGATGGATCTTTTAAGGGGTAACAAATCTATCCAGCTCTGTTCAGTTTAATTTATATAGCGCTAAGTCACAACAACAGTGGCCTCACTAAATCAAAAGGTGTGGAATTCGATTTGAAGGGTCAAAAAGTATAAAACTATATCGGTAATCGGTGAATATGTTTGATATATTATGGTGAAGAAGGAAAAAAACATGTTAATAGCAGCTGCTTATGATATTTTTGTGGCGTTTACACCTCACGCTGTAGAATAAGAGCGCTGCAGATGTGGAGACTCACACGCACCACAACAGAAACGCCCCACACTCTGTAGCGACCGCTTGAATTAATTCCTCCACAGTTCTACAGACTGAGGTGCGTTTCATTTTTATTTTTCCCCTCCTCCACCTCCTCCACGCAGACCGGGTTTGCTGGTGAATAGACCACTGACACTCCCGATTCAGCCTTTTAGTTAGATCGCAAGGTCTGGTCCCACCCATATGTGAACAGCTTTTGTCACAAGTGAAAAAAAAAGAAGTCCCTTTCACATTTTCCCCCCTTGCCTCCCTTCCTCCCTCCTCAGTCCTCCCTTCCTACCTCCTTCCCTCCCTCCCTCCTCAGCATCAAGTGCAGTGTGAGCGGAGCGACTTGTCTCTCAGCCTCTTTGAAGGAGCAATGAGGAGAAGGCAGCCATCGCCCTGCTGATAGCAGAAGGTCTGGGATGCAGTGAAGTCCCGTTTGTTTTCCAGTTCATTTGTGTAGGTCCTGGGAAAACAAACAATAACGTTGCGGATTTGGCAGATCCATCAATCGAATGCGAGCAGGTAGGAAGCGCTATTGTGCACACTTACCCATTATTATTGTGTCCCGATGGGGAACGCGGGGAATGACTGACTTTATTCAGTCTCTTTCTTTCTTTCTTTCTTTCTTTCTTTCTTTCTTTCTTTCTTTCTTTCTTTCTTTCTTTCTTTAAAACTTATTTACATTTTTAATAGATTTTCTTTTCGTTTTACTCCGACCTGTTGATGTTTTAAAAGTTGATTTAATTGGATTAGAGTGCAAACACAAACACACACACGGGCTTCAGTAATTTTGAGTATAATTACTATTGTTGTGCGATGTTATTCCCTTAGGGCACACTGAAATACTTTCAGTGCATTCTTAAATAGACACGTTGTCAATTTACTCTCCACGTACAGGTGATGCAGATGTGGAATTACTGAATATGTGCTAAATATGGGATTTAATTGTAGATTTATTTACATTTTAGTGTTGCCAATGAAAACACACGCCTCACATTTTTACTTTGATTTTTTTAATCAAAGTAAAAATGTCAGATTTTTGTCAGATTTCTGAATCTTTTATCTCTTTACCACCTGACTGACAGAAGTGGATCTAATATTAAGAAAAAAGGCTTCAGTGAATGCTAACGCTTACTGATTTCATTATACACCATTGTGCCACAGCGCCACCCCTTGGTGACGTTTATCTCCCGGGCGCCCCCGATACTTTCCTGTGACTTCTTCCATGGAGGGAGGAAGAGGGCACAGCCTGAAATGAGGGCCTTCTGCTAAGACCGAGAGCCACCATGGCAGCATATCAGTTTCCACTCTCTGTCGAATAATTGCAGGCTTTCTCCTAGATTGTGTGTTTGTGTCTGAGTCTGGCAGCAAGAGTGTGAAGTTAAACACAAAACTAAACGTCATTTTTGTCTTCTCATTTATTGAGAGAGTTTTACAGCTCTTGTGGGCTTGTAGTTTATTGCTGTCTGTTGTAGGGTGGCTAAATGATGGCCAATGGGTAAGTTTTATTAGAAGATTTATGGTAAGCTGAAGCCAAAAAGTCCCAACTACAGTTATACTTACTTGAAGGACAGTGTGCTTAATGACAAGTTTATCAGCTGGAGGGTTGACTCCTTGACCAGTGAGGTTCTCTGTCTCAGCTGAGTCTCCTGGGAACTGTACCAAACCAGGCAGCATGCCTTTTTCACAACACATCAGCATCTAATTGAAAGGCAGTGTGTCTTTGGAACCCCCCACCTCCCTTGCCCCATCTTAAAGGTTTGTGTTCCAGCTGGTCTGTCATACTCAGTTTCAACCCTGTATATTTTCACCCCTGACTTCTGTTTAAAATTAACTTTTGGATTTGCACTTTTGTGCCAAATCATTCTCTCTCCTTGCATACGTGTGACTTCATCGCCACAGCCACGCTGACGAAACTGCTCTGCAGTGAAGTGACGGTCTGCTGAATCTATTAAAACGCACACAAATTGTAATTTTCTTTTTAGGTTTATCAGGGCTGTTGGCAACGTCACAGTCGTACAGTAGAAGCATGAGCCAGCAGGCTGTGTGCAGACTGCACAGTCTCAGTGTTTGATGTCATTCGTGTGCATGCAAAGAGTCGAGTGCAGCTAAGGAAACCAGATACTGTCATTACAGAAAGAGAAGGTTAACCATTGTGGCGAACCTCCAAGCCAATGTCTCAGCCCATTCGGAGGATCAGGGTTCATCTTATCCTTTTCTCTCCCCGCAGCCTCCAGCAAGATTCAGAGGATATAAATCTTTCAACCACACAGCTAATGTAACAGCTCCAGAGACATGTCTGAGGAGCACAAGACTACTTTAAACTGAGTGCCATTGCTTCTAATAAAAATAAAACTGCACCAATTTGCAACCATTTTTGGCAAGCATTTAAATACATAAGTGTGATGTGCTGTCACACTGCTGTACAGCCAACTGTAGTGCTGCAGAACTGCAAGTCTGTTGGACATCTCTAATGTTTTGGGCTATATTGCCTCCCTGTGGCTGTATTGGGACTGTGCATATTGTGATCCAGGGGTCTTAACATTGGACCTTTTCATTCCAGGGAAATCAGAGTGTTCCTATATTCTGAACATACTTAATTATTAGTGTCTGGGGAAAAAAATCCCTGGCAAACAGTACAAAAAGTGTTGAGACATTTCACTTCAAAACCACAAACATGAACCTTGGGGTGACCAAAGTTATTGTGGTTCATAATTTGGGGAACCACCAACTTTAAATTGTTATGCTAATTCATGTTGTGGATGTTTAGATATTACAATTAATAAATGGGAAATTTTGACAGTTTGTAGTCCTACATGAAAAGCCAAGGCATTGCCAGTGTCATTATGGTTAAGCATCTGGGAACCATGGATCTCTGCACTAATATTTATGGGAAACCATCCAATAGGTTTCAGCCTTCTTAAGTTGAAGCTCAGGACGACTAGCAGGGAATCGCTAGTCAGTGGAATATGTCCTCCATGCACTACAATGGCATGTAAAAAAATTGCATGGCAAATGATCTCGTGATATTGAGGTGTTTTAGTCTGAACCAACCAAAATTCATTCTGTCCAATAGTTCTCAGAGGAACAACCTGTTGGCTACAGCTAGAGGATTATTATGATTTGTCATATCAGGATGACTAATGGTCTCTTTTTCTTTTTTTTTTAGCGTGTCCATGTCGTGAATGTTTATATACACTCAACAAAAATATAAACGCAACACCTTTGTTACTGCTCCCATTCCCCATGGGATGGACGTAGAGACCTAAAATTCATTCCAGATACACAATATAACCATCCCTCCCAAACCGTGGTCACAAATCAGTCCAAATGTGTGGTAGTGGGCACATCTGCCATATTGAGATAATCCATCCCACCTCACAGGTGTGCCACATCAGGATGCTGATCTGACATCATGAGTAGTGCACAGGTGTACCTCAGACTGCCCACAACAAAAGGCCACCCTGGAATGTGCAGTTTTGTCTCACAGCAAAATGCCACAGACGCCACAAGCAATGAGGGAGCGTGCAATTGGCATGCTGACAGCAGGAATGTCAACCAGATCTGTCGCCCGTGCATTGAATGTTCATTTCTCAACCATAAGCCGTCTCCACAGGCGTTTCAGAGAATATGGCAGCACATCCAACCGGCCTCACAACCGCAGACCTCGTGTAACCACACCAGCCCAGGACCTCCACATCCAGCAGGTTCACCTCCAAGATCGTCTGAGACCAGCCACCCAGACAGCTGCTGGAACAATTGGTTTGCACAACCAAACAATTTCTGCACAAACTGTCAGAAACCATCTCAGGGACGCTCAACTGCATGCCCGTCGTCCTCATCGGGGTCTTGACCTGACTCCAGCTCGTCGCCGTAACAGACTTGTGTGGGCAAATGCTCACATTCGATGGCGTCTGGCACGTTGGAGAGGTGTGCGCTTCACGGATGAATCATGGTTCACATTGTTCAGGGCAGATGGCAGCTGAGAATGTCCCAGTTCTTGCATGGCCAGCATACTCACCGGACATGTCACCCATTGAGCATGTTCGGGATGTGCTTGACCGGCGTATACGACAGCGTGTACCAGTTCCCACGAATATCCAACAACCTCGCACAGCCATTGAAGTGGAGTGGACCAACATTCCACAGGCCACAATTGACAATCTGATAGACTCCATGCGACGATGTGTTGCACTGCATGAGGCAAATGGTGGTCACACCAGATACTGACCGGTTCTGGGTCCCCAGACCCCCAATAGCGCAAAAAACTGCACATTCCAGGGTGGCCTTTTGTTGTGGGCAGTCTGAGGTACACCTGTGCACTACTCATGATGTCAGATCAGCATCCTGATGTGGCACACCTGTGAGGTGGGATGGATTATCTCAATATGGCAGATGTGCCCACTACCACACATTTGGACTGATTTGTGACCACTGTTTGGGAGGGATGGTTATATTGTGTATCTGGAATGAATTTTAGGTCTCTACGTCCATCCCATGGGGAATGGGAGCAGTAACAAAGGTGTTGCGTTTATATTTTTGTTGAGTGTATTTCAGGAAAAGGGGGAAATGTTGACAAATTTGTGGTCCCACATGAAAAGCTTGTCATTGCAAGAATCTTTATGGTTCACCCTCTGGGGAACACAGATGACTAAAGATTACACCAACCTTAACCTCCTAAGACCCGAACTCTTACATGGCATGCATTTTTTAATTTCCCTTTGATATTTGGGCTGATTGGGACCTGATGAATATAAAAACAAAGAATTACCAGATTTTTTTTGGTCTAATTTTTGTTTCTGAGAAAAATGAGAGCCACATATGAGGATATTCATTTGAAATTTCGATAGAACAGTTGCAATATAATGTCCTCGTAAGTGGATATCAGGCCCTTGTTGAGCAAGATTTAGTATTTTGGTCTAAATGACCCAAAATGTAATGTCCACATATGTGGACGCCAGGTCCTAGGAGGCTAAGTGTCACCCTCACGATGGTGTGAGTGTCTGCTAGAGAAAAACTAAGAGAGTCACCATAGTCAGCAGTGTACATCCTGTTGGGACCACGAATATGTGCAGAGAGTTTTATGGCAATTGTTCTTTTGGTGTTTTGATG